>NW_026623352.1:375488-417366 GCF_030028575.1 Malurus melanocephalus
AAAAAAAAAACCCAAAAAAATACCAAACCAAAACAACACAACATGTTCTTAGATTCATGGGAATATATCCAGGGCTGTGTTTGCATTTAAAAATAAAATGTAAGTTTCTGTCATGGAGACAAACTCTCATAAATGCGACTGCTGGAGCCTGCTGCCAGAAGATAAATTAAAGGAATCTGTCATTAAATGATTATTACTGAGGTAATAGGTTTCAAGTCAAAAACAAGATTTTGGAGAAGCAGAAAAGCAAATAACTCATGATTATTGAATATTTGTGTCTAGCAGTGTTTYTGTACCCGGTCCAAAACCTCCTGAGGTCCCTTTCCCTGCCATAKAAATATCAATATAAATATATGTGTCCACCCCCAAATCCCCACAGGAGAATATAACTTTCTCCTCTTGGATTCTCCCACCACAGTGTTTCTGACCAGCTTTGCTGGACAAAGAAAAAAGTGTAATTAATGCAGTAAAAGCAAGGATGGCACAGAAGTGCAGGACTGCTCATTTTTACGTTTTTGTTGGATTAAGTTTCCACCTGGCTTCATGTTMCAAAACAGCGATGGTGATTCACACTCCTGGAACACGTGAATGCCCCAGGATGTGCATGAGCAGAGCAAGGGTGACCACCCAAGGATGGCATAAATGGGAAAAAAAGGAATGTAGAGCTCAGATCCCCTGGTGCAGATCCTGTTCCACTGGAGCATGGCAGAATCAGAGTGTTTGTGGGCTTGGTGGGGAATGTAGCAGGATTCCTGCTCAGGGTTCAGAAAGAGCAGATAGGATTGTCATCCCAATGAGACAAGTGTTATTTACTGATTATTTATTGTCCAGATGGAGAAGTGGCAAGCACTGGAATCCTCAGAGGCAGGAGAAGGTGTCTGCTGTGCAAATGAGGGAGAAACCCCCATGACCCATTCTGACAATGTGAGTGCTGCACTGGCAGAGGCTGTCCTGAACCTTAGGTCACCCTAACTGTTTGAGAAGGATGTCCACAGGCAGGGGTCAGGAAGGATAATGGATTTAAACTTTAAACTTTCAGAAATTCTTCCTTGTGAGGATGCTGAAACCCTGGCACAGGGTGACCAGAGAAGCTGTGGCTGCCCCTGCATCCCTGGCAGTGTCCAAGGCCAGGCTGGACAGGGCTTGGAGCACCCTGGGATGGTGGAAGGTTTCCCTTCATGGCAGGACAGTGAAACAAGATGAGCTTTAGGATCTCTCCCAACTCAAACCATTTGGGGATTCTGTGATCAAACAGAAGAGGATGTCTCACCATCCCCTCAGCACCCTACATATCTGCACACACATTGYCCTCCTTGCCACTACTCAAAGTTCCCAGACAAAGTCGTGTTGGGGTGCTGGGATAGTGAAAAGCATCTTCAGACAGGTGAGTGGGCAGTATCTYACAGAAGAGGATCCTTCCCCTGAAAGGAAAAGGGATCAGGAGAATTAAATCAGCACTTCATCCTCATTCCTTATGGCAGGAAGGGGACTGATGTGTAGCCAGGCAAAAGGAAGATGAAATTCTCACCACTGAGGGAGTCTTTTGCAATTTCCTCTCCAACCTGTGCCTGGTACCTTTTCTTAAAGAAGGTCATTCACAAGAAAATCCCCTTCCATATGCAGCTCCCTGCGGAGCTAACTAGATGTTCTTGTAGGYTTATAAATCATAGAGGCAGCTGTTCCCATCAGCATTTTCCTTCTCCCTTGAAGCACTAACAGCCCCAGCAGCTGCTGAGTCTGAAGGTAATTTCACAAATTAACCTGAGAGCAGCCCACRGTCCCAGGACAGCAACCCCACCTGCTCCATGCATCTTCCTGGGAGGGACAAGGCTTGCAGAATCAGCACTTCTGGGAGCTTTCCAGGAGGATGGGGAAGGCTTGGGAGGGGGAAACCTCGGCTGGCTGAGTRCTTCAGCCAGAAGGCAAAGAGAGAAGACAGGATGCGTTGTAAAAAGGTAAATTACAGAGCAGAAATAAAAATGAGAGGGGGAAAAGGCTGCTAAGAGCATRGGTGGAATGAAGGACATGCACAGTTATCAGCTAAACTTAGAAAATAAAGAAATAGGAGTGAGACTGGAGCAGGAAGAATTTGTTACCAATGGCAGCCAACCAGGACACAGGAGCCAGAGGCCCTGGTAGGTTGAACACCTTTGTTTTGTTTAACATTCTGTCAGTTTTTTCAATACCACAGTGGACTCACACCCCATGGAAATCTGCCTTCACCCTTTTGTGTCCCCAGGGTGTGAAAGCTTCTCGTGAAGTCATCCCCACCTCTCCCCGTTCCAGCTGCAGGGGCTGAGCCGTGAGCTCATTGCTGTGCTCCTCAGGGGAGGTGAATGTGCTCTGTGCTCCCCACAACTTCAGAGTTCAGCTTTGCACGGGGCAATGCTGAAACTGGTGAGCTCTGCCACCCTCTTGCTCAGGAGTGGTGGAAAATGGGACTTTGTGAAATGCCCTGCACAGCTCCTGCAGGGCCTGGAGAGGCAGGGAAAGGAATTTCCTAATGGAGATGAATGAATGGTGAGCTCCAGTAATGGATTTGGGTTTCTGTCCCTAGAAATCCATTGCCTACATTGGGGTTTCTATTCCCCTTTCAGCCTGATTAATTACATGATTTATTGCTGAATAAATACAGAACAAGCAGGAAGGAAGGTGACTGAAACAGGAGCAAGCAGAGTGGGCTCTGATGGCCAAAGATGTCTGATTTCCTCACCCCAGCTGTGCCATGGGGACTCCTGTCCTCCTTCCTTCCTGATCAGCAGCTGAGGGATCAATATTGCCAAGTGTCTGGGTTGTTCCTCAGCTGTTTGTGGGTAAAATCTCTTGCTGGGCACCTTGGCAGAGAGGCTTGAGGAGCTGTCCCCTGGGAGAGGTGACACTGTGGTGTGTGTGGTGAAACTCTGCATGGGCAGGGCTGACCTGGCTCCAGCTGGGCTGAGAGTGAGAAATCTGAGCAGGAAATGGGGCCTTTTCCTGAGCACCTTTGTCCCCCAGGGCACGGGGCAGGGAGAAGGGGAGAGCTGTGCAGGTGCTTTCCTTTCCTCCTCCATCGGCAAATCCCTTTGGGCAGGATCTTTTCTGCCTCATGATGTTCCTGCAGGTGAGGAACTGCCCTGAACGCAGCCAAAAAGGCCCTAAAGGCAGCCAGTGGAACAGCAGAGGGGGTGTTGAGCCTGTCTGCCTCCCCCATGTCCCAGTCCTTTGCTGGGCACGGGTCAAACCCACTCCCTGCTGCTGCAGAACATCCCCCTGCTCTGGGGATGCAGCCCCCACCTCCTGTGACCATTCTGTCACTCATGTAAACTGGGAAATCATCAAAAGGGGACGGGTAGAGCAGCCTGGCGTGCCCTGCCCACCCCACAGATGTGGGACCTGCTGTTTCCAACCCCTTTGGGCAGAGGAGGGAGCAGTGTGACAAACTGCAGTGCTATGTCAGGATAGGGATTTTTCCTCCTGCCCCAGTTCTGTGAGATTCCTTAGTTTCTTCATTTCTTTTCTTCCTATGGGTCTATAAAAAGAATTAAGCCTTCCATATGAAATATCTGATTCAGTGTAAAGCCATACACTCCTCATGCGAGAATTGCTTCTCCACTTTGCCTAACAAAAAATAGTGTGTTTGCRTGAGCACAGCCCCCCTTCGGGGAGGAAATGAAAGTTCAGCACTGCCCACAGTTTGGGGCTTTGATATCCCTGAACACATTGTCCTAAACAAAACGAGTTCCAGCTCTCCCACATCCACAAGGGGCTGTGTTTGAGTGTTTGGCTGTGCCAGACCCATTCCCGAGGGTGGCAGGGCAGTGGCAGAGCTGAGGTGACATTGGTGACATCCCCATCCTGCTGAGGAGCAAGGACAGCACCCTGCCTCTCTCTGCTGCAGCACCACACAGGGATGTGTGCTAGGGGGGAGCACAGCCCTCACATCCGCTCGTTCTTTTGTTTCCAAGAATTGCTCTTTGCTAGGGAACACTTTGATTAAAGGAATTAATTTGCAAAGCAACAATAAGCAAAGAAAATCCTTGTGTGAGCTCTCTGCAATGCACACAGCACCTCGCTGCTCCCAAGCTCTGAAGACCAACTTGACATTTCTTTCCAGCTCCTGTGCAGATGCAAGAGGGACAATGGGCACAGAGAGGTCACCAAACCCTCAATCCCCTGGGAATTCAACGAGCAGCTCCTCCTGTGCAGGGTCATGGTACCCCAAAGCAGTGTTTTGTCAGGAAGCAGTGGGATCCCAGCCATTCTGCCCCTCAGGCTCCACTTCAGGAGCAGTTTCCTGTCATATCAGACTCACACCTCCTGCCTGCTTCTCTGCTGTTTCACTCAGTAAAGGTGTTCCAGGGCTCTGGACTGGTCTCACACAGYTTTCACAGCTCTTTTTCATCCCAGCTTGTGCAGTCAGAACCTTCAGAAAGAGCTGCCAGGCTCACAGTTAGAGATTCACACCTTGATCCTGCTCTTGCATGTGCTGTCCCCTGACATCTCTCTGGCCAGGGAAGCTGTGGGTGCCCCGTCCCTGGGAGTGTTCAAAGCCAGSKTGGACAGGGCTCTGAGCAAGCTGGGATAGTGRAACAKGTCCACTGGGGAAGAGTGGACTGACCATACTGAATACTAGAAAGAGAAGCCCATTTTGGGGACAGCTGTGGAAAAGCTGCTGCTTGAGAATCTTCTCCCTTGGTGTTTGCAGCTCCACATATCTTGATCTGGAGCTCAGACCCCAGGAAATTTGGTTTTGTGGCTTGGTTTGGGTCTGTTGTGCTAAAAGCTGAGGCTCTGCAGCATGTCCTGCTTTTCACAGAGGATGAAGAGCTCTTCTTGGGTCTGTGTTCTTCCTTTCTCATTTAATTTGGACCTAATTAATTTTCACAGTGAGAGGATGGGAGGCAGAATTGCAACAGAAGAAATTCCATTAGATAAAAGGAAAAAATTTCCATAGTGAAGGCATTTAGCTATCAAATCACAGGCCCAGGTAGGCAGTGGGGTCTCTCTAATTGGAGATCCTCATTATTTAACAAAACAGCCTTGAAGACCGAGGTTAACTTCAAAAGTGGTCAGAGCTTCAGTGTTGGGGATGCCCCTGGCACCACAGGACCCCCAAGGACACGGTCCAGACCAGGGCAAAGAGCTCAGATGTGCAGAGATGACTCTGGAAGAGGATTCAGTGAAGCAAACTGAATTGGGTGGAGCAGAGTAAAAATAAAGCACTGCCTKTGTCAGGGGAGCTGTGTCCAGAGGCCAAGAATTAAACCAGAAACACACTTGGGCATTGGGATGGGGAGTTATTTAATGAGGTGGAATTAGCTGTGGGGTTTGTCACTTCAGCTTTCTGTGTTTGGACTGATTACAATTAAAATGCAAAGTTCTAACTGCTTAAGTGCTCCGTGCTAATTGGGGGATCAGTGGGCTGTCTTTTCCCTTTCTCTTCCAATTTCTTTTATGGCTTTGTTTCCAGTGCAGAAGGTGTGGCAATCCCAGGGGTTTGGAATGAGGGAGAGAGGTGGGAAACGCCAAACAAAACCTGTGTGGGCAATTCCTCCAGAGCTGGAGAGGGAGGGAGGCAGGGGTGGGGATAGGGAACAAACCTTTGCAAAGGAGGTTGATAATCCTGCTTTCCTCTCCCCCGGTTGCTTTTGGTCCAACAGCTGTGGGATTTAATGGAATGAGATGGTTGGTCCAGAGTTTGCTGGKTTTTGCAGGTTGTTTTTGTGTGGTGGAAGAGCTGCTCTCAGAGCSGCCCTTTTCTTCTCCAGTGGGTGCTTTTCCAGGGGCAGGCCTGGTTTTTGGAGAATGCTGCAGGATTATCACAGCAGCCTTCTCCACACCCCCATCCCAACAGCTGGTTGGCAGTGCTGGGGGAGATGTGGGCAGCAATTTGGGTGTCCCCATCAGCAAATGCTGCTTGTGCCTGGGAGGGGGAAATCCTGCTTGGATTTCCTGAGTGAACAGTGAAAGGCAGCAATCCCAGGCCTCCAACACACAAAATATCAGAGTGGAGATCCCTTCATGCACAAAGAGTGTCTGGGGAGGAGTTTTGAGTATGGTCACTGCAGCTGGTGGRGTCAGTCTGCAATTCCAGCTGGGATGTCCCTGCTCTGCCTCGGGCCACACTTCAGMCCTGGTGGGGAACAGCTCTGAGGTGGGGCCGGGGGTCAGGGGCACCACAAAAAGAACAGCATCGACTGCCAGGTGAGCAAATATTGCTGTTCCCACCCAAAATCAACACTGTCAGCTCTGTTTCACGGAGAGCTGCGGTCAGCACTGAGGGGCACTGAGGGGCAGTGATGGGCAGTGATGGGCAGTGATGGGCAGCACTGATGGGCAGTGATGGGCAGTGATGGGCAGTGATGCGCACTGATGGGTACTGATGGGCAGCACTGATGGGCAGTGAGGGCAGCAGTGATGGTCAACATTGATGGGCACTGATGGTCAGTGATGGGCAGTGATGGGCACCAATGGACAGCTGGGCAGAATCACTCCCATGTGCTGTGATGGTGTGTGAGCAGCACAGTGCTCCCTGTGCCCATCCCAGGCTGCTGGCAGGGTGAGCTGTCACCCCTTTCTCTCTGATGGAGGGAGCAGAGCTCAAACCCTCCCAGGTGATGCCAGCAGGGAGCAGGGCTGGCACAAAGCTGGGTTATCGTGTCAGAGGGGTTTGCAGAGGGCAGGGAGGGCTGGCCCAGTGAGAGCCAGGGGTCACAGGAGGGTAAATGGGCCTGGACAGCCCCTCCTGAGGGGAGAGCTCCAGCAATTGCTGACAAACTCCATGGCAGGAGCTGGAGGAGGGATGTGTTCCCATCTCCTTTCCAGGAGGCACCTGCAGCTCTCAAATTGAATAAAAACTCAGGCTCTGTATGCTGAATCCCCTTCCAGGAGAGGCTGCCAGGGTGGATGGCAGGCAARTGTCCACCTCCATCTGGGGATGGCTCTGGAAGGGCTGAGAGGAGGCGAACCCCTCCTCAAAACAGAGGAGAGCGAGGCAAGAGTGAGCTGGCTCCACCATGGCAGGGCCTGCAGAGCCTCTGTCTCTCATGATCMTTCTCATGCCCGGCCAAGCACATCAGCAGAGCAGCCCCATCCCCAGGGAAGGGCAGGAGGGGGTCCCAGGGGCGCTGCACCCCGTGATGCAGCTCCTGCTCTCGCTCCAATGGTCTCAGAGATGCCCAGAGATGGGCAGCTGTGTGTGAAATGCGCTCAACTTCGTGGTTTTTCTCATGAATTCAGATTGAGTTACCATCAGAAAGAGGGGAGGGAGAAAGGAAAATATCTTCTGATCCTACTGGGGGGCACAGGG
Organism: Malurus melanocephalus; assembly: GCF_030028575.1. Taxonomy (NCBI): domain Eukaryota; kingdom Metazoa; phylum Chordata; class Aves; order Passeriformes; family Maluridae; genus Malurus; species Malurus melanocephalus. Next base: position 382,777 of record NW_026623352.1, read on the forward strand.
ATGTGGAGTTGAGGAGGGAGAGGAAAGGGGGGTAGTTGAGGAAGGCTATGGGTGTTGGAACAGGGGTCCTGTGGGGGCACTTCCTGTTTTTGGGATGGTTTTTGGTATGGTTTTGAGATGCTTTATTGTCACCCATGGCCTGTGCTTCTCCCTGATCCCCCACAGAGCTTCCCTCACTCGTGGGATACAGGAGCTCATCCCCCCAAATCCCGGGCCAGGAGGGAGCTGTGCAGGGGTGGTTCTGTGCCTGAGGCTCCCTGGGTGAGCACCAGGACCATGAACAGAGCCAGCTCCAGCTGTGTCCATCCCTGTTTCCCATTTTCAGCCGGGTTCTGTCTGTCAGCACAGCCCTGTCCTGCCCCTGGGTGATGGGGACAGGGCTGGGTGTCCCTGTGCCCCACACCAAACCCATCTGTGAGCTGGGACAGGGCTGGGTGTCCCTGTGCCCCACACCAAACCCATCTGTGAGCTGGGACAGGGCTGGCTGTCCCTGTGCCCCACACCAAACCCATCTGTGAGCTGGGACAGGGCTGGCTGTCCCTGTGCCCCACACCAAACCCATCTGTGAGCTGGGACAGGGCTGGGTGTCCCTGTGTGTCCCTGTGCCCCACACCAAACCCATCTGTGAGCTGGGACAGGGCTGGGTGTCCCTGTGCCCCACACCAAACCCAGCCTCATCCTCTCCCATCTCAGCTGCTGCTCAGCAATCCCAGCTCAGGCTTGGGGCAGGCTGGCTGAGGCCAGAGGTTTCTGTTGCCACAGGGKCTTCCCAAAAAGCTGGGAATTTGGGCAGAGTTTGAGATCCAAGTCCGTGAAGCAGGTTGCCCTGACTGAGAAGCCCACAAGCCATCTCCTGTGCTTCAGAGGGGTGACCTGAGCTGCAGGGTTGGCTGGGGGTGCCCAGACCCTCCTGAGCACAGCTCCCCAGGCAAACAGGGATGCAGGAATTGTGAGCAGCAATTCCCACTGGGGTGGGTGTCCCAGCTGGAGATACCCTGCACCAGCTCCCTTTGGGGGTGCAGATGTGTTCGGGGAGCTGCTGCCAAAAAAACAGTGGGAAGAGCTGAAGCCAGAACCCGCATTCAGTGTGGTGAGGGGGAGAGATTACGATACACACAGCTCTCGTTTTCCTACAGTCTGCAGAGCAGGAGGAGATATTTAACGGAAATGTGCTTGGACTGGCAGGGAAGGGGGTTTTTATTCCAACATCTCAATTCAAAGTGCTGTAAAACGAGGTGCTGCTGAGGCAAACGCTAAACTAAAGGGCAGGAGGGTTYCCAACCTGTCTTCCTGAAGGAAAACCCAGAGGCAGAGAGAAGCAAACCATCCTTGCTGAAGAGCTCTGGGTTTTTTYYTTTTTTTTCTCCCTTTGAACACTCAAATGGAAGCATTAKCAGGTCACCTGTTTGAAAACAGCCATGGGTGGCAAAGGGACTTCTCAGAARTGGAGAGTGGGTGCCCAACCCAGAGCTAGGATCAGCCCAGGTTCTGTGGGAACTCAGTGTGTGTGATGTGGGAAGGCAGGAGGGCAGGGATGGGGTGTGGAGGACACACTGGGGTCACTCTCATGGTCACAGCAATGTCCAGCAGGGGTGTTCTCCTGGATGAGCCAAAGCTCTGTGGCACCAAGCACCTGAATGTGCTCGTAAGGGAAACCTCRTGTGCCAGCTCCTGAAGGGTGGCCTGAAAAGATCCCAGCTTGCACAAAGGCAGAGAAAATGGCATTCAGAGATGGCATTTAGAAGGTTCATTTATGGCTGTTTCCCTAAGTGAGGGGAGGAGAATAGAGAGGGAACCGCTTGCCCCAAAAGGGGTGAAGCTGGAACTCAGAGACTCAGACTGAGAGTGTCTGCTGACCACAGCAGGCTGATGAGACTTCTTGTTTGGGCTGGTCTTCACCCCWAAAGTAATTGAGGCAGAAAGATGGAACTGGGCCCTTGTATCTCACTGCCATCAGTGAAACCCTCAGCTTGAGCCACGGGGCTGTGTTTGGAGAGAATCCGGGAGCATCCCCAGGAGCCAAACAGTGCCCCTGCCTTGAGCCTTGGACTCTGTCACTGCTGGCACYGGGATCTCCTGCAGCCAGAGGGACGAGAGCTGCTCAAAGCCAAAGCTGAGCTCTTGTTCTCCCAACAAAGGCATTTCAGTGGAAGCAGCGATCCGAGCACAGCCCATAATAGCTGCACTATTTCCATCCCTCCGTGTCTCCCTCRCCRYRGAGCAGCRCCGACGTCAAAGGCAGCCCAGCCAGGACAGACCTGGGAAGGGCTCTGGAAGCTGGCAGAGAGGATGGGAAGGGGTCTGGAAGCTGGAGGGAAGATGGGAAGGGCTCTGGAAGCTGGAGGGAAGATGGGAAGGGCTCTGGAAGCTGGCAGAGAGGATGGGAAAGGCTCTGGAAGGTGGCAGGGAGGATGGGAAGGGCTCTGGAAGGTGGCAGGGCCACGGGAGGATGGGAAGGGCTCTGGAAGCTGGCAGGGAGGATGGCATTGCCCAGGAGGGGACAGCTCTATCGCTGTTCATCATTCCTGGCCTCCCCAGCCGAGCAGAATCCGCGGGCAGGACGTTCCCCCTGCAAGAACAAATCTCCAGCCCACACAGCCTCGATAAATAAATCAATAAGGCTCCATGCTCCGCTCCCAGATGCYGCTGCGGAAATCCAGAATAAGTTCAGTGGATGAATTCCAAATGGACCACAGTCAGGGAGAGACGGATTTAGCCTGAATGGCAGAGCAGGGAAATGAGATGCTTCTGCTCGCTGCATTGAAGCACAAACACAATTTCCCTGGTGGAGTTTTCGAGCGATCCTCTGGAATGGAACAAAAGGGAGCTGGGGCTCCTCAGCATCGTTSKGTTCTTGAGCTGCCCTTTTCTTGTYSYMSCAGCAGCATCYYRTGATGCATCCCAATCCTTGGGATTGCTGGAGCCCAGCGTGTCCCAGGTGGGCTCTGACATCAGGGATGCAGGGAACAGCAARCTGAGACACCCACCATGACCTGCTCCCTTCTGCCAAAATGTGAACCCCAGCTCTGCTGCTACTCAAGAAAAACCTCTGCCATGAATGAGGGAAAAGCTCTTCTTGATCTTTGCACAAAGCACATGAAAATTGTAAGAAAGGCAGAGGTAATGTGGTTTCACTTCTTCAGCTTGTGGGTTTTTTCCTTTTTGCATATCTCATTCCACTTCCAAGTTGATTTTTTTTGAGCTCAATTCTCTTTTTTCTTGTCCATCCCAAAATTTAGCAGAGATAGCTTAAAAAAGAATTAAACAAATTGCCCTAAATGAAAGACTGCAAGCAATACAAAACAATGCAAAACAAACAAAAAAACAAAAAAAATAGTTTCTTTGTCATTAAATTGATGTCAGCATCTGTGGAAATGAAATATTTAGCCCAGGATTCAGTGCTTATCCTCCTGGTGTCAGCTCTAATCCRAGATGCCACTTCAGAAAACGAGCAAACAAACAGAAAATAGCCCAACCTTTTCCCTTCCGATGCCGGTTCTGAAGCTGTACATTTGGAATTTACAGTTTCTTTAAATTGGTGAGGTTCTGTGCCCACACCAGATTTTTCAGGGTGCTCGCCATGTCCCACCACAGCTTCCCTTTCTCTCCTCTGTCCCTGCCCCCAGCTCCCTCTCCGTGTGCTCATCCTGCTCCCAAATCCTGACAGCGTCCCAGAGGGGCACTTTGGGCTCTGTGGGGCACTCAGGGTTTTCAGGTTTTTGTTATTTTCTCTCTCTGCTGCTCCAGCACTTTCTGCTCTGCTGGGCACCAGGGAAGGGAGTGGCACAGAGGAGGAGCACTCGGACCTCTCCAAACCCCTGCCAAGCTCCAGGCCAGGGGTCCTTAACACAATAATCCACCTTGTTAGGACTCTTTAAACCGACCTTTAAACAAGCTCTAATGAGATTCTGTTTGGGGATTTGGGGTTGGTTTATTTTTGGAAGCAGGAACAACAAAAACTCAAATATTATTTTTAGCTTTGGACACCCCAGGAGCACCAACAAATCCCAAAAATATTCCTGAAAAGCAACACAGTGGGGGTCTGCTTTAATTGTAAATGCCACAAAAATAGTAACCCCAGGAGAAGTCTTTTCTTCAATGCTAAAAGCAAATATATTTTTCAGCCAAAATACAGGCTGATGTAATAGATTTGACCTTTCTTGCTGTCAGCTGTCAACCCAGCACCACMACCATATTCACCATGTCCTCAAGTGTCACATCCACRCATTTTTTGAGCACTTCCAAGGGTGGTGACCCCACCACTGCCCTTACAGCCTGGTTCAGTGCTTTACAACCCTTGCAGCTGAAGAATTTTCCCTAATATCCAACCTAAACCTGACCTGGGCACAACTKGAGGCTGTTTCCTCTTGTCATATGATACCTGAGAGAAGAGACTGRCCCCCACCTCCCCATAATCTCCTTTCAGGCACTTGTAGAGAGCAAAAATGTGCTTTTCCTCCAGCTGAGGGTCTTGCACTGATTATTTGTTTTTCAGGGACAGAAGGTTTGATCTTTCCCTTGTCACCAGACTAGGCTGGGCTCCTCACCTGGAGTCTGGCCTGGAGAGTGTCTTCACTTCAGCCCAAACAGGCCAATTGTCCCAACCTCAGGAAAGTTTTGGTCTCCCTGGAGAGCTGCCAGCTGTCCCCGTGTCCCTCTGCATGATGATGATGCTGGGAGTCAGTGCTGTGCTTGCTTTTAGTGACCACAGCAATGTTCTCAGTGCAGAGCAGCCTGCAYGTGTTTAAAGAAGCAAAATCAGGCTCCCCCTGGCCCCCAGCCCCAGCCAGAAATGAAAAGTGCAGCAAGGTTGGAGGGGAAGTGGCCCAGCTGGGTGTCCTGCCTGYCTTCAGCAGAACCATGAGCTGGCCATGTCTCAAGGTGATTCCTCCCCAGTCAGCCCAGTCCTGTCCCTGTGGAATGGGGAAGGAAGGGGTTCAGGGGGGCAGAGAGGCACTGGCAGCAGTCAATCAATCCTGATCTATCTTTTTCCCATGAATTTATGTCCAGTCACAGCTTAAAACAAATGACATTTAAATGATYAACAGCAAAACGAAACACAAAAATCAGCAGAGCAATATTTCAGCAGCTCRAATGCTCTTATTTGGTCCATTTCAGGATTTACTTTTCCATTTGAAATTGTCATCTTCTTTCAGGCTGAAAAAAATGCATACGAAACATGGAAACCACACCTGAACTGGAAAAAATATTTCCCTCTGCTTTTGAATGGCTCCTTTCGCAGGCTGCCAGCCACCCACCCAGCTCTGCACAGTCCCTTTGGGCAGAGCACTCTGCCAGCAGCTCATTGCTGCATCCCCAGCCCCGCAAAATGCTGCTGCTGTTCCCATAAAGGCCTGGTGACACAGTGGGGTGCCCAAGAAGCTCCTTTGTGATAAGGCAGAGCTGGCTGGAGGGCAGGAGGGCTCTGCAGACAGATCTGGACAGGCTGGATCCATGGGCTGAGGCCAGTGGGGTGAGGATTGACCAGGCCAAGTGCCGAGTCCTGCCCTTGGGTCACAACAGCCCCTTGCAGCTCCCAGGCTGGGGCAGAAGGGCTGGAAAGTGTCTGGTGGTAAAGGCCCTGTGAGTGCTGGTCAACAGCAGTGAACATGAGCCAGAGTACGCCCAGGTGGGCAAGGGGCCAATGGCACCTGSTCTGTACCAGCCATGGTGTGGCAGCAGGACCAGGAAAGTGACTGTCCCCCTGACTGGACACTGCTGAGGCCACTCATCAAATCCTGGGGTCAGTTTTGGGCAAGAAAGACCYTGAGGGGCTGGAGCATCACTTTGTCCAGCCGAGCACAGCAGGGAAAGCTCCAGGAGTGCAACCCCTGAGCGTGAAAGGAAAAGGTTCAATCAGTGCCTGTGTCCTGCTGACCAAGGAGAGCAAAGGAGGGACACAGAGCAGCCATTCCCTGTGCTGGGGCTGGCTGTGGAGCCCTGAGACTGCCAGTGCTGTGCCTCAGGAGCAGGAGGAGCTGCTTTAGATGCTAAAAGCTGGCACAGGGGGTGCACCAGCAGAGGGTTTGTGCAGGTGTCTGTCTTGGCTGCAGCTCCACGTTACGTAAAGCTGATGCAGTTTGCTGTGCAGACAAAGCCTCTCCTGGCTAGAATGTGAGGGATGCAGGTTTGGGAGAGCACCAGGGACGGGAAGGGGCGGGCTGGGAGCTCTGATTCAGCCCTGTCACTCTGGGAATTCCTGCAGCTTGTGGAGCAGTGACTTTATAACTCCCCAGAACCGACTGTGCCCATCCCAGCTGTGGCTGCAGTGAAGGAATGTTCTGTTCCGAGCCCTGGACATCTCCCTCTCCCYTGGGATGAGTTAGTCCTAATGCCAGCCCCATCTGCTCCTTCCCAGCTTCCCTGAGGAAAGCAAAGCATTTTCCACCCTCTGCTCTCCTCACAGAGAGGAGAGGAGAGTCTCACCTTAGACTGAGCTCTGTTCCAGCTGGGCACTGGGAAGGCTGTCCAGGATGAAGCCTATCCCTGTATTTCTGCTTCCTGYAGACAGCTGATGGCCAGGATTGTGAAGGATTTAGGGCCAAGCACCTCCACATGGCTGCACCAGCTACCCGAAATGGCAGCTTATTCAGGTGAACTGTGCCAGTGTGGGTGCTCTCAGTTTGGGCTAAGATGTGTTCATTTTGGAGGCAAGGAAGTTAATTATTATGTTTTCCTCTGACTAATTTTTTTAAAAAGGAGAATTAGGGCATCCTCGTGGCATTTGCCTGTGTATAAAGAAATGCACTTAAAAGCCTGGGTTTAAATAATTTGTTGATTTTCTTTTTGGGGATTGGTTTAATTATACTGGTTTAGCAAATGAGGTCTTTATCATGTTGGATGCTGCTGTGAAAAAGTTATTCTTTGTCCAGTTATTCCACTAGAATTGTACTGGTACAAAAATTCCACTGAGAATATAAGAAAAAAGAACAGGAAAGAACCAAAAGAAGTAAACTAGACACAAGCAAACAATCGTCTGCTCAAACTCACACAGAATTTTTAAATGTATTTATATTATCTATATTATTTATATTATTTCTATTGTTAAATAATAYRTATATAAATATAAAWATAAAATTCACTTGTGGGTGAGGGAGGTGAGGCCCTGGCACAGGGTGCCCAGAGAAGCTGTGGCTGCCCCTGGATCCCTGGCAGTGYCCAAGGCCAGGCTGGATGAGGCTTGGAGTACCCTGGGATGGTGGAAGATGTCCCTGCCCATGGCAGGGATGGAACGARGTCCTTTCCAACCCAAAACTTCCTGTGGTTTTCTGATTGTCTGAAATCAGCCCAAAAAGAGCCCAAAGATGCACCGGGAAAAGGCAGAGTGATCCTCACTCTGGGGTGCAACCTYCAGAGAGCACCATGAGCAAGTTCCAAGGGTCTTTTTGGACTCTGGCTTCAGCACTGACCAAACCTCAGACACCCAGGARCGTATTAAGCAGTGGGCATGAGAAGACAGCAAGTTAATTCAATTTTATTACAGYTGAGGTAGATTTAGATCTCTACCAAGTCTGGCACCGCTTCCTATTTTTCACCCAAAGTGTTCTCTTCAATCTTAAAAATGGCTTTGATATGTGCTGAGTACCAGAGAGGCTGTGATCAATTTGTTAGAATGAGTTTATTAAGGAAGAGAGTCCTCAGAAGAAGAAATTGGGAACATGGCACCTGTAATTATCTCTGTCAATTGAGATGGATTCTGAAAACCTGAGCTTCCCCTCCCCAGCTCTGCTGCAGCTCTGATCTCTCACACACACTCTGCAGCTCTGAGCTGGGCTGGTTGATCTGCTTTCCTCCCCTGAGCACTGGGAGATTCCTTCCTCTCCTCTCCCCTCAAAACAAATACACCAAATTGCTGGAAATTTTCTTTTTTCAAGTGGACCCAACCTGTGTGCAAGTCTGTGTCTAATTTCACAAGCAGCTTCAGCCAAAAGCATGCAGGATTTGTTTTGACATCAAGTGAAATGTTCTGAAATGGCCTTTTTAAAACTTTCAGCRCTAAGGCAAATTTTGTTTAGCCTAACATTAAAAACCAAAGGAGATGATGGAGGACATTCTTCTCTTCCTTTTGAAGGAACCACTTAGGCCTGACTTAGTTTTACCAAAAAGGCTGACCCAAATTTCCTCTGCTTTCTCTGGGTTCAGCCGCTCCCATGAGAAGTGGGCTGTTCAGCCAGCTGTAACTCWCACATCTCTGCTGCTCTCCTTCCTCCTGCCCTGCCTTTCCTCCTGCAAGCTCTGTCGCCTCCTTTCCCCACCCAGTTTGGGACCAGCTCCCACTAAACCCCCTGTTTGTGTTCCAGTCCCTTCTCCCAAGGCTGTTCCTCTGTGGAGGGCTATTTAATCGTTTGGCATAATTTCCTTATTACCTAGCACCACCAATGTATGCACACATAATAGGAGTGAATAATGAATGCTAATAATGCACAATTAATTCACGATCAGAGCGTGTTACGGAGTCAGCATTGGAGTGGGATCAGCAGAGGGAATTCCCCATCCCCCTCTGGGCTCCTGAGGAGGGGTTTGGTGGGACCTGAGCACGGTGTGAGCCTCAGTGCCTCCCTCACCACCCAGAGAGGGTCTGGGGGAGGAGGAGACGCTGCCCCTGAGCACTCAGAGCGCAGGGAAGGGCTGGAAATCTGGGAACTGCAGTGCCAGGAGCTTTGGCACCGTGTGGAACTGGGCAGGGGATCAGCTCCTCCCCTACCTCCTCCTCATCCTCCTGACGCAGCACAGGACATCAGACCAACAGCAGCTGTTCTCCAAACCCCGCTGCTCCCAGGGAAGGTGCTGGGCACAKCCCCATCCCTGCAGCTTAATCGCATTTGTGCCTGTGTCCCCATCAGCCGGGCTGGCACTCACACACGACAGCTTTGATCTCCCCAGCCATGCCTGGCAGGGCCAGGGCTGCCTGCTGGGCACCATTAAAGCCCACTTGTTAATGGAGCTGATGGCTGAGGCTCTGTGCTCCGGGGCCAAGAGGCAGCATCAGCCTTGGACACGAGCAGGACAGGGCTCCCACAGCCCCAGCGCCTGTGCTGCCATCCAGGGACAGCCCACACCTCCTCCAGCTCTTCCCTTTGACTGAGCAGCAGCAAAGATGCAGATGGACCCTGGCTGGACCAGCCAGAAGGATGTGATGGGAAAGGAGGGTCCAGAACAAAGCTATTCCATCCTCCTGAGTGCCACTGCCTGTCCCCAGCTGACAATTCCTGTCCATGGGGACAGGGGGAACATCCCTCTGTAATTTACAGGCTAAGATGTGCTGAGCATGGACCCCACGTGTGTCCAGCACAGTCCTCCTGTGCTCCCTGACAAGAGGGCAGAACTCTGCTCTGTTCCAAGAGGGCTGTAGGCATGGCTGAGACCTCAATTCCATGGGTAGACATGGCTGAGACCCCAATTTCACACTGTAGGCATGACTGAGATCCCAATTTCATGTGTAGTCATGGCTGAGACCCCAGTTCCATGCTGCAGGCATGGCTGAGACCCCAATTCCATGGATAGATATGGCTGAGACCCCAGTTCCATGGATAGATATGGCTGAGACCCCAATTCCATGCTGTAGGCACATCTGAGACCCCAATTCCACACTGTAGGCATGGCTGAGATCCCTGTTCCATGCTGCAGGTATTGCTGAGACCCCAAATCCATGCTCAGCCTTCACATCCTTGCCCCATCTGTGACAATGAGGGATGCAATGACACAGATTGTTGGAGTTGTGGCCCGTGAAGGGGCTGGACCAGGCTCTGCCCTCAGCCACAGGCAAGGGGACCCCAGCACCACCAGTTCTGAAGGCAGCCCGCAGAATCTATGCCCCACATGTTGGAAAACCCTGCTCCCAGGCAATTTCCCCTGCTGCAGCCAGAATTACAAGGGTCAGGGACGAATAACAACTTCAAATATCCTCACAGCAGCACAGAGGTGCGAGTGCTCAGCAGCCATTCAAAGCTGAGTCGTTCAGCAGCTTCTCTGCTCTTGACTTTCCCCTGACCCTGCTTTTGACAAGTCCCCATTTCCAGTTTGGCTGATGCCAAAGCTCACAAGCCACTGCAATGCTGCTGCTCTCCATTGCTGTTCCTTCTGCTCCTCCTTCACGTTTGGCTCCACACTCCTTCCCACTTGYCATCACTGACAGTGGAGCAGCTGCTGTCAGCCAAACCCTTACTTAAGGGGAAAAAAGTTTAAATTGCTCCAAGAGGGACTCTTCTGAAGATGGACTGAAAGGAAATGAGTTTCTTAAACACAGCAGTAACCAGGGAGCCTGTGCATGATGTGAAGAGAGAAAGCACAAGAAATCCCTCCCTGYAGGAAGGATTTGACCCCGAGTTAAGCTGAAGAGCCCACACTTTACCTGTGCCACCCTACAAACTCACTGTGAGGGAGCACCAGAGACACTCTCCCATCCTCCCCAGCTGGCAGTGCCACCTTGTCCCAYCCTTCCCCAAGGCAGGACTCACAGCACAGCCCCACCAAGGCAAACTGCTCCCTYCACAGCCTTGGCATTGCTTCYTCCCCAATKCCTGCCTCWGTGACGTGGAACAGCCCAGCACACACAAGGGCAGCTTCCCATTCTAAGCAATTCAGGGTATTTGAGCTGTATCAAACACAGGAAAAGCTCAGGATTCTGCATGACATAAAAACATGGTAAAACTGCAGAAATGTTTGACAAATCCATCAAGTTAAATCAGCAGAGAGCCTGGTGTTCCTGGGTTTCTCCAGGCATGCTATGGAAAGCAGTAGGAGTTTGCCAGAGCTGAGCTGCACCTTGGAGCTGCAGCTTTCCACAAGAGCATCCTTTGCTCACAGCCAAGCACGGGAGCTCTGGGGTCTCATCCTCTCCATCTTTCTGAAGGGCYCTGCAAGGGACAGGAGAAAATGTGGTTCTTTGTATTCCCCTCCTGCAAGGTGACTTATTTCTTTAATTTCTGGATTTGCCTGCTGCAAACTACCAACAGCTTTTGCTGTTTATCCAGTGACAGTCTGAGCATGGGGCAGCTTTTTCTCCTTTCATCCTCCCTTTCTCATCTTGTTTCATTTTGTCAACATGAAACCTACAGGGAGAGGGAAGCCAAGGAAAGGAGAACCAAGCTGGGAACAGAGGGTGACCACAGCTGCAGCAGCACCCTGACCAGCCAGGGTGGAATCTCACCACTTTGAAAAAGGTGTCACCATCAGGAAAAGGAAGATGTTGCCTGCTAAGTCAGGAGTAGCTGAGGACAAAGCTAAAAACTACATCAGAGCTAAAGGATAGCTCTTAAACTGATGGCTGACATTGGGGGGATCCCAGATGAAGCTGATCCAGGCAGCTAAAGCCTATTAATGAACACAGAGGCATGAGAAAATCCCTTTCATTTCCCTTTCTGGTGTAGTATGTGTCATTTTCCCTTTATCAGGCTGTCTGATCATCACACACACTAGCTGTTCTCCCAGGAGAGATAAATGCTACAAAGAAAAAGCACAGTACCAAGGGAAAAGCAAGGATGCTGACGGTGCTCCAGCTGGGGAAACCACGCAGAAATTTGGGTGAAGCAAGTCCCACCCCTACCCACAAAACACTCCAGGAACCACTCAGAAAGGGGAAMGCTTGGACAAAATACAGGCAAGACAAGAACTGAGGTGTCAGGGTCAGCCCTCAGCCAAAACATGACCCTCATGCCCAGGAATAAAGGGGCTGCAATCAGCACTTGGCTGCCCCCATGCCATCGTGCCCCTCTGCAGGGGTTACAGCAGCCCCAGCCCTGCGGCTTCTGCTGCACTTTTCTTGCTCTGTCAGGGAAATGAAACGGAGTACAAAGGGTGACAGGCTGGTATCCGAGGCCAGACAGCTCTGCTAAAGTCTGCCTGGGGACAGGGAGGCTCCCTCCAGCCAGCTGGGCTGCGGCAGCACAGGCAGCTTGGCCTGATACAGAAACCTCTGAGTTTATCTTGCAGCTTCCAGGATAGAGTCAGGAGCTGTTCCAAGCAAATATTTAGGAAAAGGGCAGCCTAATTTATGGAGCTGAGTGAAAGGGTGTGAAGGCCTGACTGGGCATAAAATTAAGCCTCAATGTTTGCTGCTTCTCCTCCCTGCCAGGTGTCCAAACCTCTCCTTGGACAACACCGGTTGTGCTGCCAGTCCTGAGCTGGCCTGACTGGAAATTCTTCACTGGAATCCAGGATGTGTGGGAATGATGCTGCTCACTCRGAGAAACATGTGGCCATCTGGCCGTGGATGATGGCAGGGCATATTTTTATGGGCAGCACATGCAGGAGGAGGGTTAGCACCAGAAGATCTTGATGCCTTTGATGAGAAAACACTTTATTTTTCATCAAGCATGGCACTGCATGTGGTTCTCTTGCTTGAATCACTTGGGTATCACATTGGATTATGCTGTACCCAGACTAATCCACTACATCTACCAATCCATCTGTTTGAGTTGAAGWATTCCCAGAATGTGAACACATCTTCAAGTGTTTGCTTAAAGTTTGCTTGGCCTTGCTAAAGACTTCATATGGTCGCTTTGGAAATGAAGAGCCCTGCTGCCCTTGGTGCAGCTGTGCTGCTGTTTGTTGGAGGAATGTGTGATTTTCTGAGCCACAAAACGGGCAGATTGGGTGGGGGAAATGGAGGGTGGACTGCTCCTTTAGGACAGGATGACAAACAGCTTTGACATCTCACAAAATAGGAGCTGTTGTTGCTTAACTATGTCYCAGACCCCACATGATTTCAGTGCTGGGAGCAAGCAACAGGAGGAACTTTGGTTTCTGTTACCTGCAGATCATAGAATAATCACAGAACTGTTAAGGTTGAAAAAAACCATTTAAAACCATCAAGTCTAACTCAGCACCACCACCATACTCACCACTAAACCACATCCCCAGGTGCCACATCCACTCATCTTTTGAATGTTTCCAGGGATGGTGACTCTACCACTTCACTGTTCTGATGTTTGACAATCCTATCCCTGAGAAATTTTTCCTAATCTTCAATCCAATCCTGCCCTGGTGTCACTCAAGACATTTCCTCCGGTCCCAAACACTTTGTAGAGGAGCATCAATTCCTGTAGTGCTGCTGTATGAACACGGCTTTCTAAACAAGCAGTAACCTTCCCCTCAGTTCCTGGAATCTTAAATTTGGAGGGGGAAAAGAGGCAGTATTTGCTTGCCCACCCTCCATGCTTATGGAGAGCCTTGTCTCAGCAGAGCTGGTGTTCAAAAACAACAGAGCTGCCATCAGTAGCCCAGCTCAGCCAGTCCTGCCTGCCAGAGGTGTTTGGAGTGAGACCTGAAAGGGGCAGAGCCCAGCAGGAGAGGGCTGGGATAGGAGGAGGCTTGGGCTGGACTGGTGTTGGAAAAGTTCTTTTGAGGTAAGCTTTGGGGTGTGCTGTGTGGTATTACTGATTAGTGATGGGTAAAACAGGGGGATTTGATGGGAAGGGTCTAGAGATGTACATCTTCTGCTGAAGAGTTGCCTGAGACCTTGGGTAGGTGGTGAGGAGGAGGGGGAGCAAGAAAAATCTGGTAAGAAAAGCCTAAGTATGCAGGGACTCGTGAAACAGAGAAGTTGGCTTTGGCTGTATCTCAGGTCTGGAGCTCTGAGCTTGGATGGTTGAATTGTCCCCTCTGGTGCTCAGGATGTGTTGTRAGGGGACACTGAGGGGACACAGGGTGGCACACCACTGACGTGCCAGCAGGGCAGAGGGTTTGCTGTGTGCCTGGGTACAGCTTTTGCCCCAGCAGGTTTTGCTCTCTCAGGGAAGGTCAGGCTCAGAGCTGTGCCCTGTGTGTGTCTGTACCCTCCCAGAGCATGCTGCAGCCTCGTGGGCCCACAGTGCCTCTTTCCTCTGAGGAAAAATGGGATTTCCATGGCTGAGTGGGGCCAGAGGTGGGAGGGCTGTCTGGATTTTGCTGTGTTCACAGAGCACCAGCCCTGCCCAAACCTGACCTGGCAGTGCCCGTGGTGCTTCCCCTCCCACAGAGGGATCTCTGCTGCTGCACTCTGTTTGTCTGATGCTCTGTTGACAGTTAATGATTGTTACAATTATTTTTTTTAAGAAGAAGTTATTTACCAATTTTCTTTCCTGTGGAGCTGCAAATAATGGCAAAATCAATCCAAACTGTCTAACACTAAGAAAACAAATAGATTATCCAGATGACCAAATCAAGCTGCTCACAGAACTCATGGTGGTTCTGCTCAGCTGCAGCTGTGGGACTCCAAAATAATTATTGCCAGCAGCCAAATGTGTGATGGGGTGAGTCTTTGTGGAGGGAGGGGTGGGTTTTCAGTGGGGTCTGTGAGAAGGRAAGCACAGACACCCCATACAGGGGAAAACATGCAGGTAACTGCTGGTATCCCATAGCTTTGACAGCATTTGGTATTGGCTTTTTTTACTGCTCCAAAGAAGCACAGAGTTAACAGCAGTGATGAGAATCACCTGGGGGAGAAGCAAAGCAAATTCAGGTTGTGAGTAAGGTTGTGTGGTAACAATGTGGAGAGTCTGTTTCCTCTGGCTGTGTGGGGCAATGGGGAATTTACAGGACAAAACCCAGCATCTTTTAGGAAGGAAAACAAAGGAAAGGTGACAAAAAGAATCAGAGTTGTTGTGGTGACAGTTGGGTTAGCTGTTTGGGGTTTTTTGTTGGCTGTGTCCCTGGTTCTAGCCATGACACAGGGTGCTGATAGGATGCTCCTAAATATTTCCCCCTTTAATGAGGTATTTCTGTTTCAGGGTGTTAAAGACACCCTAAATGCTACAGGAGGTGAGAGGCTTCAGCATGGYGGGCAGTGGATTAGCAGGAGAGAGGATTCTAATCCCAGAAAAAATGTTCCCCTTTCTTTGGAGAGTGACATATCTGGAAATCTGCAGYATGGGACTGTCACCTCCGAGGGAAGGCTGCTGGAAAGGAGGAGCAAGGGTGAAGAGAAGGGAGGAGAGAGGCAGTGCCCATGTTGTGAGCAGAGAGCAGGAACCAAGGGTGCAGTCCCGAGGGGACCATTTGTGCCCATGCTGAGCCTGGGGACAACAGTGCTGTTGATGCCAACAGACAAAAGGGTCCAGAGCACAGGCTGTACTGTCCTACCCAAAACCCAATCAGCATTTTGATTTCAATTTCCTCAGGGCTKTCTTGATTTTGTTTTGTTTTTTGCTTTATCTTTACAAATACTTGCATGACTTCCTGGTGAGGTTATGCCTCCCTTGGTCTGTGTGCTCAGTGCAGGCTCAGAGCCAAATCCTCGCTCCCAGCAGATGCTGGTTGCCCATCTCTGCTGTACAGCAGCAGCTTCAAACTGGGAGCAGCTTCAAACTGGGAGCAGCTTTGCCAGATGTGCAGCCTCCAGGTTGGATGGGCTGTCCAGGCACTGGCTGCCCTAGCACTGCTTGTGATGCAGCTCAAAGTCCACCTCATGCTGAGGAATGTTCATTTTTTGTGAGCAGTTTGAGGCCTCCTGTYAGCCCTAAACCAGCCATTGGGGTCCTTCAAATTGGCAGAACAGCTGGGATTGAAGGTGGGAATAGCTGCTGGTCCCAGTCCACATCTGGGATCACACAGCAGCTGTTTGTGGGGAGAGTAGGAGGCTGAAGCTTGTCTTTCAGGAAAAAAAAAAAAAAAAAACCAAAATACAGGGAAAGCTGCACAAGCTGAAATATGGAGGCTTTATTGGCTCACCAGCAATTGCCTCGAAACTTATACAACTTTCTCCTCCAGTGAAAACTGAAAACATCTCTCCTTTCTCTGTGGCTCCGTCTAAATCTAATGTGGTGCCACCTATGCTTAATTTGGCTTTTTATTATTTAAAAAGAAAGAAAGAAATACCCAGATTTAGTAACASCAGTGATTTCTTTGTCCAAAGACACAGCTTGAGGAATTGCTGCAGATTTGCTGATTAACTTCAGCTGAGGGGAGAAAGTTGAAAGGCTTCCCTTGGAAAACAGCAGATGTGAACACCTGGACACTTCAGTGTGAGGTACATTTTTTTTATTTTTTAATTGGCTTTTTTTTTAAGTGGTTAAGAAACTCAGAGAAAAATTGAGTTATCAGGTAGGAATACTGCCCTGAGTGAGTGCTGAGAGTGCAAAAAATACTTGTCCTGATTATGGGAAGCTGCCCAACTTTCTCGCTTTGTGATGAATGCAGGTGTCTCCTGCTTTTAATTTTTATATCCTTCACAGTGGAGAGGAAACTGCTTTTGGAAATCATCTGCCTGGTGACAACGAGGCTCCTGTAGTTGGAGGCTGGCTTTAATGTTATATTAGTAATTAAGTGGAGCAAGAGGGGCTTCTGCAACCGGTGATGCTCCCTCAAATGTGGAGTGCACTTAAAACAGGATTAGGCAACAAGCTGATTTAGGGGATGGAGTTAGACAATGCAATCCTCCAAAGCTGGCTTTGCATATGGAGAAGGAGCTTGAGGAAGAGGGGGCTGAGGGCAGCCCTGCCTGCCTGGYAACACCATCCCTGCCCTGCTGGCCAGGCTCACCTGGAGGAAAAGCATGGGGCAGGCTGGGGATGCATTCTGTGATCMTGGGATAGAAGGCAAAATTGTTTAYCCATAACTCAGATTATAATTCCAGCAGGCTAGAAGGAAGCAGCGCCTGGAAATTAAAATGAGATTTAAAGCAATAATTAAGGGTTCTGCCACTGGACAACGCCAAAGAATTGGCTGGGGATAAATCAGATTTCACTTGAAGGAAGTGACCTGGAAATAGATTGTTGCCTGTCCCTTAGCCAAACTCCATCACCACGRGGTGTCATTGAATGGAGTGTGAGGTCACTCTGCTTGGAGCTGGGGAGGGCTCAGCTGGGGACTGAAACCTTCTGGGCAGAGGCTTGGAAGCCTCTAAGGTGGCTTCTGCTCCAGAGTGTGGAAAGCTCAGCTCCGAGTAGACCAGCCCTCATTGGTACAATTTTGCCTCTTGAAAATGCACACAAAATCTTTTATTAAAAACCCTGCAGATGAGTTAACAGCTGGGAGAAGCTGGAATATGATTAATGTCTCGTGAATTAGCCCTGGAGGTACTTTATGGAAATAAGATTTACAACACTATTACACGCAGTCCTGAATGTGCTTTACATTTTTAAACGAGGGGAATGAATGTTTCTCTCTGCTCTGCTCTGCTCCRTTCCCCCTTGGGCCCGTGCAGAGGTGCAGAATGAAGATCCCAGCTGCTCTGGGATGGGAGATTYGGTGCTCGGGGAGGTGTTGGACTGTGCAGTTAATTGAATGATCTTACTGGCCCCAGTGCTTTATCAAGCAAGGAGCCAAAATGTGCCCTGACATGTAGGATGCAATTACAAGTCATTAACAGAGAAATTAGGGATGCCAGGATGGAAAGAAGGGATCTATGAGGCTGTTTTGTCCATCCTCTGTKCCAGGCAGGATTGCTGCTGACAGCACATGCTTGGATGCTTCTGGAACATTGAGCCCCCAATATCTTCAGAGCAGAGCAGTGCTTTGAGTGACCCCGTTTGCTCCAGGGTTTAAATGTTCTGCTTGAGATTCTCCTTGCAGACCACCCAGACCTTGCCAGAGGGAGATGGCAWTCCCTGTGGAAGTGGCAGGAGGGGAAGGTCCTGCCTGGACATGTGAGGGAATGTTCTGTGGAGAGAAAGGTGATTGTCCCCTCCTGGGAGCCCTCTGCACTGGGATCTGGTACCCTGGCATTGCCTCACCACARGAAATGCTATTAATGATCTTGTTTGGCCATAGAAAAACTCTCCCATTCCATATACAGGTCACAGAGGTCTTTTCCAACCATAACCATTCCTTTATCAACCCAGCACCACCACAKTGTTCACCTCTAAACCACAAGTGCCACATCCACACCTTTTTTAAACACTCTCGGGGATGGTGACTCCACCTTTTCCCTGAGCAGCCTGTTTTAGTGTTTGTCAACCCTTTCAGTGAAGAAATTATTCCTGATTTCCAATCTAAATATCCCCTTGTATCTGAAGAGAAGCTGAGCTCCTGGAGCTGTGCGAGCACCTCRTACAACACAGACCAAGGGTGCTCTCTCCAGAGCGAACAGAAAATATTAGAAATGGGCAGCTGAATTCTCTCAGCCTGGTGGTTCTGCTGAAGGAAGGCCAAAAGGAATGTGTATGAAGGAAAAAAATCCCAGGAATGGACAGAAAAGGAAGGAAAAATTCCAGGAATGGACAGAAATGGAAGGAAAAAATCCCAGTAATGGACAGAAAAGCAATGAACTCCACACTCCTCCTCCAGAAGTGAGCACAGGAGATAAGTCTGGACTCATTCAGGTGTCACAGGAGGATGATCTTTGGGGGAAGGTGATGAAGTAGGTGCATCCACTTGGTTATCCCTACTGAAGCACTGGTTTTATTGSGGACTAAGTGATGGAAGAAGAGCTCTGAACTGGCTTTGAGCTCATAGTGGTTTTGAGGCTGGCTGTTTATTTCACCCCAAACCCAGTACTTTTCCATGAGTACCTGGTGTTTTTTAAAGCTCTGTTTAGCTGGGGACTGTTTTGTTTTCCATCCTTGGGTTTAGCAGTGAGCCTTTCTGCTGGAACCCCTGTCCYAGGCTGTGTCAGGTGATCTTGGACCCCAAAATGATGCCAGTCAGACCTGCCCCCATGTCTGATACCATGTCTGCTCCACACAAGCTGAAGGCTCCAATTACTCACTGATTTACTRAAGATTTTTCAGAAGATTTGAGCATTCTGAGATAGATTTGGATCAGCAAGTGAAGGTGGCTTATCTCCCCTTTACCCTGAATGCAGTAAGGAGTGGGATATCTGATCCACAGGCAGCCTTGTAAGGGACTAATGTGACACAAAGCTTTTCTGTGACATGTCCAGGAAAAAAATGGTTTTTCTCTCTGAACTGCAGCCAGAGAAGGCCAGCTCCTTTGGGAGCAGGGTGTAAAGCACAGACGGCTCCTAGGAAGGTGCATTCCCGTGGGAATGTGGAGCAGAGACTGAAGCTCGTGTGGCTCTCATCCAGAGCCCTGCAGGGACTGTCCCATGGGCTGGCTCTGTCCTGTGCCCATCAGCTCCACTGGGAAATGGGATTTTCTGGCACAGCTGGAGAGCCCGGCTGCTGCAGGGTGCTGTGGTCACATCGTGTCATTCTGCTGGGCTTTAAGGGACAAATGCCGCTCTTCTGGGCTCAAAGGCTGTGGCGTGGCGCTGGGAAACTCCTGCGGCTACGCTTGGCAGCGATGTTAAAGCCGAGCATCCCGTGACTCTTATTTTAGTTTTTATTCCCATCTAGTGGCAGGCCTTGGGAACTGAAGGTTTAAATCAGAATGAACGCTGCCCCGAAGGTTGCATGATGTAATCTCAGAGCCGCTTGCTCTCCCTTTCATGTTTTCTTGATTTTGTCTTTCAGTAGGGATTATATTCCCCATTACCCCATCTGACTTCCCACAAATTCAACCCTGAATCTCCAAGTGAAAAATATTCATGTTTTACAGCCCATGTGTCTCTCAGTGTTTCACTCTCCTGCAAAGTGAGCTTTAAGGCAGTAAAACCCTGGCAGTGACASGAATGTTCCTTCTTTGTCCTTTTTGAAGGCTCTGTACTGGTTTGAGTGAAAAGCACTGAATCTGCCATTACAAAACCAATGTTGAAGTGTAACAGCTAATTACCTGGACTGAACTTTGTTTTTTAACTTGATTGTCAATCTGGGTAGGTATCTAAGCATCTCTAAGGTGCAAGTCTTCTCTATCTATTTTCCTAAGACAAACTAAACCCCAAAAGAAACCCTTCTGCATTAAAATAATGCTGCCCTCAAATAACAGATGCCTCTGGACAGATCACCTGCACACTTGCTGTGCTGTCACTAAAGTGAGCTTCATAAATCTTTAATCTGAAATTGAAATCTTCCAAGAATCCCTATCTGAAGCAACATGAAAGTCACCAGSCAGAGACCTGAACTTCTACCACAGAGATAAATAATCCTAGAGTTGTACTTTTATAAACCCTGCATGATCTTCTGTCGCTCACTGCAGTTCTCTTGACAAAATTAGGCAGAAGGGCTGTGCTCTTGCTGCTTATCCTACAGTAATGGGAAAGAGTGGTTATGACTGTATTCTCAAAATAATTATAAGTCCATTCTTTCACTATTTTGGATCAGACTTTTTTTTTTTTCTCATGACTATGTAGATACTGTTTGGGGGTTTCCTGGTTTATACACAAAGGACCTTCTGAGGGCTGAACACTCTTCTGCTGTGSCTGATAAAGTCACAGCTGACTCAGTTGTCCACCAAAAAATGTGCTGAGTGGTGCAGTGCAGTTTGCTTTATCTGTCAGATGGTTCTGTGGATGGTTAATTGCTTCTTAGCCAGCAGATACAAGTAACTGTGCAATTGGTGGCTGGTCCTTGACTGTGCTCTTACAAAAGGCTCCCAGGAAAACAAGGCTGGAAAAGCAGAGATGCCTTGGCAACCTCAATGAGTAAAAAAATGGGAAGAAACAAAAAAGGGGGAGGAGGGAATGTGATCAGATAGTGAAAGATGCAGACTTTCTGCTAAGGATGCAGTGGGAGCACAGTAAATCTGTCCTGAAAAAAAAAAAAAAAAAAAAAAAAAAAAAAAAAAAAAAAAAAAAAAAAAACCCAACCAACCAAAAAAAAAAAAAAGAAAAACAAACTGGAAATTCTCACAGCCATTGACAAACTGGCTTGAAAAGAAAATAAAAATCCTGCCTTAGATACCAGTCCCTTCCGCTGATGACCTTTGCTGCTCGTTGTGCTGCAGCACAGCTCTGTGGCTCCGTGCTGAGGGGATGTGTGTGCCATGTGCAGCAGTTTTCCCATGGGCTGCATCAAGGTTTGCTCCTTGGCTCCGTTCTTCCCATGTTTCTGTCACGCTCCACTTGGCTCAGGGTTGCCAGGGTGTAATGAATGATCTGGGATTGCATAACTCGGATTTCAGCAGAAGGAAGGAGATGAATGAAGTGTGGCTGAGGCTGGAGTGGAGCAGGGGAGGGTGGCAGAGTCCTGGCACATCTGGTTAAGGAGAGGAATTCAGTMCAGGAAATGGAGGAAGCCTTCTGCCCTACAGAATTTGGGATTTATTAGGCAAGCTGCTATATGTGGTGTATAAGGAAACAGTCTCCCTGGTTCCCAAAATTCACCATGTAGTGGTTTCTTTCTGAGTATTTATGCACAGCTGCCCTCTCAGAGCTGGGGAAAGAGAAGAAGGTCAATGGGAATATGAAAAATAAGGCACTTCACTGTTGGTTTGGAGGGGAGAAGTTTTTGTCATATTTCACTCCTCCCCTAAGATGCTGGTCTTTCTCTTGCCCAGGATTTGACCCTGCAAAGCATAGTTTTATTATCTACCAGTGCAAGGGGTGATCCCTGGGTGTGCTCATGAACTCCTCGAGAAGTGGATGCATGTGAGTTGTGTCACTGCACATTCC
The DNA here is from genome assembly GCF_030028575.1 of Malurus melanocephalus. NCBI lineage: Eukaryota > Metazoa > Chordata > Aves > Passeriformes > Maluridae > Malurus > Malurus melanocephalus. Next base: position 404,144 of record NW_026623352.1, read on the forward strand.
TTCTTTRTGATAAATAACCAGGAACAAAAAACAGCAAATGCTTCTGGCTGAAATGTCCATCTGTAGCAGCTGTTTGGACTCTGATGTTTCTGATTCTCTGACTGTGGCAGAGATGTGCAATGCTCTGACTGAAGAGGTGTTAGATGTCAGGTGGGGGGTTTTGGTTTTCCTGGGATGAATAGTGGCCATTGCCCTGCCAATTGGAACAAYTTCAGAAGGTTCCAGAGGRTTTTAGGAGTGAGGRRGGAAAGTCTGGATTCTCCCTGCTGGATCCTCACCAGTTTCCAGCTTGTGCTGGGTCCCAGCAGCCAGGGAGCCACACTGGTGGAGCTGCAGGCACCCACACACAGGCAGGCTCTGATTCCTTGTTTCACTGCTGATGTGTGCTCTGATGTCTCCACACAAAACTTGCACCCAAAGCTGCATTTGGAGTCCAGTTCTAGAAGATGATTCCTTCAGTCACTGCAGGGAGAGATGAACTGAGCTCTGGAAGTTGAGCAYGAGTCCCTCTGTCTGTCCCCTCCTTTCTCAACCTTTGACTTTTTTAGGTCAAACCAAACCTTTTATCTGCTCGGTGCCTTAAGTCTCTCATGATGATAAAAATAATAAAATAYGTTGAAAAAGCTTTCTTGCATTACAACAGATTTTCATCCCATTTTCATGCCTCTCATCCTGCCATGAGGTTAAGGCAATAAATACCCTGTGGGAGAGTCTGTCTCTCTCCTAATGATCTTTAACYCCTTGAAATGATTTTGTGAACCTTAGCCTACATTAACTCCTGGCCTCTATTTATGGCTCCGCAATCATGAGCGAGTTATAGCTGATAGATGAGGCAAAAGCTAAAAAGGGAAGTTTTCTGACATCACAACAGATTTCAAAAAAAGTCCTGTGCAGCTATTCTGGGAACTCAGCTGCCAGGTTGGCACTACATGGGGTGTCACTGTGGCTCCAAAAGCAGCCGTAACAGAGGAGTGTGGAGGATTCAGATAGGCAGCTTTCAGTTCTGTCTCTGCTTTTCCTGCAACAAAACGCACCGGATGAACAAACAGATGAAAATTGGAAAAAAGCAAAGTCCAGCCCAAAGTCTGTGATGAGGGAGGTCATTCCTGGCAGCTTTGCAATTTTGTGATGGCATACCCACCACAGCTTGAGGCAACTTCTCCATCACAGAATCACTAAAGCTGGAAAAAAACCTCTGAGATCGTCAAGTCCAASCATCACAATGCTCACCACTAACCCACGTCCYCAMGTGCCACATCCACATGGGTTTTGAGCATTTCCAGGGATGGTGACTTCWCCACTTCCCTGGGCAGCCTGATMCAGTGCTTTGCAGCCCTCTCTGTGAAGAATTTCMTTATTTCCACATCTGATCCACGTCCTGGCCTTCCAGGGCTGTGCTGGTTGGTGGTAGTGATGTACAAAGGAGTGAGAGAAAACTGTGGCCAACTCTTTTTTTGGTTCTTTTGGCAGCAGGAGCAGACAAATGGGTCACTTGGAGGCTGTCCTGTGTCTCTGGGCTGGTTCTGGAGATGTGGGTTTGGCACAGAGGGTCTCACCTSATGCACACCTGAGTGGAAAATGCCACTCTGGCACCACCAGTGACCAACGACAGTGGCAGTCAAGCAGAGGCAAATTAAGATGTGGTGAGCAGAGCAAAAAWTTCAGAATTGGCTTTTAAAAATAAGACATGAAAAACGGCCATGCTCCCCTTTCAATTTCTTGCATGGTGCAARCACGATGAGGAATAAAAACATCTCCCTGGTGCTGAGCAGAAACGAGGCATTTCAGGGCTTGCAGAAGCTTCAGATGCTTACAGTTTGCTGGTTATCCTAATGTTTTGCCTTGCCTGACCTATCTCCTCRGGGCAGCAATAAAAATAACCAGCTTCAGTCCACTACTTGGCTGCTAATTGTCCACTTGTGGATCTTAGTCCCAGCTGGGCCTGCTCCTGCCCAAAGGCGGTTGTGTTCTAAAGTGGCTGCTCCCATTTGCAGCAGCTTCACAATAGGAGCAGGTGGCTGCCATTTTCCATGCAAGAAAGCTCTTTGGAGAAAAGGAAAAGGGGCAAATGAGGAGAGGAAAAGAAAAAAAAAATATCCAAACAAAAACAAAACAATACAAAGCATCTGAGAGAGAAGAGCCTCTGCACTGCTCTGGTTAAAATGGATAGAGACTGAGAGGGCACAGAAATGAAAGAAAAATCAGTATTTCAGGACAGAGGAGGGAGAAGGGGAAATGCTGCTCCTGTCATTTCTCTGTGAACCACTGCATCCAGGGCTGCTCTCCCTGTTTTCCATCTCCATCAGTATGCAACATCCGAGTATTTCCCAGTGAAGATGCAGCCTGCTCTAGAGCTAATTTTAGCTCCTGATTATGACTTCCTTCAGTGAGCTACCTTGCCTTGACAGCTTACAAGTAGTATGTATTTTCCCTGGGGTGCTGCAGACCAGAGGTGGAAACCTGCAGCGAAGCACAAAGCGAGGAAATGGCAAGAAATCACTTGACGGCTGCGAGCTTCAGAGCTCTCCTCCCCTGAACAGGTGAAAGAGGAAACTTCTGAAGTGCCTGTCGCACCCTCTCMCGGGTAACAGGCGTCACCTGGAATGGGGACAGCGCCGAGCTTGTCTCTGGCAAGAAACAATAGAGGAGAAGTGCCACGGAWGCTGCTTGTTCAACAGCACCGCTTAGCAGAAGCCAGGGTTTTTGTATCAAAGGGAATTCTGCTATTTTTGAATTGTTTATTCATGCAGAAAGGTTGACAATGAAGCCTTTGAAAWTTTTTTTGCCTTGTGACAACTTGGGAGGGAACCTATCAGTCTCTCAAAAGGCTTTATGTTATTGTACTCAATTCCAGAATCTGTTCTGCTGCACTGCTCAATATCTACTCAGAAACCTCATCTCTCTGCCCACAGCATGTACACACAACATGAGCAGAGTGCAGGCGGTGGCTGGGCACTCACTGCTGACCTCTTTTCCACTGCAAGCATCTGGAGCCATCACATAAAACTGCTAGGAGCACTTTGGAGACAAGGAAAAGGCTGTGGTTCTTCACTCAGCCAGGGGCTGGACTGCAGATCTTCCTGCAAAGGGACACCACGGGGAAAAAAGGTTTATATGGGATGGTCACTTTATGAAAGACATCCCCACAGGGCTGCTAAAGGCAGGGGAATTGCATCTGCTCAGTCCCGGGAGCTGAAAGGGKTTTAGGGTGTTAGAGAGAATCCGTTTCTCTCAGTCTTGTCTTGTTCTTTACCTTCCTTCCCTTTGCTTTCAGCTTCTGTTAGAAGTGACACAAGAATTGGCGGACAAGCCTGCGACTCATGATCTCTCAAACTGAGACTTTTATGCCCCTTTACATTTTTTTTTATTCTATACAAACATTTTTTTAACTGTAAAAACAATTTCTATTTGGAAAGTAAAAGAAAAATCCCTCAAAAAAATTGTAAACTGTACGTTAGAGCATTAGTAACAGTTTTTCATTCATCTTCTGGAATAAAATGTCAGGTTTGCATGTTGATATTGTTCTGTAATTTCACAAGATGTTCTGCCCTCAGGCTTACATAATTTCTGAAGCACCATCATCGTTAGCTCATKAATTTCCCAGAACAATGTTTAACAATGTGAAAATCTGTCCTGGATGCAGGTAAGGTAGTAATGAATTGTTGTTCTGACATCCAGGTGATCTCATTCCAGAACAACTCCAAGAAGGGAATTTTTCAGAGGGGTCTGGGTTGGGARGCTCAGTGCTTGGGCTGTCAGAGCAGGGATTTTTCTTTTCAGTGATGAATATCTTGTGACTCTGGCAGCCTGAGGCTACAGAGGCTTCCCCATCTTCAAAGGGCTCAAGCTATGGCTGATACTCGAGTGTTTTTGCTGTGGATTTCAGAGCTGGAAAAGGGTTTTTTTCAGCTTGTTCATTGTCTCTGGACAGTGGGGCTCAGCACCACGGAGAGCTGCAGAATCCTCCTTTATCTGAGGAACTGTTTGGTGAACATTGAGGGCTGCAGTTTCCAAACTCGGATGTGCACTGAGCAAATGAGGGAAACTCTCCTGTGATTCCATTTTCACTGAGAGGTTCGCTTCACCAGGAGTCCAAAAACCCATGGAGAAGTCAGAAAATAGCTGGAGAACACGTGAAGCAGCAGGAAAACAACCTCTGGGATCTGAGAACTCTCTAAATCACAGAAGATGGGTGTGTATTATTCATGCAGATTCATCTGGAGATATCCAAGCAGGAAGTTTCTCCTTTACAGTTTTGCTTGGGATGAGAAAAGGATGGATTTTACTTTGCTTGGACTCAGTGATGGTTGCAGGGATGAGCCAGTGCCTGGCCTCGGGTCATGCCGTGATAAAGATCCCCTTCACTTGCAGGGCATCAGCAGCCTCCTGCYTGAGCTGTGAAATTCCTCAGAAATGAGGTTTCACCGTGCTGGCAGCCAGAGCAGGGGCACAGGGCAGTGGCAGCCCCTTCAGCCCTTCCCTTCTCAGTGAATCTGGAGCAGATTGATGGGTGACAGGCTGAGACAGCACAGCAGGCAGTCCTGTGCCATGTTTGGAGAGCTGCAGAGCAGTGTTTTGAACAGCCTGCTGAGAGCAACACCCAGCAGCACCTCTGCCATTCTGGCCATACCCACATGCTGTTTGCTCACACAGTAGGAAAAGAAGTGTTTCCTTGCTTTATTAGGTTTTACTCTTTTTTTTTTTTTTTTTTTTCTCTCCCAGCTCAGATCTGCTGAAGGCACTGACAAGTTTCCATCCTTCTAAAAAAAAATCAGTATAACTCCAAAACAATGAGACTTGGGGATCAACAGTGATTGTATTAATATTTGCCTGGCAGATTAGCTCTGAGGGGCTGATAATTCATGAGCTCTTTGTTCACTGTGGTTTAGTGCCCATGGATTCTCTCTCTGGAAGTGTCTTGCTGCAGCATTTCTGTCTTTTGAGGTCAGTGCAATGAGCTGCGTGGGTGTTTTTAGACATGAATCACATGCAAAGGCTGATTCTCTTTTTCTTTTCTACTTTTTTTTTTCCTCCCTGACATACTAGGGGAAAAGTAAAAAGAAAAGAAAAAAAAACACCCAGCCTTCCAAATTCCCAGATTTCTTTTTCAGCTGAAAATCAACATGAAGTTTCATACCCATTAATTGTTCTCTCTCAGCTGCGGGTGTGTGCTGTGGTTTGTGCAGACATGTSCTGTAGRGCAGCTGTGARCCCTGTTTTTGTGGCACTGCAGGTGTTTCTCAGCCTCCCCAGGTGTGTGGTCAGCACAGTGAGGTGTCCCTAAAGCTGGGTCTGGGCAGGAGCAGCAAGGAAAAGAGGAATTGAGGAAAATCTCAGGAAGAAGGAAAGATCAGCACCAAAGCACACATGGAATTGGTTTGTGGAGGTTTTCAGACACAATTGGCTTGTACTTGTGGCACTGAGCTGAGTAAGTCCAGAYCCAAACTGAGCTTTAGTTCTCCATTCCACTTGAACCTTCATCCTCTGCAAGGATGAGAATTACTGGCAGTGCCCTGAGAAACATCCTCATGCTTTCTGTTGCTCCCAGCTCCCTGCCTGGCTGCCTCACCAGCGCTGCCCAGGCTCTGTAACATTTGCTTTGGGGACACTGGTCCCCACCAGGCCCCCAGGAGGAGCTTGGGAGTCCCTGCAAAGGTTTTCTTTGGCCCAGGGTATTTTCTGATACAAACACTGCTGAGTAACTCTTCAGGAAGCTGGGAAGAGACACACACCTTTCTGTTTYTGACTTTGGAGCAGATCCCCATCTCTCATGTGGCTTTGGGGACAGCGCTGCTGAACATGCCCTCAGGCAGCTGTGCATCCTGGAAAGAGCAGGTTTGCTCTCCTATTTTTATCATCCTCTCTAAGGATGTGCTGTTTGATCTGGAGCCATGTCTCTCCCCTATTGATGAGCTGTCAGTCTCAGGGCTGGCAGCAATGCTTGGATAAACCTCCACTGTCATATTAGCTGCTTTCAGAGCTGATAACCTTGGGCTGCTTTCAAAATCCATGTCAGGAAGTCTAATGCAGCAGCACGAGGCCTCAGATGTGCTGTGGCAGGGCAAGGGCTTCTCTTGGCCATTACAGAGGCTGGAATTCAGCAGGAAAGAGTTCCTGGGGTCAGCAGAGCTGGGGTGGGAGGTGAGGRAATGTCGTGGGTGTGTGTCTCTTTGGCTTCCCATTAGAGTCAGCGGGCATTGCAGGGACACAGGGCCGTGCTGCAGGGAGGAAAGGTGACACTGAGGCTTGCAGGATACAAAATTCATCTGATGGTTGTCCCTTCTGCCCTCCAAAATAGGACTGCACTCAGTTTGCACAGAGCAGTTTTCAYAGAGTGTTTGCCCAGTGGCACTGCCCTGTCCCTGTCCTGTCCCTGTCCTGTCCTGCTCTGAGCAGTTCAATTACAAAGAGCTGTGTGTGGGGTGTTGAGGTCAGCCTTTGGCTCTGCTCTGGGTCCCTCAGGAGGGGATTACTATGGCTCATTTTCATTAACAGAATTACTGAGCACTGATTGCTCCACAAGGGTGCTGAGGGTGGGCAGCACCAGTGGGATTTTTGCCTCAGGGGTCTGAACACATGGACATTCAAAGGCTCTCAGTTTAACTCAAGTCCATACAGCATTTGGGATTTTACAGTGGGTACAATGACAATTCCAGGAATGGAAAACAAGGAACTGGTTTTGGAGAAAATAGCTCTCGTCAGGTATCAAATTCTCATTTGAAAGGTGGGAATCTTTGTGCAAATAACTTCTTTATTAGAGAAGCACTGTCAAGCATCGTTGTGATACTATGTTTAGCTTTTAAATGAAGTGTTCTCCGGGATCTTCATTTGCTGAGCCATCTGAGCCTTTTGTCTGCAGCACAGGGGAGCAAGTGGTCTGTGAGAGCTGTGGGGTGTGTGCCCTGATCTRTGCAGTGTGGGCAGAGCTCTGCAGCTGCAGTGCCCTTGGAGAGAAATGTTCAGCTGCTTTTGAGCTAAGTCATGGTCTGCAGCCTCTCTGTTCTTCACCCTCTCAAGTGGAGAAGTTATGAAGCAGCTTTTAGTGCTTGGATGTGTAAATACTTAAATGTTTGGGCTTAGAAAGTCGRTGCTTTGTGTGGTTTGGGGAATTGTGTTTCCCTTTCTATTTCAGACAGGAGAGGCTGTCAGGAAAATGGAGCCATTCAGAAATGTCCTAGAGGTGAGATGACAGGTGTGTGGAGCACGTGAATCTTCTTTATCCCTTGCAGCCGTGGCTGCCAGGCAGGGGAATGAGCTCTSCCACACAGCTCTGCAGTGAGTGCTGTGCTCCCAGAGCAGCTCTGTGTCTGCACTGAGCATGGACTGAGCGTGGCAGAGGGCTGGGAATRAGGGGAAAGCCTTGGGGTGTGGAGGGACACACGGGGAATGTGCTGAGCTGGGGAGACCTGTCAGGATCACTGGGTGCACTSTTCTCCTGCACAGGACACCCCAAAAACCCACAGCCAGGTGTGGATCAGGGAGCAGCTCTTGGGCTGTGCTGCTCCAGGCCTGTGTGGCACTGCCAGCAGCACGGATTTGGCAGAAAAGGTTAAAGGAAGGCGCCTGTAGAACAGGTACATCCCTGAAAATGTAGGGGACGGTGTCATGAGCTCCCTGTGGGGTGTTCCCATGGGTTTAGGGTGGAACCTGAGCTCAAAGCTGCATTCTGCTGAGCACCTGGGCTGTGCTGCTGGGTGTGCTGCATCACTGCGGAGGAGAAGGACATGGGCCTCAGGGGGGTCTGAGATGTCATGCTTTAGGATTTTTAGTTTCTAYATTTCATGCATCTGTATTCTTATATTTCTATTTTATAGGACTAAAAATTACCACTCTCCCATCTTTAGACAAAACAATTCMTCTCTGAGCCTGAATCCAAGGACACCTCGCTGCCTGAGAGCCCCAAAATATGGAAACAACAGAGAGTTGGGGGGAGCAAGTTTGGGGTGGTTGGCATCATGATCTGAAGATCATTGGAGAATTCAGACCCAATATGTTAATAAGGCAGAACTTATAAAAGGTGAAGATCTCGTGACTCGGGGTCCATTTTGGGTGTAGCCTCAGGAGGAGGCTTTGTCTGCCCTAATGTACCAGGGGGTCTGTTAGGCCTGGATTAAATTGTCTGTTCTCATTTTCTTACATTTGTCTGGCCTCCGTTTCAGGTGAGCCTGATTTTTAGGGAACAGATGGCTGAGGTTTTTCACTGTTTCCCTTTTCTAACAGGAGGGTGTCAGGGTAGGGAAAAATGTGAAGAGGCAGCTTTTGGACACCTTCTAACCCACACAGAACTTCTTCAGCTTCCCCGAGCCATGAGGTAGAAATGCTTGTCTTTCTTGGCTGCCCCTCAGCTCTGAGCATGGGAAGGAATGTGTGCAYGTGTTGTGCCATGACCCCAGCTGAGGGATCCAGCTTGGCTGTTCAGTGCTGGACGATGGCTGAGCACTGCCAAGGAGACATTTTGGAGCTCTCTGTAGGATTGTCCAGTGCCCAGAGTGTAAATACACATTGCATGGGGCAGAAAGGGGCAAACCACTGCCCCAAGGCAGCCTCTGTCCTGAGGGAACGGTGGATATCAGCTGTTTGAGGATCACCCTGTGATTCAAACTGTCCTGGAGGAAGCTGGGTTTGGTGTTGTGAGCTGTAAACGCCTGTGTGTAGGCCAGGGACCTGTCCTGGGGGAATCTGGCTCAAGGGTTGTGTTCTCATGRCTGCAGGTTTGCTCTGAGCTCCTCACAAGAGACCAGCACAGGAGGAGCTGTGACAATACAATAAAGAGAGGAAGAACTTTCAGCCTCACTGAGAGGCACAAGGCCACCCCAGACAAGGATGGCTGGGTGAAAAGCAGCACTTCTGCACCTTCTAAGACCTTCCTGGGAAGATCCCACTGCTGTGCTGCCACACTGTAAGGCAGCAGCCACTGCCACATTCATCTCCCTGCGGTGTCATTCCTTTCAGAGGATCACAGCTGAGAGAGGAAATGTCCTCCTGCCTTTTCCTTTCCTTCCTCCCCCCTTACAAATGGTCTCTTGTACCACCTTGCTCCCTTCTTTTCACAAAAGTGCTCAAAGTGTAACTTCAACTCCTTACAGTCATGTGTGTAACTTCAACTCCTTGGAGTCATAAATTTTATTCACAAGACCATCAATCAGTCATAAATTAATCTGAGCACTGTTTTAATGTAAATAAATATTGAAAATTCAAGGCTCTCTGCTTTCAGTTCCTTTGTAGGACTGAGGGGGGTTGCAGAATTTGTATTTATTACAGTAGCTCTGGRCAGCATGATTTAACCTCTTGGGGTGCCTTCTTACACAGATTTTATCAATTCACACACACACTGGAGTTTCACCAAGGATCAGTGATGAGTGACAGGGGGGGATGCCAGTGCTGAGACCCCATCACAATCTCAAGGGTTTGTTCCCTGTGCTTTCACACCTGTTTCTGTTCCCACTGCAGTCAGATATTGCTGGAAAGAACCAAAAGGCTGGGAATAGCCTCTGCCTTTTTGCTTTGTATCTCCCAGTCCCTTTCCTTGGCCCCAAATGCAATGTCCAGTGACAATCCCAGCGGGGACTCAGCCTCCCCCTCAGGGCACAGCTGAACCAGGGAATGGCCTGGCTTGGAACAGAYCTYAAAGAGGATCSAGTGCCACCCTCTGCCATGGCAGGGACACCTCCCACTGTCCCAGGCTGCTCCCAGCCCCAATGTCCAGCCTGGCCTTGGGCACTGCCAGGGATCCAGGGGCAGCCACAGCTTCTCTGGGCACCCTGTGCCAGGGCCTSCCCACCCTCCCAGGGGAGAATTTCTTCCCAATATCCCATCTAACCCTGCCTCTTTCAGTTTAAGGCCATTCCCTGTGTCCTGTCCCTCCATCCCTTGTCCCCAGTCCCTCTCCAGCTCTCCTYGAGCCCCTTTAGGCACCAGAAGGCTGAAATAACCCCAATTCCCTCAGACTTTCCCCCTAGGAGAGGTGCTCCCTCCATTCCCACCTGCATGGCCTCCTTTGGGCTCACACCAACAGGTCCATGGGCTTCTCCTGCTGAGAACCCCAGAGCTGGGCACAGGTTGGGGTGGCTGAAAGCAGCCCCTGCCTCTCCCCCATCCCCGGGGCAGCACAGTGAGGGGCTGTGCCCTGCAGCCCAGACTCTGTGGGGACACGGATCCCAAACTCCTCCCTGCCCAGCCGAGGGGTCCCTGGCARCATCCTGGGGGTGGTGAGGAGTGGCAGCTGCCGGAGCCCTGCACACCCCTTTCCTGGCAGAAGCTGGCCAATCCTCATTAGCAACCCTCGAGTTCATTAAGCTGTCACTGCTGGGGGAGCCCAGCCCGGCCCCGCATCCCTTCGGCAGCCACACGATGGCAGAAGAACCAAGGAGCACTGCACAGCTCCCAAAAATCTCTGCTGAGAGCGGGGAGGGCACCTGCCCCTGGATCTGCTGCCTTTCCCGTGGGCTGGTGCGGACCCCACCAGGAATTCCAGCTGCAGGGCAATTCCAGCTGCAGGGCAATTCCAGCTTCGGGGCAATTCCAGCTGCGGGGCAATTCCAGCTTCGGGGCAATTCCAGCTGCGGAGGAATTCCAGCTGTGGGGCAATTCCAGCTGCGGGGGAATTCCAGCTGCGGGGCAATTCCAGCTTCAGGGCAATTCCAGCTTCGGGGCAATTCCAGCTGCGGGGCAATTCCAGCTTCAGGGCAATTCCAGCTGCGGGGCAATTCCAGCTGCGGGGCAATTCCAGCTGTAGAGGAATTCCAGCTGCGGGGGAATTCCAGCTGCGGGGCTGATGTGGAGCCTCTTGGTGCAGGGTTCCACATCCTCCAGCCCTGATGGCACACAGGACCCTGTGATCTCCCACAGGCCACCAGCACCGGAGGAAAGAATTCCCGTATTTCAGATCATGAGGAGCTGTAAATTTGTCCCCGAGCCCCCTGCCAGAGCYGGACCTGCCCTGTGCAGGCAGTGGGAGAGGTGACCCCCAAATGTCCTTTCCAGGCTGAGTCCCTCCCTGGCCCAGCCCATCCCAGGTCAGCCTCTGGCAGCAGCTCTGCCCCGGCAGCGCCTCAAACCAGCTGCTTTTGAGGCACTATTGTCCCAAAGGTCTCTCAGTAACCTTCTCAGCACAGCAGAGCTGCTCACAGCCTGCAGGGGAGGTGTTCTCCCCTCAATCAGCTCTGTCAGAGATTCCAGAAGCACCAAATCAGCCTCAGGTGGTGCCTTTACCAGAGACAAGACCCACAGCAGGGCCCAAAGTGCCCAGAGGGACAAGCCAGACTTCCAGCTGCCAGGACATGGAAAAACAATCCCTACTGCTCAATACCAGGTTGGAGAGACCCAAAGGAGTGCAAGCGAATACAATTCCACATGGGGTATCTGACCAGGAGAAGCTCTTTTTCAGGACAAGGTGCTTTAAGATTGAGGATTTCTTCCCAAAAAGATGCACAAGCTAATAAAGCTACTACCAAATCCAAACTCAGAACCTACAAGCTCCYCCACAATCTAGGAAATTCCAGAGCAGTTTGTTTTCCCTTCTGTTTTGCAGCTGGATCCTGGCTSAGGGGTCTTGCTGCCTTGCAGGGCATTATGGCAGCTCCAGAAGGGGAGGGTCACCACTGCCTCTATCTCAGAGGTGAATAAAATGGGTAAAATAATGCAGGTACCCCAATTTAAACACTCACTCACCTGGTGACACACTCACATTTGCTCTGTGGAGYCAAATACTCTTCATCCTGTGCATCCTCTCTGTTTTGTTTTGGTGTTTGGTTGTTTGATTGTTTGTTTTAAATCTCTTCTTCTTCACAGTTCTCTGAGTTCTGGAAAAGAATGAAGAGGTGTCAGCATTTATGTTAAAGCTGCATCATGTCAGCCTGGGCTGTACTGAGATTTGGTAGCACACAGCAGCTGTAAATTAGTATCTTTTAGCTCATCTCAGATCATTTTCAGGCTGCAGGAAAGGGATGGGATAACCCAGGGAATAGGGTATAACCCACCAGCCCAGAGCCATCCCACCACCCCATGAGGAAGCAGGGTAGGTCAGGGAGGCTCCACCAAGGTCCTGGATCACCACACAAATCCACAGGGGCAAGGCAGGCCCAAGTTTAGGAAATCAATCCACGGCTCAGGATCAGGTCCAGCAAAATTAGCCAGCCCTGGGATGGCCAGGCAGGGCAGTATGGAGGGAAGACCCCTGGTGAAGTTGCTCAGGCCAAAAAGGCTCATCAGTGCCCTCAGGGCTCAGACAGGCATTGGTTAAATTGGTCTGCAAGAGGGAGGCTTCTGACTCACAGACAGATTGTTTTTAATGAACCTTTTTTTGCCATTCACCATTTAAAAAAGAACGTTAATGCCCTCAGTTGATATAAATTAAGATTTTCTTCTGATTAACAGTGGTGATTGGCTGCTGGCCTGATCCAYTAAAGGCTACAAAATATCATTTTGGTCCTCATTTTAGAATCATGAAACTGGAACACAGTTTTGAATGTCGGTATTACAGACATCTGAAAGTGTGCTGTTTCTCAAAAGTTAAAACAAACATAAAAACTTCCTTTAAGTTTGAAAAATCAAGACATAAGGGTACTCAGGTGCAATGAATTACTTTTCCTTGACAAACTGTAGCAAGGAGGGCATTTACCTGAGTTCTAGCCTCAAGGTGAGCAGCTGGAAAAACATGKACATGGGGGTGAATTAAAGTGTTACGAGTGGTTACTGCCTGCTCCCAAAGCACCCTGCTCCGTGTGGAACCTGCTTCTAAAACACTTAGCTCAGTGTGGAACCTGCTCCTGAAACAGCCAGCTCAGCGTGGGAGTGGAATCTGCTTCCAAAGCATCCTTGCTCAGTGTGACACCTGCCCCTAAAACACCCAGCTCACTCTGGAACCTGCTCCCAAAGCATCCTGCTCAGTGTGGAACCTGCTCCTAAAACATCCAGCTTGGTGTGGCACCTGCTTCTAAAACACCCAGCTCAGCATGGGAGTGGAACCTGTTCCCAAAGCATCCTGCTTGGTGTGGAACCTCTTCCTAAAATATCCTGCTCAGTGTGGTACCTGCTCCCAAAGCAACTTGCTCACCCTGGAACCTGCTCCTAAAATACTCATCTCACTCTGGAACCTGCTCCCAACGCATCCTGTTCTCTCTGGAACCTGTCCCTAACATATCCTGCTCACTGTGGTACCTGCTCCCAAAGCAACCTGCTCCTAAAACACCCAGCTCGGTGTGATACCAGCTCCCAAAACATCC
>NW_026623352.1:418300-423610 GCF_030028575.1 Malurus melanocephalus
GCTCTGGGTGTCCCCGGGGTTTTGGGCACAAGTGCATCCCCTCGGCAGGGGACAGCCCTGCCCGGTTCAGTGGTTCCCGCGGGAGGCACAAAGCCCGTCCAGCCGCAGCTGGGAGGAATAAAGGCAGGATTAGCCGTGGGCATTGGACACCTAGAGCCTCTCGCTGAGCCAAGTGAGAAGGGTAACTTGAGGCGTTTGTGCTCTGAAAAGCCCGGAGGTTTGGCAAAGGCAGCCACTCACTCAGCTGTGCAGCCTCCTGTAAACTGAAATGCCCTCTTAATGCTGCTGAAAAGAGAAAATAATGATTGCGCTGGAGAACAAATAAAAACCGAGGCTAAACATGAGCTCATTGTGCTGACATTGGCAATTATCACCCCAAACACCTCCGCAGACGTTCAGCATCGGGAAAAGGTGATCTCTGAGAGCAGAAGCCTTTCKCTTCTTTGGCTTTCTCAGGTGTGGGGTGGAGTCATTTCTTTAGTTAAATCACAAACAAACAGAAAAGCAACAACAACAAAAAAAAAAGTATCAGAAATTTGTGTTCCTTTGGTGAGGGACAGGCAATTCACACGTAAAACTTACTCAGAGAAATCACATGCCATTTAATTCAAGTACATCCAGACATTTTTTAGCATTTTCCTATAAGTTTGGGTTATGAGGGCTGTTATGGGCAGCATTAGAATCACCTAGTCTGACCTCTTGCATAAACAGTTTACAACATTTTTCCCAGAAGTTGGGTAAATTTTATCACAGAGACGTATTCCAAACAAAGATACTCAATGAGCTCACCCAAGCAAGCCCTTTCAGTGTAGAATCCTCTTATTATTAAAAAATCACACCTTCACTGGAATTAGGGAATTCCTGCTTGTAGCTGGGCTATGTWTGTTTATAAACTCCTTTCCAGACCTCCTGATTCATAAGTAACTCAATAATCAGACTACCTCTCTACTATTTTTAATAAACTAAAAAAAAAAAAAGGCAGTTTCTTCAATGTAATATTAAAGATTTAAAGTTTGTTTCTCCATTTCCTTTGAAGTCTCCCAAGATATTTCAGATCTCACTACAAAATTCTCCAGCTGAGCCTGGAACAGGAGCCCCASTGCAGGACTGAAGCTGCTGCTTTACCTTTGCATCACTCACAYCAGGTTTGTTCCTCGAATCACCACACAGGCTCCAGCACTATGAGTCTTCTAAACCATAAAGAAAAAGGCACTCAAAGCAAAGTTATGAAGAGAAATGGACATTTTCTGGCTCGGGAAGAAGGGGAGAAAAATAGTGTGTGAGAAGGGAGCAGGTGAATTTATTTTATAACACTTGTGAGTTATAAACTGGTGTATTTCGTATTCATCCCTCTGGTGCTGAGCCATTTGTGAGGTTTCCTAAATATGACTTAAGAACAAGGAGCAACAAATTTTGCTCTCAATCAGATGCATCTGGAGAAATCCCAGCATATGTTCCTTACAAAAAAAAAAAAGAAGTGAACTGCCTGGGTCAGAAAATGGAACTGATGCTGAGAAGTCTCTACATCTGAAAATTATTAATTTGGCAATGCTGGGCCAGGCTTACACTGAGAGAAGCATCATGATTCCCCTAAAGGAGACATGCTCCCATCAGAGCCAAGACAGGCCTTATCCACCCTTTAAGACTGAAATTGTTGGAGAGACCAGCAAGGCAATGCTTAGTGTGTGTCCTTTTCGAGCATGCACTTTTCATTAAGTAACTTTTTTTAGACAAAGAACTTTTCACAGGAGGCTGAGARGATCTGCYTGATGAAATATTGGCTCTCCCAATTCATATTAGATCCTCAAGCATCATTCAACAGCTCTGAATTGACTAATGGCCATCACAGCAAATGGATTTCCACCTTAATCTTTAGTTCTTGTCTGAATGATATTAATACACATTGTTTATCACTAATGAGCTCTAGAATATGATGTTAACAGAAGCAATTAAGGCCCAGAATAACTGTCTGCAACACTGTGCTGGAGCTGAATGCACGGGTAATGAATCACTCCCACAGCTCAGTYCCACTTCCCTCACTGCAAATCRAACATCAGATCTTACTGAGCTCATCTCAGTGTCCAGGCTGTGMCTTTATTTTTAACTTGTGTGTGTGCAAGAGGTTGATTATATCAGAAAAAAAGAAGTTATGTCTTTTGAATACCCAGCCTTGTGGGGTTTATTTATTATTGAGTGATAGCAGCTACCTCGAAAGAGAAGTATCATATTTACACCACCTTTTCCTGGACATAGATCCAAACTTCTTTCCAGGTGTTTATGTTGAGGAGAACAAAGCTTGGTTCAAAGCACTGAGTGGCCAGGACTGCCAGACACTGCCTTCTTGTGCAGGTAATCACAAAGTGGTCAGGGGCTTTTTGGCCTGCTAAGGCAAGGGTATCTCTCTCAAAAGCCTTTGGTGAACAGCTGGGAAGCATTTATTTCCATGTCACTTGTGACCACAACGATTTGAAAACTAAGACTGAAGTCAAGAAGAAAGGCAAGGTATAATTCTACCCAGCAAATTTTTGTTTTGCACTGTTGCCCTATTCCAGCACAGGCTGAATGTACCTGTCTTTAGTGAACTAAATTAAACACGGAATCTTTGAGGGGTTTTGGAGCCAACCCAGTCCTGAAAAGGAAACAAAAGCTGCTACGTCATAGCAACATTCACAGAAGTGAGGATGAGAATTACTATATGCCTCCAATATTAAACTTGGTCCTACACTTAAGGCTCAAGCAATTTTACTATTGACATCAGTAGGAACCTGTTGCAAATAAATTTCAGCTTGGATCAGCTAAGCTTTTCTATGTTCTGATACACTGAATAATAATCTCATCTAGCCTTGAAGGAGCATTAAGAAAATCAGAAGTATCAGGCAACAGAATCATTTGCTCTCACACTGTAAGAGTTTGTTGAGACAAGTCAACACCAGCGTGAGTTTACTTTTGCCTTGTATTTTGTCAGGAGGCTCAAAGTCTGCCTGAAGGTGCTCTGTCAGTCCAAACTGAGGAAATGCCAACAGCCATTAAACCATTTCTGTCCATACACTCAGCTCCTTGCTTTGCTGCAGCAGAGCTGGCATCCTGCTTCTGGGATATTTTCCTTCAAAAAGCTCAAAGCAAACACTTTTGTCCACAGTCTCATCTGGGCTGTGCTGCTCTGGCTGGTGTTTATAAAACATCCAAATGGAWTGAAGGTTGAAGCAGAGCTGTTCAGCCAGCAAAGTGGAACACMCTTCACTGCTGCAGGTGAAGCAGAGGTTTTTACCTGTCTTCACCCAAGATGTTATCACCACGCCTACAAGCAGGCTCTGCACGTGGGCATTTGTGATCTCCAGCTGATGCTTAGTACCAAATTAGCCAGCAGTTCCTCTTTTTTTCTTATTTTTAAGGAGTTATCTATCTAAGGACCAAGATCAAAGCAGCAAGAGCATCATTTCATTGTGCTGGCTTGAATCGCAGTGTCGCTTTAATTTGCAGCCACTGAAGCAGAACCTCACCAATTGCAAAGGAAATCCTCGAGCAATTAGCCTGCAYTCATCTCAGGGCTGCAGGAGCTCCGGGATGGCTTCAGCACCCAGAAAAACCTGCAGCTGAGGGTGCAGCCCTGGAACAYGGAGCTGTGGCACTGCTGAGGAGAAAGGGAAACTCCCTGGGACACCTCAGRACCAATGATGTGGAAAGGAGCTTTAAAAAGTCAAGCCTGTGCTGTTATTTTTTTGTGTGCTTCCTTGTTTGTTTTTGATATATGTAAAGGGAAATTGAAAGAAGCTTATCTCATGCAAATTTTAACTTCAGTAAAGGTCTATTAAGCAACTTCTAGGGTTGCAAATCTTCTTGAGAAGACTTCCACTGAAAGAGATTGGAAGTCCTATGCTCTAAAAAATGGGGGAAACCAGCATTAACAGCCATTGACACAACATTTGTGAGAGCATGTGAGGGATGAGCTCCCTGTTCTCCATGCTCAGCCCCCCTGGGCAGTCCCTGTCACACCAGGCTCCATTTCTGTCCCCTGGATTGTCCCAGCCTGACTCAATCCTGCAGATCCTGAGGGGGACAGGGGGAGGCAGAACATGGCACCTTCACAGCTCAGACATGGAAAACAGCAGGATGAGCCAGCATCACCTTTCTCACCGTGCCTCAGCAGGTCTGCTCTCACCCACATCACTGGTGTCACCCATTTAGGGCAGAAATGTCCTTCTGTGCAATAGCACAGRCACATCCCCACCTCCCCACATTAATGGCTTCTATCAATAAAGAAAGAAGAGAAAAACCTTCACTCCATTACACATGGAGGCCAGCTGGGATACCAAGTGACAATTTATTCAAGGTCTGCAGGAAACCTGGAGTGCTCCAGGCCAGATCTTCACTGGCCAAGACCAAGAGGGCAGCCAGCTCCCTGCAGGGCCACCAGGARCAGGCAGTTGGGTGCCCACCCTGCCCTTGTGCCAGCCAGACAGGTAAATCAGAACACACAGGTCCCCAGTTGCCCATGGAGATGTTGGGAAGGGAGTTTGAGCTCCTTGACACTTCCCTGGGCAGCAGCAGCCACTGCCTCTGTGTTTTCTGACCCGTCCATCCCAGCACCCACTTTTGGCGATGCCCGAGGCCGAGCACCAAACCCCCATCACTGCCAGGCGGGCAGGTTTGCCAAGGGGGATGGAAGGTGCCAATCTGGAGCAGAGACACCCCAAAAAAGCAAAGCCCATAGCCGTGGGCTGCCCCGTTGCCCCGGCCCATCTGGCCGGGCCTTTGTGCGGCYGTTCCCAGGGGCCGGGGGCGGCCATGGGTGCTGTGTGAGGCACCTGCGGCCGGACAATGGGCTCTGGGTGCTCGGGGGAGAGACAGATTGATGTATTGTGTGTGGGGGAGGAGGGCTGTCACTGCAATCCATGTGAACCCAGCCTTTCGGGGCAGGGGAGATTGACAGCTTTTGTAGGGCGCAGCTCCCTTTCAAAGCTCTGCTTTACAGACAGTAGGTTAGGGGGGCCCGGGCTTTCACTCCCATAATTCGAACAGGGCAATCATCAGCATTGAGAATCTCTTCCCTCTCTCTCTCCCTCTCTCTCTCTCTTTTTTCCACCCCCTTGTTATGTATTAAATGATTTCAGTGGAGGAATGTGCAGCATTAATTAGAATTGGTTAGCAGATACCGAGGGGAAAAGTTTCTTCACAACAACCAAAGGAGGTGTCAGTGCCACAAAGGCGGTTTTGTTTTCGCTCTCCCCCGCATTATCAGTGCAATATGTAAGGTAGCGATTCTTTTCATTTAAATTAAGTGGAAAGCTACTAAATCTTGTTTTATTCTCC
>NW_026623352.1:423652-425387 GCF_030028575.1 Malurus melanocephalus
AAAAGGTCCTTAACACTTATCTTTTAACTTCTTTTATTTTGCGAGGTTAGTGTTTACTTTTGCTTTCAGTCCTCCCCATTAATCGGCCTGCAAAGATGTGTATCCAGTTTTGTGTATCATTTAGCTCTCACAATTATAAGCCAGTACAACTAATATATAAGGATTGTCTCCTGATTAAAGCAACAACTTTACCATTTCAAATAAAAGGCGCTCGTCTAGAAGGACACATTGAAATTCAGAAGTGTGGCTGGCTGTTCTCTGCGGGGATTTCCTCGTTTCTTTCAACTTTTTAAATAGAAGTTAAGCTAAAAGATGGGCTTGAGCATATAAAGTGAGAGCTTAGAAGAAATGCTCATTAATATAGCTATGTACTCTTTTTTATTTCTCTTCTTAAAAACTTTTCCCATCGACAACATGCAAACAAATGCTAGCCCTGACAGTGTTTCAATATTTTCTTTTATCAAAAGTACTCAACTGGTTTATAAAAAAAAAAATAGAAAAGTAAAAACTGAAAAAAAAAAAAATCTCAAATGATTGCAGCACTCAACAGAAGACACAATCCTAAGTGCTACACAGTGGGGTCATGTCACATTCCTCATTTTCTGTTAAGGGTTTAAAAATTACCAAATTATTACCACCATAAAGCATCATCTCTTAAGACATGTAAAGCCAACTGCTGTCTCTAGAGGTAAATTACCAGGKCTCCATGCCATGCAGATTCCTTTCCCACAAATTCCTCTGGAATGTAAAGATATTTACACTTTGCCCACAGCAGCAGTCAGTGAATGCCTGCTGGTGTTGTTTTCAGCAGGAAAAGTGTCATTCCTGCCTGTTTCCCCGAGGGAGGGCTGGAAGGGGCAGCCTYGGGCAGGGCTGGCAGGAGAGGGCAGGTATTCCTGGAGAGGGAATGGTTCATCTCCTGCAGGGCACATACCAAAGGCTAATTTTTTTTTATCTGACATACACAGACAATCTGGCCCATGCATTAGATAGTCAAAATCACAAAAATAAGCTTTGCTATTCATTATCTAGATCTTAACAAGCTTGAGTCTGTCTCCACCTGACTGATAAATCAAGAGTTGCCAGTGGCACACATGATGTTAGAGCTTTTTTAACGCAGCCCAGCATTGCCACAGCGACTTTAAGAGCTGAGCAAAGATGATCTACACAGAGCCTGTGCAGAGGAGCAAGATGCAGAAATTTAGTAATTTCTGCAATCAAAAGTTTTAATCTAATTAAAATATAGTAAGAGCAGGATGCAGAAATCTAATATAAAAAGCCAGCTAAAAGTAGGAGAATTTCCCCACCATGACCAAGCTTGCTAAACTTCTGTCATTTTCTCACAAGAAAAAAATCCATCGGGTGTGAAGAGTTGTTTGCCACAGTGCCAAGGAGGGGAGAACAGGGTTTCTCTTTCCTTCCACCATCCCAAAACTGCCAGTTCAGCTCCGGCAGGTGGGATGTGAGCCCCGCACCCCTGCTCCGAGCGCTCCATGGGCCATAATTAATGAAGGAATGAATAACTCGGGTGCCTCTGTGCGGAGGCTCCCAGGCAGACAGGCTGTGTGCTCCAGAGCAGAGCAGAGTAGAGCAGCCGTTCTGGGGGATCTGGGGTCAGGGCACAGCTGGGCTGAAGGCAGGGCCAGCCCCGGGGTCAGGCGAGGCAGCGCGGAGCATCCATCCATCCATCCATCCATCCATCCATCCATCCATCCATCCATCCATCCATCCATCC
>NW_026623352.1:425478-439689 GCF_030028575.1 Malurus melanocephalus
CCAAAGCTCTCCCTCGCCAAGTTTCCCCGTGTCTCCTTCACCCTGGCCCGAGGGCCGTCTCCTCTCTCTTTTCTATTTTTTTTTCCCCCCCTCCCTGACCACAGAACCTCTCTGAGAGTTATGCACCCCTCATGCATGTAAATGAGAGGGGTCCAATTACACGCGGGGGAGAAAGGGTTTAATGAATCGTGAAAAAGCAAGGCTTGCATAGAAAAAGCTCAATCCCGGCGCCCCCTCATCCCCCCACTTGGAAACGTGCGTTTCTCGGTTTTGAGAGCGCTGAGAGAATGCGGAGGGGTGAATGGGAGAAGCCCCCAGCTGAATGAATACCACGTTTGTTTGTGTTTATTCCARCCCGCACTTGAAACCTGTGATGGGTGCTTTTAAAGGGAAAATAGTTGAGCACAGGGGTTATTTTTCTCTGCCCAGCATAAACAAATGCAGTGCAGTGCATGATCGCAGAGAATTCTGTGTTCAGGTTCTGCCACATGGAGACATTTCTGTGCTTGTTCTTCTTTCTTCTGTGTGCTCTAACGTGAGTTTAAAGGATTTAAAGGACATAGAACAGGCAGAACGAGGTTGTCATTTATGAGGTCCTGTACAGCACAGCCACAGGTTACACAGCCCAAGCTCTGTGAGCAACTCCCACACCTGGCTGAGCCTGAAATTGGTTGGTTATCACTGCCTGTCCCAGCTGAATGTGAACGGGACAGCTTGGGATGTGATGGGCATTTTAAAGCAARCCATTCCAAAGCAATATTATCAATGCCAAGTATGATTTCCTTGTGGTTACACGGGAAACAGACATTAAGGCAAATTCATTTGTAAATATCCTGGGACTCCTCAGAGGTCTTTTCCTTTCTTCTTTTCCTTGTTCTTTTTTCTTTAGCGGGATTAATTATTAGTCACCACCTGTTGCTAAAATGATTTTAACATCTAAAATTACAGTGTTAAAAATATTCCCAGTGCCCTCAGTGGGAATTACACAGCACTGAGCTGTGAAAAGGAAAAGAAACAGACACAAACACTTGATTTTGAGTATGATCTCCCTTTTCCATATCAGTGAGGGAATCACAAGTACTGAGCATTTACATCTCCAGCCAAAATCTAGCAGAGGTATTGTCCATTCAACATCTTTAAAATTTAGCCTCAAAGTTTCCTTCTTTATCTGGCACAGAAATACCTGTGGAATTGCACATGGAAGTGGTTTCTCATTAAGGTGGGATGCAGCTGGGAAGAAGAACAACTTCCACAACAGCAGCAATGGGACAATTCCATGTTGCACAAATTCCCACAGGATCATGAATAACTTGTGCCACAAGCTTGCCCCAATTTTTACTGACTTCATCTGGAACCCTGCAAAACACATAAATTCTAGCAATTATGAATTAACATTTCTCATGAGAAGCATGTGGAATAAGACCTACTGCTCTGGTGTTGTACATTCTTAGTCCTGAATTTTTGGCCTGACACAAAGATGAATGATGGAATTCCCTGATCTGACTGAAAATGAAAAAAGATTTACTGGAAGTCAGATAGAAAAACTAAATTGCTGCTTCTGGACATAATAAAGTAATTTTTTCCATCTATTCAATTAATTTTATCCAAAAAATGGTACAGAAAGTATCTTAAAGAGTACATATGTTRTAGACAAACTTTTCATATAAATCACTTGCCCTTTGAATTTGAACCACAAGTTGACTCAGCCACATAAATTAAACCTTACTCAGAAACGAGTATTTAGAGAAGCACAGAGGGAAGAAAACACCATCTGAGTTTAAAAACAACATCTTATACAACAGTGTTAAGGGAAGGACATTCTGGAGCTCATAATTGTCATAAATTTAATCATGGAAGTTGGATAAACAAAATGTTTTCAGCTACAATTGTCACCAGCAGGCAGCTGACATGCTATTAGCACATTTTCATGAAGGACTAAATACCACTTGGGATTGAAGGGTATTTTTTTCAGATTTGTTTTCCAATTAGCATTTTAAGTTATTCAAGGCAATGCCTTCCTAATGCCCTTTGGGATTATCTTCTTTTTTCGTAATGCAGTGCAGAAGAACAATTCTTTAATCCAGTATAAAAAAGAAATATAGCATAAAATGCCAAGCCACTCATGAGTTATGCTTTTTTGTATTTAATTTACCAAACCAAGCATAGTAAAAAGCACAAAGCCACTTAAACCTCCATTCCTATATCAATGGGACACCCGCTACCCAAAGAACCATTTTCTGCATCAAATCCCACACCTGGAACTTTTCTTTCCTCTCAGTTTCCTCCCTGTGACTGCTTCTCTGGTGCTTTTACCACATTTCCTTTCCTCGCCTGCCCATGCATGGCAGATATTCGGGGTGATGGATATTTGCTGATGTTTGTGTTGGAACACCTTTCCTGGCTCATCAGTTCAAATTCCACRTCCTGGAAATGCTGTGGAGCTTTTCTAAGGTCTCAGCAGTGAGGCAGGAGGGGATTCTGGGGGGCAGGTTTTTCTGCTGAAGTGCACATGGACATTTTGCACAATCCCAGACCCTAACCCAGGCCTTTTCTGCTCCATTTATATGCTGATTCAGTGGTGAGAACGTGCACACTTTGCTCTCCAAACCTGCTGCTTTTTGTACAGAGCTGCCACCACCAAGGGCACAGGTGACCCTGAGGGGGTGGCACAAGGCACAGACACCAAGCAGGAGAACAAAAAAGATCTGCCTGTCTTGGTCCACCAGCTCTGGCACATCTGCCTTTAAGATTTAACTGCACACGAGTTATGTTTTCTTTAATCAGTTCTGATTTTCACAAGCCAGGATCTGACTGTCTGCACAAAAGCCTTTGCTTTTCTTTCAGCAGAAAACATACTAAAATACACTTTTGAGTGGTTGCAGATTTATTTATTTTTTTTTTTAAATGGGGAAACGTTAAGTAATTAAGGAAATCATGCACCATGCCATGTGGAGGCCTCCTAACAAATACAACTTTGGTGGCCATGACCCTGGCCAGAGGAAGAAGGCTGTGATGTCACCTCATCCCCAAGTCCCAGTTTCACGGATAGTATCTCTGAAARGAATTGTCTAAAGGAGATTGTTCCTTATGAAAAGTTCACATGATGGAGTCTGAAGGGCTTGTTTCACTTGGAGCCCAGCAGGACAGAGCTGTTTGGAAAGAAGCATTCAGTGTGTTCTGTTTTGCTGAAAGCTGTCACAGCGAACAAGTACTTAGCAAACAGCATGAACAAGGATATGAACTAGAAAACTAGCAGGGCCCTGACAAGGCTGTAATAGTGGGCTCGTCTGTTCAGGGCCTCTGCATGGGGGCAGGAGAGGGGGAACAGGAGAACCAGACTCCTGGATTTGTCATTTTTTGTGAAGGTGATGGTATATATCMGTGCTCCCAAACTGTTTGTGTTATYGTGGGCACTCCTGGTCAGAAGGGGTGCAGGGCTGACACAGCACATCCTGAGGGGGGAATCACTGATTAACTAAAAAACAATCCCAATCCGTTCTCTTCCTCTTGGCCTGCTCTGGAATGTCATCACTGTTGTTATGATGGGCTGCCTGTGTCACCCGTCACCCCTCACATGTCTGATCCATGGTTAGCAGGGAAGGAAAGCTGCCTGAATCCCAGTCCTGAGCTGCCACTCACACCTGKGAAAAGAAGCCACTCACTCAAAATGAGCTGATGGCACTATGCAGATACAAACCAGCACCCATTAAAGATCCCCCTCCCTCCACCCTGTCAGAACATGGAAGGCAGCAGAACATTAAGAGACATCAAAGGAGTAGGGAATAAGAATATGATAAACAAAAATTCTCCTTTGGTTTTTGCATGCTGCATCCAGGTCCTCATTTCTCTGGCAAACCTGAAAACCACACTAACCACACCTTTCACCATCATTCTGACAGTGTCTGCTCATGACAAGCACAGTTTCAAAAGCTGTAATATATAATTTGTATTTATCACTTCTAACAGGTGCATTTTGCTAAAGAAWGTCCCTAACTGGTGTCTTTACCACAGCAGGCTAACTTTCTGTGCTTTCTGCAGATTGTGTTCTGCTAAGCCATTGACAGAAACTCCTTTTTCCCTCACTCCCTTTGCAAGGACAGAAGATTTGGAATGTTAAAGTGCCCAGCACAGTGCCCTGCTCTTGGCTTAAGGACCTCCACTGGCTCAKGATGGAAAGAACCTTTTTACCAGTAGAAAATCTCAATTTTATCAGGTTCTAAGATACATTCTTGGAGTTTTCACTCATTCCCTTCATACTCTGCCATGGCTGAAAACCTCTTTTAATGGTTTCTGGAAAAGGAACAGGTGAAGGAAGGAGGAATGAGTAAGAACCAGCTCCTCTACTGGGATGGATCAGAGCACTTCTGTATTTCCTTTCTCCCTTCATGGCCAGGAACAGAATCATTGCTTCTGCCTGTAAATTTGGATCTTAATTTGTGAGGTAAATACACACTGCTTTAAAAACATTACAAACAGGATTTTGTCTGGCCTCCTGCCTGAATGCAGACCATACACTGTGTTGGTAATCTTGGCATCTCAAGGAAATTTATCTTTCATCTGAGGCTTCTAAACCTTCCAGCACCAAAGACAGGAATGTTTTTTAGTAATCCACATGGTTTTCTGCATGATTTTYCTGCACCAAGTCCCTCCCCAACACTGATAGATGTCCAGCTTTAGCATGAGCTGTGTTCATGGAAATCCAGAGTGGTGACCACCAAAGTGACAGATCTATGCTGGCTCTGTCTGGATCATGGTAGAACATGTTTTACCAACTTTATGATAATTCAGATGTATTATTCTCTGGTCAGCATGTAATCTGGGTATCAGGTGTTTTGTCAGACTCCAAAATACCTCGTGGGATTGAATTTCCTTCAAAGACAGACAAAGCTGTTTTCTCCTTCTGATAACCACATCCTTCAGAGCCTGGGAATTCTATTACAAGTTTCTTATCACTGTGAGTATAACAAAGTTTTTTTTTTTTGGCAAAACAAGTGTCTTCTGCAAGGAGACCAATTATGATAAGGCTTTTCTTACGCTGATTTTTTTCAGCTGCTCCCTGAACCAGATAGCACATTTTCATTATGAAAAAAAAAAAAAGGAAAAAGTGATTTTCCCATCTTTTTCTTCACTTTTTTTTCAGCCCAAATCTCCTTCCATCCCAAGTGCACTATGGTGCAGAAGTTTGAAAGAGGAGTAAGTAGGCTTTATTAAAAACACCAGCATTTTTCTTATTAGATAGGGACCTGTATCATAAACCTTTTGAACAAGGAAAATTTTGTCTGTAGCAAGAAAACAT
This sequence comes from Malurus melanocephalus, assembly GCF_030028575.1. Taxonomy (NCBI): domain Eukaryota; kingdom Metazoa; phylum Chordata; class Aves; order Passeriformes; family Maluridae; genus Malurus; species Malurus melanocephalus. Next base: position 430,775 of record NW_026623352.1, read on the forward strand.
TTACATGATGCCCTCACCACAGGACTGAGAGTGGCCACCTGTGCAGAGGTGACCTCCAGGTAGAAAMAGGGACATTTCCAGCTGGTACTGCTGGCTCCAGAAGGTGCCACCACTGATTCTGCATGGCTGCAGAGGGACAGGATGCAATTCTATGTCCCACCTCTGTCCCTCTGCCCCTATCAAATATCCACTGTCATTTTTAAGACTTACATCTCTGTCTTTTGTGCTTAAATTTTCATCCACTGTCATTTTTATTACTTGCACCTCTGCCTTTGGTGTCTGAATTTTCAAAACTTCTTTGTCCCACTGTGTTGCCCCTCACAGCATCCACAGCACCGCAAACAGAATCTGCTGCTAAAGCTCTCACTGCCTTCTCTGCCTGCCWGCAAAACAGCACCCAGCAGCAGGATTTTTTTTTTTTTTTGTCCTCGCCTAGCAAGGGAAAAAGAGATTTTTCTCCCATTTCCCTCCCCACAGATACCCCACACTCCTTGTCTTTAAGCTGTTCTATTCCCAGGCTGGCCTATCTTTAACCCGTGCRCTGTTTGAAGCTGGGGAACACAGAGCCCCTTTCATGCAGGGAGGGATGTGTTCCTGCCAGGTCCCAGTGTTCTAGGGAATTTGCCAGATCCCTCAATAATCTGATCCCTTGCCTTTTGGCTCCAACATTTGGAGCTGGCTCTTTGGTGTGAGTTCTCCCAGAACAGGATCTCCATCCCCTCCTGCATCGTGCTTTCCCTACTGCCTGGTAACCGTGTGCAGGGTCCATCCCAGWTTGGCATTCCCATCCCAGCAGAGCAGCCTGGGGAAGCAGCAGCTCCAGACTRCACAAGGATGAAGGATTTCTGATGGAAATATCCCGTTTAAGCTTTCTGATGCAATAAATGCATGGGGGTTGATTCCYGTAGCACAAAACACCCTTCACAGGGCTGCAGGAACCCAGCAGAGTGCCAGGAGCAAGGGGAAGGAAAGGGATGTAAAAGGTGGTCCCAACAGGGTCTGGAAGGGGACCAGGGACAGCTGAGCTGCTGTACTCCCTTGTGCTGAGTCCCCAAATGCTGTGAGGAACCCTTTCCCTGGCAGGGGAAGTCAGCTGTGTCCCCAAAGAGAACTGTCCCGCACCCTCCGGGGCTGCCAATGAACCATTGTGCACACGCTGAGGAAAAGCCCGTGCCAGCAGGGCTGCAGCAGTGCCAGCCTGAGAAAACAGGGAGGTGTCACCCTGGGGAGCTGCTCTGTCACCACCCCGGGCTGGGCTGGAGGATGCTGCTGCTCCAGACATCACCCTGACTGACTGCCCTCACAAGCTCTTGTTCCCTTTCCTACCCAAAATGAACAGACTCTCGCAGAAAAGGAATGTAATTTTAAAAGTTCTGAGTTAATAAAATGCTTTRAAAGCACAGTGCCTGTGGTACAGTGCATCAACTTTGTCCTGGGTGTCAGTCCTTTCACTCCAAAAAGCTCACACCAGAAATGAATTTGCCCTGGTGCTTTTGTCAATAAAATTCTAGATTAAAAGAGACCCTATATAGAGCTGGTCCCAGAGGTAATTGCTAGTTAATCAGCCAATTAACTGACCCAACGAGTAGGAAAAGGAGAAGGGGGAGGAGGGGRAAACAAATCAGTCAAGGTACCAGAGAAGGTAATTCTTTAGGAGTTAATGTTAGAAACCTTTTCAAAGGGATTGCAGCCTACCTTGACTCACTCCCCTCCTTCCTCCCTTGTTCTCTTCTTCCCAATTTGTAATTGTTGGTTCCCCTAATTGGCTGATTAACTACTTATTACAGACAGAGCTGGAGGTATGTGGGATCCCGTTAGCCACGGGATTGCATGGAGGGGAGCACAGCTGAATGCAGCAGAGCATCTCCTTGGGCTGCCTTTCCCTACCCAGCCTGGTGGCTTTGAGTCAAGCACCATTTCCTTTGAGAAGACCCTTTTCTAAACTAGTTTCTATTTTATTTATATAATAGCACAAAGAGAGGGAAGGACTTTTTTTTTTTTTAACATTCTGTTATGCAAACAGAAGGATTTTTATCACTTTGTATACCCCAAACCAACCTATTTGCTATTCACTGATATATCACCAGGATATTTTAATGAATGAGCTCTTACAGCTGCCTGATGTTACAATAATAAGTAATGACAATGGAATTAACCTCGATTTTCCTTTGATAGTGTTACCAAGCTGCTGSCTACCAGCAGGGCTGGGAGAGGAGTCCCAAAGGTGAAAAGGGCAGGCTGAGAGAGTTTCCCTTATCCCCACTCCCTGGATTTCCGTGGGGGAAGAGAGCAGAGCTCACCCTTGCCTTTATTGGCTTCTCAGCAGATTTATGGCAGGTCAGCAGGGAGGTACCAGGCAGCTCTGGTACATCCTGAAACCACACAGCTCGGGAGGAGCCCCAAGCTGCTCTCTGAAGCTTCAAAGAGGAGTTTTCCTGCTGGTTCATAAAGCAAATCTCACAGCACTGCTTTAACACACCTTTTCCAGAAAAATGGAAAAGGAAACAGAAAAATGGAGCTGCCCCACGTGAAACTGTGACATCAGGGCTCCACGGGCACTGGGTCTGGCCTCTCCAAAACTGTTCCTGTCAGTGCACACAGGTTATTTCCTGAAGCTGSTGGGTTRTTTTGGTCACTTGTCCTCCTGTGCAGATAATAAATAATATTSTTTTTTCTCCCTTCATTTCTTGGGGTGCAAAGCAGCAACTTCTCCAGTGCAATTGGGCAGAGAATGGGGCTCTCCTGACAAAGCTTTTATTGCATAAACCTYTTCTTCAAACTCCACTTTTCTCCTCCAGCTTCAGCAAAGAATTTGGGATTTTAATTCTATTTAATATTTGTGATTATTTAATCCTCCCACCCCTCTTTTCTCCCTCAGCAAAAGGGCAGACTGAGCCCGGGCAGCCCATCCTCAACTGCATGTAAATCACAATCTGATTAGGCAGTGATATATTCATCTCTAGCTCCTGTATAAAAGTTATTCAAGTATTTTGACAAAATAAGTGCTGTTTACTTTATACATTTTCTGCTAATTCTAAAGATTTCTGCAAACCTAAAGGATCTCATGGAATTTACAGGCTTGTGGCTTTGCTATTGAAAGTATAAAAGCATGCTAAATTAAGTTGATTTGCCTGTGAAAGAAACACGTCCATTATTCATGTCAGGGCCCTGTCACATCAAATTGAGGGAGTGAAGAAAACCCTTTTTTATCAACGTTTAGAAGCAAGGAAAAAAACCCAACCATTCAGGGCCTGAATTTCAATTGGGAGAGAGTCAGCCTGAAAGCAAGGTTAAAAAAAAAAAAAAAAAAAAAAAAAAAAAAAAAAAAAAAAAAAAAAAAAAAAGAGCTGGGGACATGTCTAATGTTGGAAATCAGCAAAGGGTGGCTTGATTTAACTTTGGCTGGGGTCTTTCAAACATAAAGCCGGGATGAAACTCAGAGCAGCAAGTAGAGCACACAGTCTCGATGTCTCTCATGTGTAAACTTGTCACAAGCAGTTAAGCTAATTCAGATTTAAAACTCTTCAGACCCTGTTCTTCTTGGGTGCTTCAAAATAATGAAAAAAATTGCTAAATAAAGCATTGTGCTTGTGCTCAGCTGATATATTTATCCACTGGCTATTACATTATTTAATTAGTATTAGCAGGCAACACGTACTGGGTTTAGAGTTTGAGGAGATGACAGAAATTTCAAAAAAAAAGTTGGTTTAGATTTGTTTTTTCTTCAGCTGGGGGCTGACAAGATCAAAAATAGTCAGGACTGTTTCCTGTCTACTATATCTCTATCTACAGATATATATATATATATATATGTAACTTATTGTAGCCATGAAATATTCCAGTTTTTAGGATTTAGTGTGTGGTAGGTACAGACAAAATAAATGGCTTCTGCCATCTTTTAAACAAAAAATTGATTTACAGTTTACAGTCTGCTAAACTCTCCCAATACGCACAGAGCTAAAGGAGGAACTGCAAAGGGAATTTTGCACGCTGAAATCCTCATTGTTGGGTGATGATTTCTCGTGTGTCCTGCTTATTCAGCAAACAAAAAGCTTACAGTTCCTTCTCCCTACAGTTGGTTTTTATAAGCTTAAAACAGCATGTTAAGTGGCATTTCACAGTCTTCTGCTCCAGGCCTAATTGGTTTAGACTGGACACTTTGGAGATACTCTCTAAAAGCAGTTTTTATGTTGCTGACATTATTATACTGTACAAAGGCTAACTCAGCCACTTAAATCACATTTCTGGGTACCAGGCCTGGACATCATTTCTGCATCAGATTTGTTTCCCTCCCTTTTGTTTTCCCCYAGCCCCAGAGCCTGGGGGTTAACATGTTTTCTGCTTTAAAGCCCTTCTGTGAAAGACACTTTGCCACCTCATCCAGCCTCTCTCTCAAGCTCCCCAACTTCAAAGCCTCAAGCTGGGAAAGCAAATCTTAAGTCCCAAATGCTGGACTCTGCGGCTTCTATAGGACCCTCCACTAAAGTTAAGTTCTTGTCTTTAATTGAAAATTGCAGCCAGTGTAAATAGGAGATGGTTTGCAGCAAGCTGGTCACAAAGGGAATTACCTCGTGGAGTGGCTCCACCGGGGTAAACAGAGGGGATAAAAAAGGGGAAGAAAAAGAGGGAGAAAAAAGCCAGGAGTAAAAGAGAGAGGCATTGTGCTGCGGAGGTAGCATCAAGACAAGGATTAATGGCTGGAGGAATTGTATTTTCTGTGCTTTCAGGCACGTTACAATCTCCCAAAAGTAAGTGTTGCTAATAAGTGGGCCAGTAAAGAGAGGTCAGGGCATTAAGGGAAATGGAAAAATCAGGCTCTGAAAATAACAGGAGCCTTTTATTCTGTAAAARCCCAGTAAAGTAGTGCTGATCTGTTTATTTTTAGTACTTCCATTTGGGTCAGCCAGTGAAGTTTGTGATTTCAAARAGCTGACAAGCAATAGGAAGAGATACATATATACCATAAATGCCATTTTCTGCCAACTTAACTTACTTCCCACAGTTTATTTRTTTCACAGTACCTGGCTGGTGAGGAGAAGCTCATTTCCCTGTGGGTGTATTACATGGATCCAACAGGCCCTGGCAGAGCAGAACCAGGGGAGTGCTGGAGGTGAGAAGCAGGGCAGGATCCCTTTCCATCCTCTAACTCTGCTGCCCTGGGGTTGTGGTGCTGSTCCAGGCTCACACAGCATCCTCAGAGCTTTGCAACCACTCAAAAGGCACAGCAGGAGACAGCGAGGGGAGCCCTGGGTTCTTTTCCTTCCTCCCTCTCCCAGGAGCAGGGTGAGTTGGGATTTTGGCTCCTTGGACCCTGCTCTGGCTCAGTGAATCTCTTTTTTGAGTGAATCTCCTTTTCCACTGAATCTCCCTTTTCAGTGAATCTCCTTTTCCAGCAGGACCTGCAGCTTTAGCAGCTCAGCTGCACCATGGAACTGCACCCCAAGCCTCACTAATTCTAGGCTCAGTTTAGGTCCTTCACCAACCCCCTGAGTCAGCCTGGATCTGTCTCTTGATCCCTCAATGACAGAATTTTCTGCCTGCAAAATGGGAGGCAAAACTCTTCCTTCTTTTTCAGCTTCCTGGCCTTTTCTATGTAACCCTAAACACAGAATGGACACTGTGCTCATAGGAATCCACCGAGCAACTGGAATACATTTTTGTGTGAAAATTATTATTATTATTATTATTATTGAAATGATTGTTTGAGCAAACACACTGACCCCTATTCTGTGTTGAATAGCTCACTTATGCCAGCTCACGTCGCCCCATAACAGCAGAAACAGCTGGAATCTGGATATTCTGAAAGGTAACAGGCAAAAAGACTGTTCTGCTGCTATCAGTGAACCTACTGCTGGTTTTGTTTGGGTTTGTTTGTTTGTTTTTAATTCATAGATCAGCATATTCAAAATGAGGTTTTGAATGGAAGCTGGTGGAGCCAGAGTCTGAAAATCCAGTGGAATATAATTGAGTCTGTTCATGCATAATGCAGAATTACAGGAAACTRTGATGGGATTCAGAAAAATATACTCCACGACATTTCTTCATGTTACATAACCTATTTTTAATAAAATATAGAATGTGAGTTTAAGAGCACTGCTGACACAAAGCAGAATTCTACCATTATAAAGCAGGAATCTGCATTTGTTTCCACTCACTTTTCAGTGAATTACAGGTTGCATTAATTCAAAACTCTCTCAGAAGTTTCTGCAGCGTGAATCTGTCAGAAGTATCTCTGAGAAAGAGAATTGATTAAAAATCCAGAATATATCCTAACTATACAAATAAACCAACTTAAAATCAGCATTATTTTTAAGAGTTCTAAAAATTACTCACTTAGCCAAGAATTCATTAAGCCCTCTTTCAGCTTTGCCTCTTCCACTTGAATATTTGCGTACTTTTTAGATTCTTGGTTTTAACAGAATTGTCTTATTATTTTTTTTTCTTTTTGCTGTCATGGGAAATAATTTAATTGTGCATGGTGTGAGACTCCCCGTGTGTACACAAAAATAAACTCCAGGCCTTTTAAACTGGGATCTAAATGAAGCCAGAGAAAGAAAACCCTTAACTCGAGCCATTGCCCATTATTATTCTGCCTACAGTACTCACTTGGGAAGTTTTGCTGTTCATAACTCACTGTCTGCAGAGCACTGCACCTCTCAAAGATATGCAAGTTCATTCCAGCATTTATCTGCTCTTTTCTCCTCAGGAGTTCAACTGTTTTTCCGCCTGATGGTTAGAATGAATTGAAGATTTTGAACTCATCCATCAGATTTGGAAATGATCCCTGAATTGATGAGAGTGTTTAACAGTTAATTGAACATTTCTGGTGTGAACTTTCATTGTTTCAAAGTGCAAAAATGCCTCRCCCAGGGACGTGGGCAAAGGAAAGAAGATCCAAGACATGTCCTTGTCCCACAAATATTTTCATCCTCTAGAGTGCAGCARACTTTTAAATAACAGGGGCACCACTCTCGTCTCACTCTTGGGTATCACAAGCAAACAGTGATCTGAAAAGGACTTTCCCAGAACCTGAGACCTCCCGTGTTCTGCTGAATGTCCCAAATTCCAAATTCTTACAGACACAAYGCACACATTCTGCAGCCAGCAAGGCTTTCCAAAGGGGCCTGATGATGCCTGCAAGTATGTAGCTGGTTTTAAATCTTAATGTAATCTTTGTACCCCACTGTCTGAGCTGAATTTGAAAATTCACACCTGTAACCAAGGAAAAAAAAAAAGAACCTGGGTTTTTCCCCATGCCTTGACAGTCATGAAAAAATTAYCTTCCAGACTTTCTGCTCCATTATAGCACTTTAGCTAAAGCGAAATTRTTGTTCTACATCTAAAACTCCACCCAATTGCTTAATTGTACTTCACTTTTCTCCTTTTTAGAGGTTTGTACAATTGTTTCAGAACATCATTTGGTTTTTTTCACTGCAGTTTCGTGGAAGCTRTCCCTGCCCATGGCAAGGGGTTGGAACAAAATGACCTTTAAGGTCCTTTCCAACSCAARCCATTCMGTGATTCACCTGTGACAAGGCCATACCTCAATGTCACTGCATCCTGCCATCCCTGGCACCCAGCACAACATTGGGGACATGTCTCAAATGCTGGAACCCCTCCATCAAACTCAATTTCTCTCCACCAGGACCTTGGGGAAACTCTTTCTGCCCTGTGCCCCTCGTGGTCCGGTGCYTYTCCRCGGCAGAGCTGCCTGYTCTGCTCTGCTCTGCTGACRAGCCTAATTCCCTCATTCCTCTTGACCAGCTCCCTTTATTTAGCGGCTTTCTTTTTCCAGCACCAGGATCATTCCTCTGTGCTGGATSGTTAATTAATTCTCCTCCCAGGTTTTCCAGGCTCCTGTGGTGTGAGAGGGCTCGGCCCTGCAGCCTAAGTAGTCACATCCCCCAGCCCCGTGAGGTGGAGGTCTGGGCTCAAYTGCCCTCAGGAGAGTTCAAAACAAAAATAATTCTTTCTAAACTAGATTACTTTCCCATTGTAGAAACAGCTGAACACGGATTTTATATTTCCAGGGAGGACAACCCCATTTTTTTTTAGCATAAATTCTATCTCAGAACAAGATTTGTTCAGCACCAGCTTGGTGAAAGGCACTTGGCCCAGAGCTCACAGTCACATCCCCTTCTCCATCCTGTTTTTTTTTTTTTTATTCCTCCTGTGCCCGTGCAGTTCAGTGGTTGACCAAGCTGGGAAATTGCTCCAGCTGAATAAGGATCATTTCCTTATCTTTGCTGTGCCAATCTCCAGCCAGCCGCAGCTGCTGATGGGTTTTACAAGAGAAGAGCTGGAAATCAGAAGCAGGAACAAGGGTTTTCTCTGCTTTCTGCACCGAGTGTCGGCAGAGGACACGGCCCGAAGGATCGGGGACAGCCCGGCATCCCCAGGGGAGCCGCGCTTATCGCATCCTTCATCTGCTCTCAGAACTTGCAAACACCGATTACACAGATCCATCACAGCAACGCCGCCAGCGAGCTSAAATTCATCCGCAGACAAACGGGACCGGTCCCGTTCCCCGGAGCCGCTGCGTTCCGGGCGGAGATGGAGAAAAGGGAATTRAAACCCCGCTGAAATGCGCACACASAGGTGTGCAGCACCTCACCGGGACAAACGCAGCCCTGGGGAAATCCAGATCCACTCACTGTGGCGTATTCCTGCTTATGCTCAGAMCTGACAGCGTCAAAATCATTCCCARCGCRTTCCCRGTGACAACRGACCCAACAGGCAGGGATGGTTTGGAGAGGATTCGGTTCTGGAGTACAGCAATTTTCCTTGAGGTTTAAACACAGCCGCTCTTTTATGGCACTGCGGCCAGCTCTGTGTGGCTAACTGCGCTTCTCCCTGTGTGTCAGACATTGTATAAAGCACAGAAAAGCTTGGATTTCCTCATTTTGCCCGTTTTC
>NW_026623352.1:440576-449093 GCF_030028575.1 Malurus melanocephalus
GTGGAGTGAGCCCTAAGGAGGGAGCAAAAGCAAAGTGGAGAACTGATCAGCTGGGAGAGAAAAAGGAAGGGAAAGAGAGGGTGGGAGGGAGTTCCTAATCAAGGATGGGCCAACAGGGTTTCATCTCAACTTGTAGTGAAACAAAAAGCAACAATTCCTTTCCATCTACAGTTTCACAAATAGTAACAAATGGGTAAAATCCAAGATGATGTTTCACTTACAGCATTGGCAATATTGGCATCAAATATAACCAATCCCAGCATGAGACCAGCCAAAAAATTAACTCTTTCAGGAACTATTTGTAGAAATCGTGAAGTTTGCATACTTTTTTTTGCATCCTACTATTTAAAATACCTATGTGTATTTTGGTCACAGGACACTGGTTCTCTTTGTAACTGTGAATTACTTTTTAAAAATCTCCATGTTATGGAACATGAGGTTCCTGGGAATGCCCTGGTTCCATAAGCCAGTTAACTCCTTGAAATTAGCAGTATTCTTCCCCAAATTAAAACTCTGTGCTTTATGCTGTATTTGATCTGGATAMAATTTGTCAACTAGTGATGCATTGGTTTTCTTACTATATGCTTCTCAGTAAGAATTAAAATTATATTGTCCTATCCAGACAGAGTGAAGTTAGATGCTTTTAACTGCCAACAGGATTCCTGCCAGCAGTGTAGGGAGAGGGCAGGAGGTGTTTCCAAGGCTGACTGGTAAATCCATCCCTGTCCACCACCCAAAGCAAGGTGCTGCTGGCTGGTTCTGATGCAGGGGATGTGGGAGTAAAGAATTCCTACACACAGCCAGCAGCTCCTGTARTGATGCAGCTTTGAGCTGCAAATATTGGTCCAATCCCCTGTGTTTTACCAGGCTCTTAAAGGTGCTGGGGACAGCACAGAACTCCTCAGGCACCCCTGAGACCCCTGAGACTCAGATCATGGCAAGACAGTGGTGCCTAGTCCAGTTTACCTAAAYCAGAGGCTGGACAAAATTAATAGAATAAAAAGCAGTTCCATTTAAAGCATGCCTTCAGGTACAATCAGAGCAGTCCCAGCCCAGCAGGGGCTGCACCCACAATGGATAATGGCTCACGGCTTTTTCACCCTTTCTCACTTTTGTCCATTTGCATCAGGTGATGCCTTAGCAGGGCCTACCTAGAGCAGAGACTGGACAGAGTTCAGAGAATCCAAAGCAGTTCTGTTATTGCAGAGCCTTCAGGGCCATTCAGGGCAGTCCCACCCCCACAATGGACAATGGCTCATGGGTTTTTCACCCTTTCTCACTTTTGTCCATTTGCACATCGGGATTTGCTGAATCCTCCAATTGCAGCTCAGCCAATGCAGTCATTGACTCCAAGTTGGCTCCCCCCAATTCTCTGTTGTTTCCATCTCTTGGGGCCTGGCACAGGGAGGTGTCCTTGAGTTTGGGGCTGCAGAGGAATTGTTTTGTGTAAAAATGGGAGAGCAGGAGCTCAGCACTGTCTGTGGAGTCTGGAGTKAAACACTGAAGAATCMCAGGGKTACAGASACATGGAAATAGAGAAACTGRAATCCTAAGGCATCACCAGGAGGTGCTGAGGGGAGGAGGGGGAGRTTTCAGGGTGATGCTGTGCCCTGAGGGGGTCTCTGGGTGATCTTTACAGACATTTCAGCAGAGCCTCACCAGGTATCCTGTACTTTACACACACACAAATAATTCCAGCTCTTGGGAAGCCCCAGCTGTTCTCAATTTCCTTCCGTGGCAGAGCTGGCATTGCCCAGCTGACCCCGGGGAGGCAGCCCCTGTGCAATGGTATGTTCAGCTCTGCTGGATCTCCATAGAGGGGGCCTGGAATGCGCGGGGAACAATGCCCAGGGCTGCACAGAGCAAAGGATGAAGGGCAGCAGAGTTTGATAACCACATTAAAGCACCACCAACATCTGTTCAGGCCAAAGACAACACTATCTCCAGGAATTAACCTTCTGAACCACTTAATCATTAACCTCAGCAGAGGGAAAGTTAGACAACAAGAGCCTATTTGTCAGCAGCCCCTCAGAGGGATGCAGCGAGCAATATTTTACTGAGAACAGCGTGAGAAGGGCTCGCCCAGCTTTATAAATTTTAAACGGAATATATTTGTGTGGGAAGCAAGGAGACAATGGATGTAAATAAACAGATGATCCTACCTTGAAGCCTCTGTCCATTTATCCTCTTTAAAGTGGCTTGAACTGTTTTGTCCTGCATTGTGTAGCAGCATTTCCTCCAAACAAGCAGAGATGCTTCAGCTCTCATCAGAAATATTCCCAGCTCTGGAAAGGGTTACAAATGGATTGGATGTCACCATTTTAAACTCGTACCTGTATCCACAAGTTTCCTACTGAAAAACAAATCAGGGACTATTGCTCTGCAAGAAGTGCTAGAGAAGTAAAGCGGTTTTGTTTAATAAATATATGTTTATCTGTACTGTTTCCCATGCAAGGTCACCCGTTACGTTATTCTGCCGTGAGTCAGCCAAATGCCTTCACATGGTGACAGAGGGTGGAGAAGTTGTGCCTTTTGGCTTTGATTTTGTTTACCACAGGAGGGAAGGATTTGATTCCTTCAAAGTGCCCCAGATTTGTGGCAGCACTGCACCAAGGTGCTCTGAGGCTGGCAGCTCATTCCTCCGGAGCTCAGGTGATCATTTATTTACCCAGGGGTGTGAAATAAAGCCACAGACAGCGATGCTGTTTGACACCCACTGTGGCCACACAAAGTGTGCAAAATCAGGGCCAGGTCTGCTGAGATACTGCCACAGCTGGAGGGGATAAAAAGAAGAAAGAGAAGCAAAAAAAAGCTTGGGAAGATGACTGGCTGAAAGGCTGCAAACAGCAATCTGCTCCAATCTGAGAGCTGAGTAATAACAAAATTGGGTTATACCAGAAATGGCCCAAGGTGTCAATGCAAAAACACCACATTGGATTAAAATACCTTGTCCAGGTGACAAACTGTTCCCTGCTGTCCATGTGTGGGGCTCCTGTCTGCTACTGCTTACACTGTCCTGCTTGAAAGAGAATGAAGATACCTGTGGTGGGGGAAAAAGGGATGGTCTGACACCAAGGGATGGAGAAGGAAGATCTCAGCCACTGTTTTCTGAGTTACTTTTCTGATGGTCAGCAAATCAAATGGACTCAGTACAGAGCCTTGTGTGTCAAAGGCAGGGCAAGAGCAGCATCACAGAGCCAGACCACAGCCAGACCTTAAATCAGCTGAAACAACTGTGTGTAACTTGGCCTTTATGCATTTCCTTAAAAGTAGACCAATAACTTCATCAAAAAAAGAATAATGGTTAATTGTTCAATAAATGGTACAGAATTTATATCCTTGGGGGAAAAATGATCCTTGAGTGGACAGAGAAAGTGAATTATCCCCTCAGATGAGGGTCAGACTGAGCAAAGTGTGGTCTGCACCTGCTCTGGAGGCACCATCCCTGTGTGCCCTCCCTCACCTGTGCCTGTCCACWCAGGAGGCACAGTCACTGCAAACCAACACTGATCAGGTTATTTTAGTCATGAATTGTACCCCCAGCTCACCTGACCTTAATGCCTGCAGTGTAATTAGTGGTGTGCTGACAAAAAAAAAAAATCCCAAACCCATAATAATTACCCATTTTTAAATCAGTAAAAGGYAAACAGCATTGTCTCCCCAAAGACAGTCACATTCACCAGCACACTGGGAAGATGCTCCTCTGGTCAAAACATCCTGAAGAAATGTCCCTCAATTAATTCCCTCACCAGGACCATTCATCACAGTCTCTACCCCCACAAATTGATTTCTCAAGGTTTATCACAGTAATTTCATCCTCTCCATGCTCTTCACAGGCTGAGCTGCAGAGCTGGTTTTAAACTGCTGTTTGTGAAGAAACCTAAATTGGAGTAGCAGACAAGGCCCTCTCCTTTCACTTGGTTCCCCGAGCTCATTAACGTGGATAATTAATTGGGACCCTTTGTACCCCCACAACAGGCAGGTGCCAGGAGCTGCGGTGCCCCTCACCTGAGGCTCTTGCACAGACACCTGCTGCTCATAATTAAGATCCAGAGCCCCAATTTGCATATCCTGATTCCTATCCCTGGCTCCTGAGACAAAGCAAAGCGTTTGCTGCAGGGAAACAGCAGCTCAAACTCTGCTCCTCAGCGTGGCTCGCCTGGGCAGCTGCTCCTGCTAAAAGGACACGAATCACCCGAGTGTTTCTATTAAAAACTCTGTGTTTGGGCTGGATTTAAAGGAAAGCACGTGGTGATTTCCCCCTCAGGGGATAATGGGCTTTTCATGAGATAACAAGTGTCAGAAGATGCCATAAACTCCTTTGTTTGAGGCTCCCAGAGCTCAGCAGTGAACTGAGGTGTCCCCCCTTCCCTCCCCTCCCCTCCCTGCACGGGCTGGTCAAGGGTGCACCCCTGGTTTGGGAACAGACACCCCACAAACAGCAGGGAGCACCTCACCCTCAGCTCCCCTGGGAGGGGGAGGCTGCTCCTGGAACCCACAGTTCAGAGAGGTTGGTGTGGCAYAGGGCAGAGAGCACATGGAGTCTCTGAAAATACACCCCCAATGCCAGATGTTCCTCTGAGGGGCACGGGCAGCTCCCTCTGATCCTTCAGAGAAGAACCTTTCCACGGTCACACCTTTACTGATGTTTTTAGGGATGCTAAGAGGCAGCACAGATCTCCTGGGAGCAGCTCKAGTTGTTCCTCACCACACTTCTCCTCCAGGTTGCTGTGATGCCCCAGGGCAAGACAMAGCTTTTGCTGGAAGCCCTTTAGARYSTTCACTGGGTTTAAATCAGTCAYCCARGTGATTAAAATTATTCTAAATCTGATTTAATCACATACAAAATGGGAGCTAACCCAAACCCAGAACCTCAATGATGGGATTTGGATTTCCAGCTTGCTTCAGTTCATTTYCAAACACAGAATTCACAATCAAAAGTGTTTTCACCTTGTATTCAAGGAAAGGAATAAAAATAAAGCCTTGAATGAATGGGAAACACAGCAGAGTGAACACAGGGTGACCTCAGCACAAATATCAATGWTTAATTGTCAATCCCCAGAGATGTGCAGGATGTCCAAGGGGTGGTGGTGCACGGCCAGAACAAGAAATCGTAACTGGGATGGGTGTCACAATGCTTTTCTCTGTAGATGAAGCTCAAGAGGAAAAATTKRCTTTCATTCTCCCTCCACTGCTTGSTCTGTGCTTTACTCACATTTTCATATGAGCTAAACTAAAAAGTGAAGGCTGCTCTCTCCAAACCMTCCTRGTTTTGCTCAGAAAAAYGAGGTGACATCCAAGACAGAGAGGYTGSAGAGGCTCTGAGGGAGCTCCTGAGATTCTTTCCACGTGCCCCTTTTTGAAGCATTTTTCCTTTCACTTTTTCCTTAATAAAAAAATCACCAGCCATATGTGAGATGCATTTTTCTGCTTCTTGAACTTTTRTTCTATTATTCTATTCTAAATATTTATTATATTTATAACACTTTYATTATTGGAGCTGGGGTGATAAGGTGGAGACACCTGAGTGCTGATCCAGCTTGAAGTTCCTCTTTTCAAGGGTGAAAACAAACTTGAAGTTTGTGGCATCTGGAGAGTAAAGTTACACARTGAGTAAAAATTATCTAACACTAAAGTCACCTAAAATCATGACTGTACCTGAAAATAATAAAGTGATGGGTATTTGACTGCTTACATTTAAGAGAAAAGAGAAAATACACTAATTTTGGATGGAGTTAACAGCTACTAAACTTCATTTAAAAAAAAGAAAAAAATAAGACACTTCAGAAGTAGACACGAAAATGGTACATTATTCCTTATCTGTGACACAACTTCAGAATACATCCCTGGGAGTACCTGTTCAGCAGCCTGTGGCAAATGAAAAAGACAAAGAAAAACATTGCACGGGGAGTCATTAATTGAATTAATTAACCTAGTGACATTGTCATAAGAAGAATTTATCTGGCAACCAGCAGGAGCAGATCTCCAATCATTTCACCGTGGCTAACAGATTAACACTCACAGGAGCCCCTGGCAGCTGGCTGGGAGCATTGCAAATTATCAGAAATTAATTAGCCAAATGCTGTGCACCCATGTGGATATTTTTGGGTTTAAGTAAAGATTATCAAGTCCATAGCTCATCTGATGATTTATTGAGAGGAAACATCATTGTTTGAACAAATAGGGTTGCAGCATCGCTTTCTAATGGGAAAAAAGAGTGAAAAAAATGAGGGGGAAACTTAGAGCAAAACCACATTAACAAAAGCCAAACACTTGTAAACAGGAATTAAACAATCCCCTCTGAAAAAAGTGATATCTACAAATTAATTCTGAAAGGTCTATTATTTTTTGAGAATAAAAAAAAATCTCTTTGCATACTTTACAGAATAATTAAGTTTCCTCTTTCAATCTATTAAGCTGGGRTTCAAATATTCAGAAGTACTTCTGCAAGACAGCTTTGTTCATGCAGACATTAATGACTAAATCATACATGGAAAACAGAATTTTAAGGAATTTTGCTCTTTGATGGAAGAGCAACGAAAGTTTAACCTTATTTTTTTTCTGCAACTTCTTCTCAGGGTAACAGATAACATAATCACAGCATTTTGGAAAGACTCTTTGATTCTACATTAGGAGTAGTCAAGGACTTGTTTAAAATAAAGTTTTAATCTCCGTGTGATTTRAGCACAAGTAAAACAGATCCATTCTCACAGATGGGTTTCAAATATCCTCTTCAAAACTCTATTACTTCCACCTTGCAGTGCTTTATTTGTTTTTATTCATGTGGACTTGGAAAACTCCAGGAAGATATTTTTAAACATGCAAAATCAAACTTTAACCATCATTTGGGAAGTGCAATGTATCTTATATTTAAAATATTAAAAAAGTTCAATAATCCATGTTTCTGGAAGGGTGGGGTTTATAGAATACAAACAGTAAGGAAATCAGCCCAAGAATGCAGAGATTGACTGGACACAGAGCTGCTGTGAGGGGAAAGAGAGGGGCAGGGGGAACAGAAAAAGAGAAGGGTTAGAGTGGCAGAGGTCTGAAACAGMAGGGGATGAGCTGACACTCAGTGCTGAGGCTCTGGGAAGGCAATCCCAGGTTGGAAAGAAATTTTGTGAGCCCCCCAGGGAACAGCCCAAGCAGGTCACCATCCCAGGCTCAGGGGGGCTCGTCCCGCTGCGAGCTGCAGGCTCAGGTTTCCAGTGCCCCGGGGAGAGGAGGCTCAGAGGGTCCTGCTGAGGACAGAACAGCCCTGGGAGCCAGGAAGGGTGGCAGATGTGGCTGTGGAGATGTGCAAACACATCCAGGGCACGGCACGGGGAAAGGTGAGCGATGCTCTGCCTGCCCCCAGTGAGAGCAACATCATCCCAAAACTGAGGGGCACCGGCCCTGCCTGGGCCAAGTGACCCCTCACAAATCTCCTGGTGATGCCTCAGGATTCCATCTTCTCTATTTCCATGTCTCTGTACCCCTGTGATTCTTCAGTGTTTAACTCCAGACTCCACAGACAGTGCTGAGCTCCTGCTCTCCCATTTTCACACAAAACAATTCCTCTGCAGCCCCAAACTCAGGGACACCTCCCTGTGCCAGGCCCCAAGAGATGGAAAAAACAGAGAATTGGGGGAGCCAACTTGGAGTCAATGACTGCATTGGCTGCAGCTGCAATTGGAGGATTCAGCCCTGATATGCAAATGGACAAAAGTGAGAAAGGGTGAAAAACCCGTGAGCCATTGTCCATTGTGGGGGTGGGACTGCCCTGAATGGCCCTGAAGGCTCTGCCCTAAACAGAACTGCTTTGGATTCTCTGAATTCTGTCCAGTCTCTGTTCTAGGTAAGCCCTGCTAAGGCATCACCTGATGGAGTCATGGAATTGCTCAGGTTGGAAAAACCTCTGAGATCAGCAAACCCAAGCATCAGCCCAGCACCAGCACCATGCTCACCACTGATCACATCCTCAGGTGCCACATCCACACATTCTCTGAACTCTTCCAGGGATGGTGACTCCATCACTTCCCTGGGCAGTCTGGTCCCGTGCTTGACAACCCTTTCCACAAAGAAATTTCTCCTAATTTTCAACTTCAACCTCCCCTGGCACAACTTGAGGCCATTTCCACTTACCCTGTCTCTCATTTCCAGTGAGATGTGACTGACATTCACAGTCACAAACTCAACATGTTCCTTTATGCTTGGTAGAGAATAAAAACTTCTACATATAGGAAATTGGAGGTTCCCAATGTCCTGCATGGGACCATTTTCATCACTCATAGAAACTCCTCTAGAGCAGGATGTTCTATGCCAATGTCTACCAAAAAAGTGGATATTCTGCCAATTTTACCTATTCCTTGTTTGCCCAGCTCCCTGRCAGGTTACAGAAAAGGTGCAGACAGCAGAGGAGCCCTGCCTGGAGAGCATCACACTCAGAAACCTGAAACTCTCAGGCACCAACAGTTCCCAGTGCTGCCAAAGCAGCCTTAAAAGCCTTTTATTTCCCAGTGTATTGCCATGCTCCTG
>NW_026623352.1:449598-476206 GCF_030028575.1 Malurus melanocephalus
CCACTGAGAAAGAATGAGCCAAGGCTACAAGGAATAAGATGGCTAAAAAGAAAAACAGATGCTAGAACTTGAGCACTTAATCATGGGATGATTTTCTTGGGACCTGAACATCCTTCAGCTAATTTTTACTATTATTTCTTACATTGTTTGAATTGTCACAGACCTTTCAAGCATTTCTCCTACAGGACTGTCATAGTGTCCAAACTACATATATAAATTAATTTTTAAATGAAGCCATCAGTTATTTTTTTGTAATACAGAGAACACCATTGCAAAAACAAGCTGCAGCTGAACTCTTCTCAGCATGAACTTGTTGGACATTTCTAATCATGCAGCACTCCCAGAAAAGTGAAAGATTCCTGCTCTGAGCAGGTGTATCAGGATTTACAAGGGATTTTGTGGCTACAATCCTTGTGCATGGATGCTCAGGCAAAGCAGCAATGGAAGAAGGCTGGGGTTCATCCTGACAATAATTTTGGAAGTTATTCTTTCTGTAAAGGAAGTAAGGAAAGCCTGTGAAAATTCTGTGTGTGGCATCCTGAGCATGGCACTGAGCCAGAGCAAAGAGAACAACTCTGCTGTGAGAGGAACCTTTCTCCTCAGCTCTGTGAAACCCAGGGCATTGGATTTTTCAGTGGGTTTTTTGCCAGAGCTGTGCTTTCAAATAGAGGAAATCTCCAGCATGAATGATGTAAAGTTACCCAGGTGTCTGATTTCCTCTGTGGGTCCTGCCTGAAGCCCTCCTGCCCATGAGGGCAGTGTGTGGCTGTTCCTACGTCACAAMCACTGTCACAAACACAAATGTCACACTGCTGTCCCTTCAGCTCCTCACACCCAACAGAAATCATCTTCCCAAGGGCTTCTCCCGGGAGAAGACTGCAAAAACACTTTCTGCACAGCTTTGATTGTGCCCACACCACAGTAGCTTGTGTTTTTCTACATCAGGAGCCCTTCTCGTGTGTTTTCCGTCCCCCTGCTCATTATAAAACGTTCTGTAAAACAGACCCTGGGGAAACAGCAGCTTTCACCAAATAATATCAGGAAAATATGATTTTTGTTTCCTTGCACTTTCCTGGGTGACTTGTCGTGTCCAATAGCGTCAGTCACATCTGATTAGGTGACTTGGAGACTGCTGCACCTCCGCTGCAGATGAGTCACCCGCTGGAAAACTTCAAACAATGCACTTCCCAAAAAGCTTAACCCTTCCTGAGCCCAAATCCACCCYCGTGCTGCCCCCACTGCGACAGAGAGGGTCACCGTTCATCCCAAGGGAAGAAGCAGCATTGGCTTTCCAGAATTGAGTTTTTAGCTTGGTATTAACATATCAAGCTCAGCAAGTGGYTCAGCACTGGTTATAAAAACTTTTTTTTTTTTTTTTTAAATAAATCTAGAATATTTTGCTCAAAATTCCCATGGAACAGATAGGACAGATTGCTTATTTTTGTCATTTATCTGGTTTTCCAGCTTGCACACAAGTCCTATATTGCATTTTCTGTTGAGGAGTTGCTGGCAATGCTCATCTGCATCTGCAGCTACTGAGACTGAAATAACAGCAGCAAGTTCATGGAGAAACAATTCACAACTCACCATGGTTTCACCAAAGCATTTTTTCTGCCTAAATATGATGTTTTAGTAAAATATTAATTGGACGATAAAAAAATTAGAGAGCAGGCCACATTATGGTTATTTCCCTCTTTTATTTAAACTCATAGATGAGACAGAGCTGCTTTGTAATGTATGTTTTGAGGARAAACTTGTCCCATGAGGTTTAGAAGGTAATTTACTGCTTGTTTTATTCAGGAAAACAGACACACAAGGCAATATATACATAGTATTATTCCTCACATATTTCTTCTTTCTTTAATCAAAGCTACTCCAGAGATCTACTTAGATATAATCCAACAACACAGAAATATTTGTGCTGCATTATACTAATGCAAGTGTTTTACCACAGACATTAACACATTTCAACATTAGCTGTTACCATATCATAAAGTAATATTTTCTTGCTTTGYATGATGATTAGATCTCAAAAAAAACCCAAACCCACACTGTTTGTCTGTACAATCTTCATTTTAGCTATTTTCCTGTTTAAAAATAATCCACCGGTAAAGAAAATGGATATTTTCTTGGTAGTGATGGTATTATTTTTAGAGTTTCATCAGCTATGTGTGGAAATATGAAATCAGGGGATGTCTAAAAAATGAGTAAGACACACTCCCAAAGAATCAAACAACAAATCCCCTACTAAAGACAGTTGGAACAAGAAGGGCATCAGCCCAAAGCTGATCAGCAAAGGTTTGTCTACAACTTGCATTGTTAGACCAGCTCAAAATMAAAAGTTTTAGGGCCAGCAATGATAAAAAGTGTTTGTATGTCCCTGAWGTTTATAGGTGACACCTTGATTAACAAACCAGACCACTAAACCCTAAAATTGTGTCCCTGGGTGGATTAAATGCAGATTAAATAATACATTTCCACATGCAACTCTAAACAGAGATCATGTTTAACAGCTGTTTTTGAATGCAATCCCTAAGGGTCTGTTCTCTGCTGCTTCATATTTCTATCAATGACTTGAGAGGAAAAAAGCAAACATAAAAACATCACTGATAAATAATACAGACTGGGGAATGTTAACTAAAGAAGACTGGACCAGCAATACAAAGCAAACTGGATAGCTTGGTAAATGATGCACAAATATGAGCAAATTCACATTTCAGTAGAGCCAAACATAAGATCACAAGCCTGGACATGAAGTCTGCAGGCCACAATAGCAGGCTGAGGAATCTGTCTGGGCATCTGGCAACTTTGGAAAGAAGTCTGTGGGGCTGTGGATGAAAATCAGAATCCTGCATAACAAAGTAACCAAGTGGCCAGTTTAATCCTGGGGCACAGAAGCAGCAGAATCTCAGGAACAGCAAAGTTTTTACCCATATACCCAGAAAAGGTGCCACAGTTCCTGAAATCTGACATTTACAACTCAAAAACAGCACTAGAGAGTGCAAGAGTCAAGAGAAGAGGCACACGAGTGAATAAAAGGCATTTTTTAAAGATGATATTCTGCTGGATGCACAAGTACTGACCTTGCAGCAGCAATTCAWAGAGGACTTGGATGTTCACAGTCATCCCCAGTGGCTTTCAAATCCATGGCAGAAACTAAAGAGTGGGCCCAAAGTGTGCAAGAAAAAACAATGCCCACTTTCAAGATAACTGGGCACTGGAGTCTGCCTGCTGGAGAACAATCATTACTGACCATGCTGTTGATCACAAGCTTCAGTTAGTCCCTCACAACTGCAAACTGGCAAAAAATCAGYGAATCACAGAATTGTTTGGGCTGGAAAAGACCCCCAAGATCACCAAGCCCAACCTGTGACCCTCCACCACCTTCATCACCCATCCCAAGAGCACTCCCAAGGGTGCCACATCCGAGTGTTCCTCAGACACCTCCAGGGATGGGSACCCCAAACCTCCCTGGGCAGYCCATTCCAACCCTTCCTGTGAAGAAATTCCTCCTGGTGTCCAASAAATGCTRAGAGAAMGACTGACAGAGCACCTTCACCTCATCAGGAGCTGCACAAAAGGCTCAGGGCAGCTGTTCCCAGTGGGAAGGGAATCCTGGAACGAGGGAATCTCATGAGCCTCGTGCTCTCAGCARGGAGAGYAGCAAATACTRAGGCACCACTGCCATCACTGCCACTCGAGGCTGCAATGSTGTAGAAGAGACTTAAAGAGAGGAGATTTATAAATGTCTTTGCTGAAAACAAGTTGTGTGTTCCATGGTTAAAATCCAGTCTGATAACTTACAACTGCGGCATTTATTTGGCTCTGCTGGGAGGACAAGACTGAAAAGCACCCACTGGAAGCCTTTGCTTGCATTTATTCCGCTATTCTGACACGAAAGGAGCCCAGGAGTTATCCCAGCACTGACCCATCTTTAATAAAACCTGCTGCAGCCTCCTGAGGTTTGAAAGGAGGCTCTGCCTGATCAACTGTTCATGCTTTCTCTGGACCATTCCCWTATTTGCTTGCATTCCTCAGGCAGGGCTGAGGTGCTGTGAGCCCCCTCCACAACTGCAACCTGAGAGGAAGGAGACCCTGCGTGATAAAACCCCACCTGCATCAAACACTCTTATCTTCTTCCCATTTCTGGTGCCCTCTCCCASTCACCTGGAACTGAACACTTCCCCTTTGTTGTATCTTATCTCAAAAACAAGGAAATGCCACGAGTTACATGTCAATATGACCCCGTGAACTGGGAAAAAGCTGTCTAATGTAATGCCTTGTGGCTCCATTAAACCAGTTAAAGACCTGGCTTGAATTCTAGCAGTGCTGGGAAAAGAAAATATGCTTTAGGCTGTGAGTTTAAAAAATGTAAGGAGGTTGGAGATAAAGAAATCCTTCATACTTAGAGGTTTCCCAAAATTAGCTTTAAATTTGGGTTTTTTTCCCATTTATTGAATATTTTTACTTTGTATATATTTCATGGATTAAATTGAAAATGTTAGCATTTTAGATAAATAAAGGTCAGCTGGGGAAACTGGAGTAATCTCTAAGAAAATGGTTAGAAATTTTCTTTCCATAGTTTCGCAACCAATGAAGCAACAAGCCAGATGAAACATTTGTATTTATGAGATTTTCTTTGCTTCATCAATGTACAAATTCCTTCCCCCAAGGAGGTTGAGTTTCAATTTCACCTTTCCTCTTATACTGCCCTATCAGACCTAGGAAAAGTTGAGGTATGTTAATATTTTAATAGACATGAATACATCAATGAATCCTCCTCTGGGCCAGAGCAGATGGTTCCATTCTTGGCTTCCCTCAGTGACCACCTGCAGGTTCAGCAGAGCAGGTCTGTGGTGGAGGAGCAAAGCAGGAGGCTGATTCCCTCCAAGAACATCAGAAATGGTTATGCAGAGTCTAGAATATGCAGAATAAAATTATAGAAGAGTTGGGTTTTAAGTTCTGCTCTCCTGCAGCTGGTTCTTACCTGTGAATCCATCAGCACCACACCAGTGCTGCCTGAAGCCAAGGCTGACCGTGCCCTGAACATCCAGATGAAYTTTCTGATTTTGATCCCCATCTACAAGGAAGGACCTGAGTTTCCTGAGGCTGTGCATATAGAAAACGTCATTTTCACTACAACATGAGACTAAGCAAAGTCAAACAGAGCCTAAAAACTTCTGAAGGTCTTTGGAGAATGGAGGAAGGCAATGTTCCTGAGTGAATCTTTCCTTGCTGCTGTCCAGAGTCGATCTGGGGACAGGTGACATCAGATACATGCCAACCACCTCAGAAYATTTTCACTGGACAAATGACCACAGAGACCTTTTCCACACACAACCTTTGCAGCACTAAGCACTATTTTGGTGGGGGATGTAATTTCATTAAATAGATAAATTAGTATGAACTTTTGTATGGGCACCTATATAAAGATCTCTTGCACACCAGACCAGTTTTTTGCCTTTCCCATAAAGGAAAAGCTGCAGTGAGTGTTTACAGTGCTTGGTCCCTGGCAATACCAGGGTGACAACAGTGGGGTTTAGGAAAACAGGGAATTTCTGGGTGCAGCAGTGTCAGCGAGATTTGGCAGAAAGTCACCTTTGATTATCTTTGATTTCCTGCAACTGCAGCAGCCTCTGATTTCAGTCTGACCCATATGGRAAAATAATTCTGAAAAATGCAGAATATAACAGAGATATTTACAGATTACCTGAAAATGGTTTGTATTTTTTCATTCCCACACCACTGGTGAGGTCAAGAAGCCGCTTCCCTGTGGGYCTGTCTGAGTGCAGAGAGGATCTGCAGCCACTGCTCGGCCACATCTGGAGTTACCTGATCCTGCATGAAAAGAACTGGTGAATTTGATGAATGCTTTGCTGAGATGGAGCCTGGAGACCTGCCCTCAGGTGTGGCAACAAAGTGCATTGGCAGATATCCCACAGAAATACAGCTTCTGCTCCATCAGTGGATTTATATAAAGTGGATTTACATTTCACCAGCTTTGTTCTCAGTGCAGGGGAGAAGTGAAACATTTACCATCCTGAGWGCAGGGGGACAGTGCTCACAAATTCCCCTCCTCACCCTCCCAGTGTGAGGTAACTCTTCTCCAGGAGTGGAAAACAGTCCTGGTTCTACATYCAGCATCTGCAACTGCTACCAAGGGAAGGAAATGATTTCTGCATTAAGGACAGGTGAAATGAAACTCATCTGCTGGTAAATGACCCCACAGTGAAACAGAGAGAAAATGCAGGGTACTGCCAACAACCAAGCCAGCAGACACTCTGGCAGCAAAGGGCTGCTTTTTGACATTGCACCTGGCTGGGACATCTTCTCTGAGCAATAAAAGGGTGATAAATCACAGCCAGGCAGCTGGAAGAGAAGTGTTTAACTTGTGACCCAGGCACCGAGCCTTATCTGTGAGCAGATAAGAGGGACCCAGGGTAAGGAGATCACTGATTTAGAGACAGGTCTCAGGGAGAGGAGGAGAAAAAGATACCAGGTTTCCTTCCCTCTTGGTTTACACAGCAGGAGGGGAATAGAACAACTTTTCAAAATTTCTAATAATTTCACACCAACGCTTTATTAAAAGAACAGAATGCTCAACTCAGATTCTCAAATGGTTYACTCCCTGCACTTTCACCAATRGTCTCAAAGACAACATAGTTTGTGCCAGCTCTGTGAAAAAGAATTAATGTGAGAGACTTCATCCAGTGCAAAAAGCAGTGGGCAAGAAGGCAGGAGCACATTGAAATTTTTCTGTATCCCCTCACTGTTTAAAGTTA
Organism: Malurus melanocephalus; assembly: GCF_030028575.1. NCBI lineage: Eukaryota > Metazoa > Chordata > Aves > Passeriformes > Maluridae > Malurus > Malurus melanocephalus. The sequence goes on from NW_026623352.1 coordinate 456,381, forward strand.
AATTGAACTGCTTTTTACACTGCAGAGACAGCTCTGATTAATCTCATTTCTGTCCTCTAAAACAAAACACAAGGACTACCTTTTCTAAAACTGAGTTCTATGAAGCATCCTTGGTCTGAGAAAATAACTCAATGTTTCTGTAACATCAGTGGAAACAAAGCAAAGCTGTAACTRTCCTGTATTAAAACTTCTCATATGTTCCAAAAATCTTGTGGAATAGGAAAAAACCTACCAGACTCCATTTTAATAGGAAATTTTAGGCGAATATGAAATGCATTTAGCTGCTCTGAAGAATGAGTAATTTTAAAAGCATTTACTCTGAAGGAAAATGCAGATATTCCTTCTTGCTTCTCCCCCACACCACACACRCACAAAAGGAAATGTTTTGAGAAAATTACTGTAATATTGCCACTTTCCTTGTAATAGAGGCATTGTTGCCTATGTGGGACTCAGAGCATGGCAGCACCTTTGTGGGGATGGCAGGGGAGGGCAGATTGATATTTAACTTTGCAGAATGCTTTTTAAACTGGGAGACCAGTAAAATGTGAACCAGAACAAGGAAAGGGTGTTACTGGTTTTAGAGAAAGGTGCTGGTGTGTCAGGGGGACAGCCACGAGCAAAGGATGCTGCAGGAGCCCGGCRGTCCAGGGCCAGCCTGGGGGGAAAAATGAGGCACAAAATTCCCTGCCCTGCAGTGGGAAAGAGGGAAAAGGAGATTCTGGGGCAGCAGGGCAGCAGCACAGACAGGACAGCAGGGTTTGGGGGAGGCACTGCTCAGWGAGGAAGGGCAGGAGAGGAGGGAAGTGTTTGTCCAGGTGGGGGAAGAGGAAGGTGGCAGCTACAAGGAATTCTGCAGGTGTTATTTGGGAGTGTTGAACTCCTCATCTCCCCGGTATGTCTGGGATCTACAAGCCCTGCACCTGCAGACACAGCACCCTTGTCTATTTTTGGGATTTTCCCTCATTACATTCGCTTCTGGAGTAGTTCTTGCTCTGAATTTAAGGACAGGGGACAAACATACAACCTGGGATGTGTTGCTCAGAAGATTATCCCACGATTGTGCCACCAGAATGAAAGCTGAGCCGAGCTGACAGGCACATCACTCTATAAATCATGAATTTTGATGAATTTTAATGAATCTGGAGTCTGGGGCTGGTCTTAAAAGTGCTCAGTAAAACTGCACCAAGGCTTCCTTCWCTTATAAATTATTGGCATTTATTTCATCAAGATACTGAAATGGAATCTTTTTGATCAAGACTTTGTCTTATTCTACTTGCTGCCCATGCAATTAATTCAAGTAAAACTTCTAGGATTATATTAATGTACAGCTATGAGGAGAAACAATGCCCCTTCCTCTACTTCACACTTTTGAGAGGATCCTTTCTGGCTCACCCTGTGCAAAATTCCTACTGAAAGCAGAGGGAAAGGAATGAAAGATTGGGCACTTTGAGTTTCCATTGTTCAAAAATGATCTCTGAAGCAAAGACAGTGTGAGGTTCCWGTAAGTGATGATCTTGGTCTTTGGCTGATGTCATTCAGCCTTTTCTCCTTGCTGCTTAGTCAGAATTCTCCCACCACAGAATTCAAGCATTTTCCCTCACATTTKCAGGATGTGGTTATTCCTGAAGACAATACTCACGGGGACCAGCTCAAACCAGAGCCCAGAGGTGTCAGGAAATCACACAACACAATTCCTGTGTTTTGAAAAACCTCTGATTTTCCAGGGAAAACTGCAAATTCCTAAGGGGGCACTTGTTCAGCGAGGTTAACCTTGATCACATTTTGAGAGTCAAATMTGCCTTGATCCCCTCTTCTGAAATAATTCAGACAATAGCTACCTATACCCTCAGAGTCCTGAGTCCAAATACAAATGAATGGAACCATTTTTAAAATCACTGAATTCTCATTGCAGTCAGCAGGASGATCTGGCTTCTCTGAACACCAGAAAACCTTATTTATTAATTTAACCATGAATTAATTTATCAGCTGCAGACCCAGAACCCTGACTGGAGGTGGTTATATTTTGTAATACCTCATGATATAGCCTACTGACTGAGGAATCCGACCACACCAAAGGTGTTGAATGTTCCTTGACTTTAAAAAGATGCAGCAAAAGCTTTTTATTCTGTTCTAGCTCTTCTGTTGCTCTCATCACAGTATCAGCCTGGAAGGCAATGAGGAGCCTGATTTCCTACATCAATCCAGATGGAAAACATTGTAATAATCCGGWAATACCCGTGGCAAATTCATGCCTTCACTTTGTGCTGCTTTTGGARGGCTTTTGACTATCCATGATGACATTCAAAATCAAAATATTAAGCCTTTTATTTTACAACTCATACTGTGARTGCTAAAATGCAATGTTTACACCAGCCTGTGAGTGCTGAGGCAGCTGCTTTTGGACAGACAAAATCATGAGAGCAGCTCATGAAGCCAAGAGGATTCATGTTTGCAGTGTCATTCAAGCTGCAAAGATATGGACAAACCAGCTCGTTACACCTGTGGGGAATCTGGATCCACAGTTAGGTAGGGAAAAAAAGTGTCATTTCTGAAATACACAGGTAAAAAGTGTCTTTTCTGAAACATACAGATAAAAAAATCTGTCTTTTCTGAAAAGCCACTCTTTTTTCAATTGAAATTTCTTAACATATTGTGATTCACATTGTGAACATGTTCTTGTATGGAGCCAGCAGAGAAAATCCTGAGTTATGGATAGGATTTCTGATAGCTAAAATTATGAACATGACCAGGGCAATAAAGCCACATAAGGGCATCCCAATAACTGGGCCGAGAGCAGCACACCTGCATCTTACTGAATATTAATCACTGGGAAATATGTGCTCATCTGTGCCTTAAACCTTTCCTTTTTTGAAATAATTAATCATCCCACCCTGCTTGTGTCAAGCATTGCCTCACTTTCTTATTTCTGTCATTTCTGAAAGCTCTGAAGGAATCCTTCCGACTCAGGATGTGTCCTAAACCAAAACTGGAGTTCAGAAGCAAATCCCACTTCCATTAGAAAGGGCAGAGCTGTGATATCAGGKGTATCACACAAGTTTACCTTCAAAATCAATTTGGTCCATGGAACGGAATATGTAACTTYTAAAAAAATTACCTTTTGAAAGGAATGAAAGGGGAGTGTCTTTACAGAGTTTGTTTGATAAGACTGAGATAGAAGAAATAAAGGAAAGGATTTTTATAGGCATTTTTCTAATTGATTTATGTTAATAGACTAATAACATAAGTAAGAGTAGAGWAGATATTAGATGTTAATAGACTACTAACATGAATAAGAGTAGAGACATTGAAAAAAAAATAAAAAGAAGAAAGTAGAAAGGGGAATGTGTGTTAGAAAGGGGATTGCATTAACCGTTTCAGGGAGCCTATACCTCTCAAGTACTTCAACTAAAGGGGAAAGAGAGCGGAAACTGCAGCCAAGAAATAGATTTTTAATTAAGATTAAAAAAGCTGCATCCTCTATCAATTTGGGAGACCCCATCAGAAATGCCGATGACTTCTCCCTTTATTCATTAATAAAGTTGCAGGACTCCTCTCTCTCCTTTTTGGACATAAACCTCTGGTGCTTGTGGATTAATTTTCCTCACACCTTTAAAAAAAGAAATCTACCAATGGAGGGAATATATTTCTGTTAACATTCCCAAAGCCGGCTTGCATTYCCATTTTACTTGTACTGAATCACTAAAAGGATTAGGAGGGCAGTCAATCAGCCAGGAGGAAAAGCAAAGTTTGCGCAGRGCCTATTTTTAGATTTGCAAGCCCCATCACGAGGAAGCTCCATGGCCAGGAAAACACCGCGCTTTTCTCGAACCAGCCCCGTTGCAGCTCCATCTTTCGGGGCTCGGTGGGGAAAATCAATGTCTTGTTTGGAGCTGTGCAAATGCAGCGGTGCCTCCGCAGTGCCCCGGTCAGTCGAGCACACGTTGAGCAGCTGCTTCTTTGCAGGCTGTCCCACGATTCCCAGCCCGTGGGGATTGACAGGGCGCTGATAAACTGATGTGCCCCCTCAGCTCCGCTCCCAGCCCATTGTTCCGGCAGCTGAGACCCTCGCCTTCTATTTGCTTTCTCCCACATGCATTATTCAAGAGCCCAGGAAAAGGCCAAGAACCTCTTTCATTCAGGAATTCTGTATTAAAATAATCAATTTCAGAGCTGAGGCGGGGAAGGGAGGCTTGCTACAGGCCAGGCCTGTTAAATAAGCCACCAGCCCCTGCCATTTGCATTGGAATCGTGCTATCATCAGGCATTAKATTATTATATTTCTTGTCCATAAAAGGGGAAAGAAACCTCAGAATACTTTTCTCTCTTTCTCTGCCAGGGCACTAATTATAGCAACACCTTCCTGATGGCTTTTTTTGCCACTATTGCTATTTCTGAGAATCTATATATTAGGCTACATAGGCCACAACTTGATTTAGAAATTCTTAAGGAGGGAAGGAGATTTATAGTTCCACAACAGACGGAGAAGCTGAATGTAAAAATTAACTTATAACACCTTTTTTGTAATGTTCCAACAGAGGGTCAAAGGCCCTACATTGTTCCTAGAAATGTTTTCCTGCCATTAGAACATATTTGGCTGTGCCAGAAGATGCTCCACACTTTCAAGTCAACAACCACAACTTTCAAGTGCAGCATTTCTSTCCTTACAGCACCACCAGAAAGGGAACACAGGGATAAAGACAGGACAAGCCATTGCTGTTGCATGTCATGTTTGGGTTTTGTTATTTTTTACTACCGCAAATTCAGGGAAAATAAGACCACCACCTTGAGAAAAAGGCAAATGTGTCACCTCTACAGGCAAAGAACAGCAAAAAAAATCCCTGAACAGAGGCTTTTTATGGTCCTAATTTGGTCTATCTACCAGGGCCAGTCCTGCTCACTTACCAGCTCCTCCTGCACTGCTGAGCTCTCAGTTTGGCTTTTCCTCTCTCATTTCTGAAGGCATCMACATTATGGACAAGAGCATTTTTAATTTCCTCACACTTTACACCTTACAGGTCAAYAATATAAACAAAACATTGATGTAAACAGATAGGAAAGTACAAAACACCCAGGGCTGTGGCTGTGGGAGTTCAGGGGGGTCTCACACTGCCCACAAATGGTGCTGAACACTGGTCCCTCCTGTGATTGTGTTTTCCCTCCTGTTCTATTCGAGATATCACRATAGCTCCTTGTAATGAATGTTCCACCCACACTCTGACATTTCTGCTAACCAAGGATTGTCACTATTGTTTAAAAATGATTGATGGAAAGATTTTAGTGGATAAAAATACTTCAGTGAGTAAACTTTCTATGTACTTTACCAGTAGCATCATCAGCCTGGGGTGTGAGGAACTAATTAAAGCTGGCTGTGAACAAGCTCTGCTCAACTTCATTAAAGGGGAAAAGCTGCAATAAAAGCCCCTAAAAATTTCTGCCCAGAGTCTTGGCTGTGAAATCAAACAAAATATCAAACTTCMGATGCTGTTTTCAAAAGTCTGAGCTTACATCTCAGTGAGGAGTAAAAAATAAAGGTATTTGCCCCATTCTGCTACCAGACAGAGGATTTTTTACCAGCCTGTTCTAATGCTGGAACTGAATCTACAYATTCAGAGATTACTTTTCTGACAGGAAAATCCAACAAATATTTGATGCTGGAAGCACACAACCTAAAGTGAAAAAGGCTAAATGTACTGGGATTTGTGCTCATGAGTCACTTCCACGGCTCAAAATGCTCAGTGAGTGAATAAAACATTCCAGAAAGTGCCGTGTACAGCATGAGGCATGCAGCCTCAATGAGCTGGTGGTTTTTTGCCAGCCGATGAGCAGGGCCACTGAACTATTCAGACTTTTGTTTTGCACTCTGGAGAGTTTGGTTTCGTAATCCTGCAAGAGATGTGCATGAGACTCACCTAGAGATGAGCCAGTGAAATATTTCATTGTGTCCAGATTTCCCATGGGCTGAGCATGCCAAGCCCTCCTGGTTTTGCTGTGCAAAAACAAATCCATTTCTCCTGTTGGCAGGGGAAGTTYGGAGGGTGGGAAATTATTGATATTGCAGTGGTCAGGTACTGCCTGCTCGGTGGGGAGTAAAGGAGGAGAATTTAAATCTCACACTTTTGCACAGAATATTCACTTGGTACAGCTGAAAGCAGCTGGGAAGGACAGAGAAGAACCAGTTTAGGACAAGATGAAGAATATTTCAGTCCTTTCTCCTACCAAGCTGTGGTTTCTGTGGGAAGGGAATTTGGAAGCAGCAGCAGCAAGGCTTGTGGCCAACTGACCCAAACTGTGCAGGTCGAGAGCCTCAGTCCTGAGGATTTCACAGCTTTGTTACAAAACTCTGCTTCTGAGCACAGTCACCCATTTCCATGACATCTCTAAAGTTRATTCAGATTATTTAAAATACAGAAGCAATCCCAAAACATTTCTAACATAAACAGCAAAGCTGGTCCCAAGATGCACATGCAGTTTTTAATAACAGCAAAAACATGCAATTCCTCCACACTGAATTTGCAGTCTAGAAAGCCTCCAAATTAAAGCAACCAAGGCAATAATAGAATTGTGGCTAGAAAAAAAATGTTAGGAAGGGAAACTTTCTCGTACAACTCAGTCAGTGTTCAAAAGAGTGAGATATCCATAAYGTGCCAAAATCTTGTGGCCACTGTAAACCAAACTCTATTTTTCATTCTCTTCTAATGAACTGATTCAAAATSCACATTGATACAAGGAAGAATGGAGTTCAAGTATCCATGCAGGCAAACTTCAGAGTTCTTTTTTGTAGTTATGTTTACCTTTTATAAGTGTCTCACTAAGCTAAATGCTTTAGCAACTGTGGGCAGCTCCAGTTCCTCATTATTAGATCTTTGATGTAATTCTTCTCCAGCATTCAGCACGTGAATTTATTCTGCAATTTGCACTCAATGCCTGCAGTGAGCCCAACTTGTACAAAGACAAAATGCTGTCAACATTTATCTGCTGCTTTACACATGCCTGGAGCAGAGCAAAGGGAAAGTGGCAAGCATTTCTATTCCTGGACTCAAAACAAGCTGCATTCACTTGACACAGAGCAGGATAAAAGGCAGAGTACAGAGATGAAAAAGGGAAGGGGAAGGGAAGGAGCAAGGAAAAAATAACAGACAAAAAAAATGGGGGAAAAGTTATTCAAAAGAGAAAGAAGGATAAAATCAAATAGACGATCAAAGAGAGAAAGAAATCTAAATCTTAAAAATAAACTCAGCCCTGTGAGAGACTGAGTTCTCCCAGGAGCAAGCAGAGCTCCCCATCCCTGCTCAGAGGAGCCCAGGGGYAGCAAGATCTGCCCATGGCAGCCTGGGTGACAACAGCCACCACCAGTGCCACAGCAGTGCCACAGCAGGAATTCACACCAAACCCAGCACCAACCTCAGCTCCATCCTGAACAGCCCACCAGGAGTAAGAAAGGAGTGATTGTCKGCAAGTGGGCAGGAACAAACTTACACAGAGAAAGAAATTCCATGCTCAAACCTCTGAAAAYTCACCAAATCACAGAGAAAATGTCYGGGTATCTSTGCAGGATAATGAAAAACATGATTYTGGTACACTTAGGAGGGAAAACCTCACAGAATGAGTAAAGCAAAGAGAAGCCATGTGGGTCCTGTGCAATTATGGCTACTTYAAAGCACAATTTCTTTCTTGGAAGTTGATGTCTGTACTAAAAATCCTAATGGGGATGTACAGTTTCCTTTTGTTTTTCTGAAAAGATTGTCAAAATGTTATTTCTATAAGGTAAAAACAAATAAGTATTTTTAGAAAATCTCATCATTTCACTTTCCAAGATGGTAACTTTCTGTTATGCGCAGTGGCAAAGGCTTTGGACTCTGGGAATTTTTGCACTAACAGAAATTCCACTTTCATTGCTGCCCCATTTCGTCCTGCCTTCCTTAAACGGATTTTGAAGAGAGAGAGGAAGAGCAATAAACCCCGCTATGCGCCGTGCTTGCAGATGAGCTGCATGGTTAATTCCATCCCACAGCCGATCCTGGGAGGTGCCAAATCCCACTGGAGTCACCAGCAGCGCTGGGACTGGCCCGGGCCCAGCACTTTGTTGGGAAGATCCTCACCAGGACTGACATGAGCTGTGTTGTGATAGCCCAGAGAAGGGCTGAGCATCCTCAGCTCTGACTGCTTSGAGCTGGGATCGAGAGCTCTTGGCAGGATCCACCCTCAAAGCTGCCTGATGCATGATCCCCTTCTGTAAGGTGATTTATTTCAGACCAGAGCATATGGACAGAGGTGCAAGAACGCTGATGTTGGGGGATGCACCCCCAGAAAGGGGCAGAGCTGTGGCCAGGAGGCAGCAGGGCAGAGCTGCACCCCTAAAACTGGACAGCAGGGCACAGCTGCATCCCTAAAACTGGACAGCAGGGCACAGCTGCATCTCTAAAATGGGACAGCAGGGCACAGCTGCATCCCTAAAATGGGACAGCAGGGCACAGCTGCATCTCTAAAATGGGACAGCAGGGCACAGCTGCATCCCTAAAATGGGACAGCAGGGCACAGCTGCATCCCTAAAATGGGACAGCAGGGCACAGCTGCATCCCTAAAATGGGACAGCAGGGCACACCTGCACCCCCAGAACTGGGCAGAGCAATGGCCAAGAGGGAGCAGGGCAGAGCTGAACCCCCAGCTCTAAAAAATGCACAGAAAGCAGCATTTTAAGTCTTAAGAAATAGTTATAAATTAGTTCTAGGGCACTCTGATTCATTTATAAGAGTGGGTCAAGAAATTCTTCAATGTTAATTAGGAACAGCAGGGCAGAGCTGCACCCCCAGAACAGAATAGAGCAGCAGCCAGGAGGGAGCAGGGCATTGCTGAACCCCCAGAACGGGGCAGAGCCATGGCCAGGAGGCATCAGGGCAGAGCTGAGCCCCCAGAATGGGGCAGCAGGGCAGAGTTGAACCCCCAGAATGCCCCAGCATCAGGGCAGAGCTGCTGCCCCTGAGATCCCCCACACAGCCCCGATGGGCACAGCTGAGCCCCCATTGCCGCCAGGGGGAGGGGGATGGGGATGTCCAGGTCCTGACGTGTTTTCTGTGCTAATCTGAGAGCTGGCCCAAATCCCAGTGGCTTGGGTCACTTGTGCACAGGGTTCTCATTGTGAGCCGGGGGAAAATGGCAGCCKCTCCGCTGCGCTTTCAAACTATGCATTTTTTAAAACTTGTGTATGCATAAGCCTCTTATTTAATGAATGACTCCCTTTGTATTTACATGTTCCACCATCCACAGGACAAATAGGGTTTAGTRGGTTGAGAATGAAAACTTCTCCTCCTCAAGGGAGGGGAGGAAAAAAATAGTTKGAGCTATTTTATGGAAGTGGTAAAAAATCAATTAGCCTCTTGGTTGTACRTCTTACCTGATCTCTGAGGCACTCKGGAATAAACATATTCTTTCTTTAATTACATATTGCACAGCTTCAATCAGAAAACAATTCTGGTATAAATGTAACTGAAACACACTGGTTTCAATGCAGCTGAATTCAGATCAAAAGCAGTCAGAAAAGTTATTTTAGGCTGCTCCAGATCATTATCCTGAGTTGGAAGGGTCTTACCAGACCTGAAGGCTTCTTAATCTTACACCTTTTTTTARCCCTCTCTTTAAATTCAGCTGATAAATGGAATATGTGAAATAATAAATAAATATAAAATACATGGCAGAAATAATTTCAAAGGATCTAGCGGCCAAGATAGGAATGCACAGAAAGCAGCATTTTAAGTTGTCTTGATTTCCAAAAGGAAATAGTTATAAATTAGTTCTAGGGCGCTCTGATTCATTTATAAGAGTGGTTCAAGAAACTCTTCAATATTAATTAGTAGCCTGTGAATTCAGCCTATGCAATTATGATGAGACAGTTCTTTGGGTATGAAAGAGCCAACTTATCATATTTTTGAATTCGCCATCTATAAGCTTGAATATTTTTGTATTTCCATATTTCTCAAGTAGCACTTAATTTAATCTTATCCCCATTTCTTTCAATAAACCATTGTTGCGTCTCTTAAGCAGCACAGCTTCCTCCTCTAACTCATCTCCCCGTGAAATTGGTTTAATGAAGCAGAAAGGTATGAAGCATTAACAACACTGGAATTCATGTGGTAGCACTTCATTTTTCAGAGGCACTCACATTTCCTACCTAATTTATAAAATCAGCACACAAATGATTTTTATCACAGCCATTACATCAGTATAAATTACTGCCTTTTCTATAACACGGCAGTTAGTCAAACTGTTGAAATTATATCTATTAGTCACAGAGAGGAGGAGGGAGAAAGAAAAACTTGTAGGAAAGATTTAGTGTAAAATAAGGACTGATAGCAGCCTCATTGAAACACTAATATTAATTTACCAAATGAGCCCAAAGTGGGGCTATTTCGCCAAGGAAAATTAAAAATACACAAAGTAAAGCAAATGGGTCAATTTGTAAGGGGCCAAAAAGGAAAACTCGGCAAACAAACCAGGCTGTGTCAGAGACACTCAGAGATGCAATCGGGGAGAAATTCCTCACATCCAGGAAGGTATCACACCCCTCAGCTCCAGACATTGCCCCACATTTCCCCCAAGCTTTCCCATCCACCCCATTGCTCTGGCACTTGGGATTGTGCTTTTSTGCATGGAAACTCCTCCAAAATCATCCTTATCCTCCTCACTGCTTCCACTGTCCCCACTTCAGTCCTGGCTGCTCCTCTCCAGGCTAGTGGGAATCAGCCCCTGCCACACAGCAAAAATATCATGATCCCTGTCAGGATAATCTTTGTGCCCTCTGCTTTCCCAGGGAGTAAAATCTGCTTTTCCAGGACCTACATCCCAATTTCCAAAGTTCAGCCTGTAACTGCACTTTGAGGAGGCACTTGAAAAGCCTYCAGTCTTGCCCTGCTCTGTAAACAGCCCCTGTCTCCACCAGATCTGGGATTTCAAGTGGATCCAGGATTTCCCTTCCTGTTTGCTGTCCCCCAAGCAYGACTCCCTCCAGAGCTGCTCTGTAAATGCCCTGTCACCTGCCTGGTCACCAAACAGCCACCTGAGAGGGGCACAGCAAAGGGACACCAGGAAATACTCCTTCCCTGCGGGAAGATGCTCCAGAAAATCTGGTCTCCCCGTAACCTCTATCCTCGCCCTCCCTTTTCTGATTATTTCCTTTTTATGTGCTCCCTGCCTTCAATCGGATGGCGAGGCAGGGGCCACGTCGTGTCCTTTGTCCTCCCACAGCAGCAGCACAACGGGCCCCAGGGCTGCAGGGACACCGCCTGATGTCACTGGCAAGACGGGCACTAAGGGTTAAAACCAGTTTGGGAAAAAACCCAAAATCTGAACTCGTTGGACTGTCAGTGTAGCAGCAGCAAAAAAAAAAAAAAAAATGCAAGGGACAGCCAGGTCCAGCTGCCTGTCCGTGGTGTGGTTTCCTTTGGGTTTTGATGTCCTTCCACTGATGGTTTTTATTAATTAGCCGTTCCCCCTGCACAGCATCAGGTGTTTTTGCCTTTTCTGTCTCCAGCCCACAGAATCGCGGTGTAGCAGTGTCTGCTGATGGCACCTTGTGGCTAACCCAGAGAAGTGCTGGGGAACAGGAAYGAGCGTCAAGCAAGCCAGGAAATASAGAGAAAAGGCTYTAASAGCAGAGAAAATCCCTCCTGCCAGCGTGAATGCTGCACAAACCCCATTCAGCTCCTTGGCACGGAGGGCACAGCCCCTGCCTGCTGTCCCTCGCACAGTCCGGGATGCACACAGGGGTGCTGGCCCTAAATCTCCTCCCCGCAGAGGCCGGGCAAGGGGGCCGGGGGCTGAGGCTTGTCCTGGGCCAAGTGAAGCGGCAAATCCCACTAATCCCCCGTGCGAGGGGCAGCAAGGAGCCRGGCTTGCCCTGCCAGCAGGAGCCCCTGAGAACCAGGAGAGCTTTGCTGGGTGCCCTCCCTCTTCCCAAAAGGGTCAGCCCGAGCCCAGGATCAGTGCCCTCCGGCAGAGCTGTCCTTCCAGGACCTGCTGCCATGAGCCCGTGTTCCACACACAACCACACCAAGCTTTCCTGTGACGCTGGGATGAGCCTGCTCTGGGAATTGATGGCAATTCATTACTCACAACTGGAGGRACTGATGGCAATGGAGAAACCCCAAATGGCTCTGCCCACTGCTCCTGAACAAGCATTGGAGTCACCTTAAACTCTCCCCTACCAGCCCAAGGGTGGGTGGCAGGTCCTAAATTGATTGCAAGGAAACTGCTGGTTTGGGGTCCTGGGCAGGGTTTGGGGTGGGGTGGGGTCACTGCAGGGAGGTGCCGGGCAGGGTTTGGGGTCACTGCAGGGAGGTGCCAGGCAGGGCTTGGGGTCACTGCAGGGAGGTGCCAGGCAGGGTTTGGGGTCACTGCAGGGAGGTGCCAGGCAGGGTTTAGGGTCACTGCAGAGAGGTGGCCGGCAGGGTTTGGGGTGGGGTCACTGCAAGGAGGTGCCGGGCAGGGTTTGGGGTCACTGCAGGGAGGTGCCAGGCAGGGTTTGGGGTCACTGCAGGGAGGTGCCGGGCAGAGTTTGGGGTGGGGTCACTGCAGGGAGGTGCGGGCAGGGTTTGGGGTGGTTTGGGGTCACTGCAGGGAGGTGCGGGCAGGGTTTGGGGTCACTGCAGGGAGGTGTCGGGCAGGGTTTGGGGTCACTGCAGGGAGGTGCCGGGTCCTTGCTCCCAGCCCAGCCCCAGCTCACACAGACCAGCTCTGGCTCTGTGGGGTTGATGAGCTCGTGTTCCCACCCACAGACGTGGCTGACAGGATTCCCACAGAGGGATGAGCRACAGTGCTGGGATGAAGAGGCAGCAAAGGAACGGACCCAAGGTGCAGATAAAGGACATTTGGCACTGAGATAGGGAACAACAAASCACAGATACATGGGGTGCCTAAGCCAGCCTAAGGCCTCCTCAGAAATGCTGTGATCACCTGAAGAAGGCAGAACTTTGTCCTAAACATTCAGCAACATAAAAGCTGTTTTGAAAGAGGGCTGCCTCTTTCAAAACATTTAATGTGTTTTCTCAACTTTGGTCCAGTCATTTACTTCCAGGTACTTACCCTGCTTATCCTACTTATCCTGTTTCTAGGTCTCACTCTGGTTTGTATTATCTTAAACATGTCATTATCAGAATTCCTAAAATTTTGAAGCTCTTTTAAGAGCTGCCTCCAAGTTTGTGCCCCCAACAATGTTCAGTGTAAATAAGAAGCTCACTTGGAAAAGGAAAACAGGAGTCCTAGATCACCCAACGGATCAGATCTGGATTCTAAAGACAGGAACAGATAATTATGGGAGCTAAATACAAGTTCTCACTCTAGAGGAAAACCTCTATGATGGAAAAACAGGGAGGTTCATTTCAAGTGTGAAGGACTGGACACAAATACTGCCACACACAGATGTATGAAATCACAAAAGGAGGGATTTATCTTTGCAGATTCTCAACGCACTAACATCTGCAGCCCCAGTCAAGCATTGTGTCAAATAAACAGCCCTACAAGCCTTACCTAAACACCCAGGGCAGGAGAAATCACCCTCACCGAGCTTCCAGGGCTGGGCACATCCTTACTAAAAGGCAAACGAGTCTCTCAACAATCAGTGATTCTAAGCAGCAACACAAAATCCACAGCAAACCCCAGTGCCCAATCTCACCTGCAGCCAGATGAAGACTTTTTTTTTTTCATGGCTATAGACAGGGATTCTCACAGCTCTGCACACACAGGTTTTGCACACAGCCATACAAAGGTTTCCTGGGAGGCACATTTTGTGCTTCTAGTCCAGCAGAGATAGAAGAATTCTCATTTGTTGATTAAAACAAACAATTGCTCAAGGAAAAAAAAAAAAAAAGCAAGATATTATATGAAAAACAAAATAAAAGATTAAGAGAGGAGGTTCAGCAGTAGCTGAAAATTTAGCTTTTCTGAAAACCTTTTTTTCCTTTTTCTGTAAAATCACCTTCTGCCATAAAATTACTCTTGCAACTTTAGTGTCACTTTTTCTCCTAAGTCTACTTAATCCTAGAAGAAAATTAACACCAACAGATAAAGAATAAAAACTTCACATTCAGGACAGCCTTTCCATGGAAGAGAAAGAAGAGTGRGACATTCAGTGAGGACCACAAAAGCCTTCACCATTCCATATTACCTGGAAGATGATCAGATACCACTGTGACAAGCAGCCTTACAAAAACTTGGGAAAGGCTGATGGATGAAATTGGAATTTTTTTTTTTTCCCAAAGGAGGTGTTTTACTGCTTTTTTTTGAAACAGTAAAGCTAAAGGTTCCTCTTTACCTTTCTGTGTAAATAACTTCCTTTCCCTGGGGTGTTCATCATCGGTTTGACCTTAAAATGCGTGGCAGTGTTCTTAGCAATATTCAATCAATGGTGGGATTAAAGGTGAAATCAGTTACACAGAGGAAGCCTACTGCTGTTTCACCAGTGTGGTGGCTCTAATCTCCCTCTGAGAGACTAAAGATCATAACTGATTTACTCCTCTTCCCTGGGGAACAATTTTCTGTAGCCTGAAGCAATCAGGAAACAGACTGAATTGGCTTTAATACCCATCTGCCCTTGTGGGGGGAGGCTGTGAAAAGCTACCAGGTTGTTTCTTCTTCATACTTGTAATTAAATAAACTATGACAAATTTGACAGGCAGAATTTCTAGCAGCGCCAGTTGTCCTAAAACTTCCTACTCCGTGTGTAATTGATATATAGCAGCTATTCCCCAGCAGTACTGGAGACTATTTAAACATTAAAATCAGTGATCTTCGCTCCATTCCATGATTTAAACTATTGGCAGCACAGCTCTAATTTTCACACCTATCAAGACTGTGGGACATGTTTAAGCACAAGGAAACAGGGCTTTGATTTTTGGGTTTGTTTTTTTTTTTTTTTTACCCTAACTGTGATCTTTCTATTAGTTCCAGAATGCCAGGCACATAAACGAGATGTTTTTGATATAAAGGAGAAAAAAAATCTTAGTAGTGGTAGCAGAGAARGAAARTCTGTGAGTGTGAAAGCRTTTTCATATGGATTGRTAACAAAGTGCACATYGCTAACACCTCAGGCMATAAACTTTTGTWACTACTCCTTTTCAAAACAGTGCCAGAGGCAAACAAGACAACAAACTATTTCCCTGAAAAACTTCATGCATTTCAAAATGTCTTCTAGAGTTGCCATAACATAATAATAATAACAATAATAACAATAATAACAATAATAACAATAATAACAATAATAATAATAACAATAATAATAACAACAATAATAGTGATAATAGTAATAATAGTAATAATAGTAATAATAGTAGTAATAATAATAATAATAATAATAATAATAATAATAATAATAATAATGACATTTTCTAGATAGACACAAGGTTTTTACTTGTATGGAAAGCACAGAAGAGATACCAGGGTTGCTGTGAGTACAGTCATTTCAAATATGCTGATATCTGCCTTTCTCATCTGTATTCCCCAGCATGAGACAGGTTTAAATRCCCCACAGGGAAGGGAATTCCTGATTTTTCAGTTTACAGGGTTAGCAGCAGAGATGTCTTTTTTCRCATGAGCTCAGCTGAGACAATTTACAGCCAAAGAAAATCCTGATTTTTTAATAATTATTTAACTTATTTTAGGCTTATTCATATGTTGCTGGAGGAAAGCTGAAGAATTTAAGAATTGCATTGGTTTCTTTGCTCAGAACTGGTGCCAAATGAGGYCTGACATCGTGGCATAGAATCCCAGAATGGTTTGGGTTGGAAAGGACCTCAAATTTCATCTCATCCCACCCCCTGGCATGGCAGGGGCACCTYCCACTACCCCAGGGTGCTCCAAGCTCCATCCAGCCTGGCCTTGGACACTGCCAGGGGCAGGGAATCCTCAACTTCCCTGGGCAAACTGAGCACTCAGAGATTAAACAGATGCTGCTGCACCTTGTGAGTGTTTCCAAAGCCCAGCTCCAGTTTTCCAGCAGTGCAGGATGGCATTGCCCAGCCCTGTTTCACAGTRGAAACGCAGACATGGAAATACAGCAGGGCTTTGTGGAAAACTCACAGTCRTGTTTTTGTCCAGTTTGGGGTATCTCAGTGACAGCTCCCAATAGGTGTCAAAAAAACACATCAGGTGAGCCACGCTTCCAAAACCAGCATTCCTGGAGTTTGCATATGGAAACATTCTAATCTTTTGTAGGGCTGATGATGAGAAGCTGAATTATCTTTATCAGTGTCAGAGGACCATGAAGATCTACCCCCACCATTTTGGTCCAGCCTGCCTGTTGCATCCAGGTGTTATATCAAGAAATGCAGAGATATTTCTGTGATGATCAGCTCTCTAARGCAGATTCATGTGAATTAAACAGTCACCTATCACAGAAAACCCACCCAAGTCCACCTAAAGGTGTGAAATTAGAACTGCTCTTTTTGAAGATGCATAGACTGCTGGCTAAATAAATTATTTTAAAAAAAAATTTAAAAATGCATTACAGACTCTTATCAGCAACTTACACAACTATCTGAAATTTTGTGCTGCAGCACAGRACAGGTCCTGCAAAAGAATCTTTTGTACTTCTCTGGCGCCTGAAAAGCTGTGGAGGCATCTGAGGGGCACCACTCCTGAGCCTGTAATTAATTCCCAGCTCTATTATGCTGAGTTCTTCCCAGCAAGGAAATAAAGGAGCTTAAATAAAACAAACAGCAAACAGGAATTGAATGAGAAGCTAAACACAKAAAGGCAAGCATCTGAAGGATTTCTGCTTTGCCAAATTGATAGCAGGGAGAATTGGAGAATAAATTTCCATGTTCGACTCTACTGAGTTTTAATGCTGTTCTTCAAAACAAAGTTATGATTTAGGACATGGCAAGTGTTTAAATTGTGTTTTGTGTCTTATTATTTGGTTAAAAGGGCATCAGTAGGTGCAAGCACCTAAGACAGGGGAGTCATTTTCCTAAGAGCTAAACATTTACCGGTGTGTGATTAAGAGTGATACAAACACCCAAGAGTGACTGCTAAAAATCCACTTCATGCTGAGACAGCTGATAAAGAAAATTATGCTGCAGACAAAATCTGTTCTGTCAGTTTTGTACTGAGATTTGAAGAATTCAAACATATCCTGATTTATAGTCAGTTAAAAAAAAAAGTATTGATATATAAAAAAGGGTAATTTTTTTTTAAAAAAAAAAACCTTCCCATTCCTCCTATTTCTCTTCTGCACCTGCTTTTTATTGCAATAGCCACAGGCTGTAATAAGCCAGCAGTGTGACTTCAAGCATTGACACAAAGGAAGCTCTGTCTGAGCCAGTTACTCATCCCCATGACATGATAGCTCCCATTTCCTCCTCAGTGCTGCTTTCCCAGAGCAGTGACAGAAACCACATTGCAGAACTGTCAAGATCCTAAAACCTGATTGCTAAATGTCAATTACCTTGGTTAGGTTTCCTAAAAAAAAAAAAAAAAAAAAAAAAAAAAAAAAAAAAAAGAGATGTGAACCAAGATTTACCTGCCCTGGTCCAGCTTGGTAAACTGGAACTCAAACATATCTTGTGTGATCACAGATCCCATATATCTGCTCTAAGAACAAAGCAGATTCTCTTCACTGGGAAATCAATCACTTGCAATAAACTTCCCTGCTCTTTTAAACAGTGGTTTGARAGCCATGTTTCTCTTCAAAGAATTATCCATAAGAACAGAGATAAAGATATCTAAATGTATTCAAAAATCTCCCAAAGAAGAAACAGCAACACCATCCGAGTGAGGAATTTAAAATCAGTCTGAGACTCATCCAAAARGAGAGGCAGACAATGATGGGGCTGTTGGGTCTCTGAAGTTCACAGGAGCAGGAGATGTTCAGCATTTGGAAAGGCCAAACACAAACTTTTATCATAGAATCAGAAATTCAGCCAAATTAGCTGTGCAGTTGTGCAAACAATTGTGACACGTATTTCAAATGTAACAATTAATACCTTTATACAGCAAAGAGAGTACAAATTATCTTGTCTTTCACATCAATATGCTTCTCCTGACCCTCTGTTTCTCCTTTTTCTCTCAATTAATCACCTTTCCTTTCTGTGCCATCTGTGCAATCATGCTATGAATGAGCCAGAACTTTAACTCTTGCAAAAAGAAAAGGAACATTCAGAATTTTTATTTAGCTCTGTTACATGGCTCATCACTGAACAGAAAGCCACTTTCTACAAGAAAGGATTCTGGCTCTTCAGCTGAGAATAATATAATTATTTTTCCTTTAGTTACATTTGAAACACACTATTTTTAATAGTCTTGGATGCCACTTTATCATCCATACAACTCCAGCTGCATATCAGGCCAACAGCTGGATCTCCAGCACAGAAAACCACCTGACTGGGGTTATTAAGTACAAATTGTAGGGCTTGGGCAAGGAAAAAATCATACAGAAGATGAGAATCAGCAAAATTCATAGTTTTAAAGCCCTTTTCCTTCTGAAAAAAAAAAAAAAAACCCTGTCAAAAATAATGCCACAGTAACTTTTAAACAGATATTCATGGAATTGCATATCAAGATTTATAGCTTTTCCATGGAGAGAACAAGCTGCTAAATTGCAGCACTGCGCTGTGGAAAAAAAAAAGTTTATTTTGCCATTCTTAAAATCCTGAAAACCTCATTCAGTCCCTGCAAGAGTATCTCTCTACTTAAATGGTTAAGGTTACAAAAACTCAGACATTTTCTCCAGTTCCCTCCACTTCAGGCAGATAAAACAGGGAGATAAGAAAGTTGTGATGTTCTTTTGACCTTCTGCCAAAGGTAAGGACCACCTGTCGATCTGAATTTCCCTTGCAAATCTGCCGGAGCTGCACTACTGAACCTGCACTGCTGGTGCCTGCTTTATCTCTGATTAGCCATCATTTGGGACAACTGTTCAACTGATGGAGCAAATGACTGCACTGAGCTGGCATTTCCTACATCCCAGCACACTTCTGCTTGGAATCATATCCCACTGCAACTGAACGCTGTTTTATTTCTCCTCTCTCATCCCATCTCAGAGAACAGGAACATAACTTTGTGCAAAGGTTTATTTTGATCCTGTTGGAGGARGGTGTTGTGTCCTCTGATGAACAATGCCAGGATTAGGGTGGTCTCAAAGGGGAGTTTGTGGCTGGGGTTACACCAATGATGCCCAGAGAGGATGTTTCTCCCCAGTCCTGCCAATCTGGCAGGATTTCTCAGGTGCCAAACCCATCCCTAACGCTGTGCTCAGTGTTCAATCTCACCTGCCTTTCCCCAGAGGGGTCTGGCTGCATTTTCCGTGGCAGCAATCCCTGGGTAGTGGTAGCAATTTCCCTGGCAATCCCTGCCACTCTCTGCTCCCCAGGATCCCATCCCTGCAGTCAGGTCACTGCAGTGATCACACAYTCCTTGCCATCATCTCCTCTCTCCTCCTTGGCTTTATTTCCTTTTTTTCACCAGAATTTGGCCGCTTAAAATGGATCTGATTTCTCATTTACTGCAGTGCCCAAGCCTCGCTGGGTGAGTTCTTACACAGCTCTGGCTCTTCTGTTCCTYTCACCGAGGTCAGATTTTCCTTCTGCCATGAACTCCTTCACTTCCCTGCCCTCCTTCTTTGGCAGGTTGGAAGTCTGGGGTGCTGTAGATTMATTTTCTGGTCTTATTTTGTTGTGCAGGCAAGTTGGGCAGGCTGGGAAGGTGTGCAGGAAAACAGCTGATCCAAAGGGCCAAAAACCTGGATCCCACATTGCTTCCCTTTCCTCCCTGGGCAGGTGGGGCAATCACCTATGGCTGTGTAAATCAATGGGCAAGAGTGCCATAAAATTCTAAGATATAAT
>NW_026623352.1:476411-484950 GCF_030028575.1 Malurus melanocephalus
TATTATATTATATTATATTATATTATATTATATTATATTATATTATATTATATTATATTATATTATATTATATTATATTATATTATATTATATTAATTATTAATTTTGATATTTAATAAAATTCTACCCATGCCTGTGTTTAAAAAGAGACATTAATTTAGCAAAGGTTTCTCCTGCTGTTCTCAATGTTTGCAAATACACATTTGACTGACAGGCCAATGAAAAAAAAACCCATCCTTTTTCAAAAAAAGTCCTTGCACATTTAAAAAAGAAAGAAGTATAGTTTACAGATTTCTAATTTACGAATTAAATAGGAGCCAGGAGCTATTTAAATAAAATCTCCATGGAAACTTGTATTTCACAAGATAAGCCTTTGGAAGAAAGGAGTGATGATGGCTTCAGAAGAGGAAATAATCTTAACAGATTTAAACTCCTGTAAAAATTCTACAAGACAAAATGAATGAAAAATCCCACGTGGAAAGCCGAAGCAAGCAGCTGTTCTCTGCAAATATTTCGCCAGAAATTAGGTATTTTTAAAACACACTGGAACAGCAGCAGGTTCTACTGTGGTGGGGTAGAAACCCCAAACCAAACTGCAATAACAATGTGAAAGCTGCTTTTCTGCAGGGTTWAAGAGGTCTTTAGGATGCCACCTTGATTTTAGAAAGCCTTCCTTCAGAGCTGCAGTAGCTGTGCATGAACATATCAGATGTACCCAGAGATAAAAGCTGAATTTTGGGCACTGGATTGCAGGAGCTGAACTGGGACCCTGATTATCAGACTCACCATTTTTAATGTTAGCAAAACTAGTAATAATTATGATAATGGTGGCTGCTACTTCCTTTCCCTTTGGGAAAATGCAATCTGTCCCCAAAGTTTTACTTCCCACAAGCACTATCCTCAGTTCTGGAAGCTCTCCTCAGCTAGATGGTCACAGGCTTGGGGTTTTTGGACAAAACTCCTAAGACAGTAAAAATTCACGTTGTAAGAACTTATCCCATTGCTGGTTTCCAGCACAGGACAGAGGACTGGGAATCAAAATAAACAGGGGAGAATTTGTGGGACCCAAGCAGGGAACAGCTCTTCAGGATACCCTCAGTGCAAAATGAGTAGGGAAAAAGCCTAATTTATGGCAAACTTTAATCCACAGTCCCAATTGTGTAAGCAAATCACAGTCTGAGCATCCATGAGATGCACACATCTATTCAGGAATAAAACATTTGCTTGCATCAAAATTAAATTCTGTGGACATTATTACAGCCTAAAACATAACAAGAGTCATTAAAATGTTGTTAGAAATTAAATCCAGGCTTCCCTGCTTGGGCAAATTTCCTAAATGACTCCAAGTCCCAGATACAAATATTGCTCGTGCTCCCAACGCACACACAAACTGAGCTTCTGGAGCCCCACAGACCACCAGTGTCAGGTGTTTGAGGAAGCTGATGATAATTATTGAAAGCTGAATTATCACAAATTCAATGGAGCAGCACTTCACAGATGACAAAACTGTTACAGCACCACAGGAAGAGGATGATGCAGCTTTCAAACATTTTCTTGGAGAGGAGAAAGTGCAGTTCTTTGAGCCCCGTCTGCACAACCTTGTTTTATTTCTGGATTTTCCTCATCGTTGTGAAATATGTTAATAACGAAGAAGTGTGAAAAATCACAGAGAATTGCCCAAAATTTTGGTAGTTGCTCCACATTAAGGACCATAAAAGGTGAAATATAATTAAATTATGTGAATTCATTCCATCTGAGGCTGCAGAGATAGATCAGATTTTCCCCCAGACTTACGAAGAGARGAGAGTCAAATCTTCCACCACATTTTTCCCTGATTTCAATAGTTAAAACTTACTTGGCTCTCTTCTCACAACCCATCACAGATGATGGCAAATTTCTCTCATCTCTTTCTTCACTAAAAAGCAAAAAGTCACTGAACTGGGGGCCATGGTGAAYAATTGACACCAGGATGAGACTGAAGAACTTCAAACATGGTACCTGTGAATGACAGTGATATCTTAATTATTAAAGCCCTTTACTATAAACTAGAAATTGCCAGTGCAGTTCTCTAACAGTTATCTGATACTCTTTGGTAATTTTAGGTCATTAGGAAATATCCTCTTCCATTCCATCCAACAAAATTGAAACAAGTATTGCTGGACACCGTTTACTTTTTTTCTAGAAGATGACACCAAGCAGATAAATTCACTGTTGTGGTTATGTTACTTTTCCTTCTTCAAGAACTCCCAGAACTCCTTCTATGTTTTAGTCTTACCTTTTTCCCCTCCTAGAACTGGTCTATAATAATGTTTTAATTAGGAACTAATCCCCAAATAAAAACTGGATTCAGACCAGTTGAAAGTCAAGCTTTGATCTCAGAACACMACTTGCTTAGGCATGTGGGATTTGGGGTAATTTTTTATTGCCTTGTCACAATCTGCAGGTTTGAATGTTGCTTTAAAGGATGGGGGTTTTCCAAAGGGGTCGCTTGGAGCATTTTGATTTATGGCTGTAGCATCAYTCCCAGACTCAGATTCAGCACTTAAACTTTGGGCTTCTTGAGATCTCCTTRGGTACTTTTATTGCCCCATTCCAGTTGTATTCAAATGCTTTCGAAACTATAAACTGAAACAAATGCACCATTTACCCTTCTTTCGTTGGTACCAGGAATATCTGGACCAGATTTTAATTTTTTTTTTTCACTGTGGCTCTGTGTATGTGAGCAAAGGCCAGGAAGAAACGCTCGGGAAAAGCCATTTACACACGRCAGGAGCCCAACCTGTGTCACTTCCACAACCCTGAGGGGTCTCCCATTCCATCCCTGCATCTTTGCAGTCCTGRGGAAATGGCCAAGGCAGGGCTGGAAAAAGCTGGGAGGGTGAAGGCAGAGACCTTGAACTGCGCTTTAATTCAGCACCCGGCTGAGCGTTGCTAAGCGAGGGGAGCTGAGCGCTGCCTTTGTGCGGGACTTTTCGGGATGTGTGGGCTCGCTGAATGGCCGGGAGGTCAGGAATGCCTGGGTCACCCCGGACAGAGCCCGGGCACCTCTCGCAGCAGATGGGAAGGGGAAATTCGCCCTCAGGGCTGGAGGCATCTGCAGCAGCAGTGAGGGGTTCGGACAGAGCCAGAGCTGCACGGAGCGCTCCCCAGCCCCTCTAAACAGAACAGAACCTCTAAAGGCTGCGGAACAGAACCTCTAAAGGCTGTGGAACAGGGATGGGCTGATCACTGCAGCCCCAGCCCTCCCAAATCAGATTTAGCTTTAGGGCAGCCAAGACATCCTGCTGCGAATGGGTGACACGGTGGAAGCAGTGAATTCAGGTAGCTGGTGCGGTGCTGGCTCTTTGTCCTTATTTGTTTCACCAATTCTCCCATTCCCTTCTCACTTCAGAGAAGAAAGTCACAGAAGATGACTGAACCAATCTAAAACCTGCTGATGCTGTATCCCAAAATCCCCATTCCTGCTCTCTCTCACAGCCCTCATCATCTGTGCTCGTTCTTATGCTCATGTTTAGAAAACAGCTCCATTCAGGAAACCACTGCCTTTTGGGGCATTGCTTTTGTACCCAAAGCAGCTTCTCTGGGTCAGTGAGTGCCAGGACYGCAGAGCTGCAAGCACAGAATAAAAATCAAGACCTCCTCTTACATCGGGGTTGKGAGTTTTAACTGGGCTTGGACCCTCAGAAAATGCTCAGGGCAGGAGCTCAGAGCATCAGGGAGCTGTCTGAGCTCGGGAGGGCTCCCCCTGCTCAGCCTAAGAAAGGAGGACTGACCCACTTCAGGATGTTTCCCTTAGGCTCACACGGCTCTGGGAAATAGGACAGGCGAACATGCACAGGGATCAATAATAGTCAAGGGCTGCAGTGAGTCCATTAGGATCAGCCCATCCATCAGGGTTCCAAGAGCTCTTTCCACGCCTGGCAGTAGCCTGGGGCTTGGCTCAGACCAATGTGGCACCACCCCAGCTCCTGCCTGGCGTGCTCAGCCAAGGGCTCTTGGCACAGCAGGGCTTGCAGTCCTCGCTCCTGGGATCTTGCAGTGCTTKCAGATCAGTCCTACAGCAAAACATAGCCCAAAAGTACTGAAAGATCAGCACAGAAATGGGGTTCTGCCCTTTTTTAGCAAAGGAAGTGCATAGGGGGCTTCTGGAGTAAAGGAAACAACATTTTCTTTTTTAGGGGGGAACTGGAGAACCGGTCTGAGCTCAATCACATTAGGATTTTGAAGACTCCCTTGTAGGAAACCTATGAACAGTTTAGAAAGGAGCCCTGTGGGAAGTCATCACCTGCCAAAACGCCAGACTCACCCAGGTGATGGATTACTCCACAATTTCATCTAATGGGACTCTCAGGAGCATCTCGGGTGACTTTGGGTGTTCTGTGGCAGCACCAGGCACTGTCTTTCCCTCAGGGCTGCACTTCCCTGGCAGTTTTGGGGACTCATTCATTTCCTGGGTTTGTTCAGTGTGTGCTCACACTCCTTGGGGAGGGCAGGRTGTTTTATGCATTGCCTGCACTGCTATTTCCAGGTTTACACGAATAAATACAGGTTTATTCTCCCGTGGACTGTGACCTTTTTCATGGGCAGTGGCTTTAAAGAACGCAGGTAATRAAGAATCTGTTCTGCTGCTGAGTTATTTCATTGATCTTCACCATTAAAGATGTGCAGTGCCTGATGAGCAATTCTCACTTCAAGACTGAGGTATGATCCACTCCAAAGCAGTGGACAGATGGGGAAATATCAGAGAGAACGGGAATTTTTTAGTTTGTTTTAGCAGGAGATGATATCAAATAGAAAATCTATAACACTGTAGTTTTATTAAGCCTTACAGCTAAAAAAAAAACCAAATAAACCTGAGCACCCACATTTTTAATGCTATCAAGGCAAGCAAAATAATTGCACCAGTGTTACCCAAACTTCTACAAATTGCATGTGACCAGTTTTCTTCTTGCTCAGAATGCTGAAACACAGCAGGACAACAGCAGGAAAGAAAGGCAGGCACACATGTGCTGTCTTCTAGAAGACTGTTYCCAGGGAAATCCGCAGAGTTGGAGATTCTTGCAAAGTCAGAGTTCAGAATAAAGTGGGAAGACTGTGCTCATCAGAACGACAATTTGTATTTGTGCAAATCATAAGCCAGGGGTGGGGTGGGGGGAAGATAAATAGGTTAATCTGTTGTAAACTGATTTTGACCCTGAAGGTGATCACAGGTACACAGCATTACGGCACTTTAAACTGTTTTATGCAAAGCTTAAAAAAGACCCAGCAACAAACAAAGCTTTTTTTGTGTTTGCTAAACAAAGCATGAAAGAATAGTGACAAAAGTAGGAGGAGCCGAGTTTGTCCGGACAAAGCCAGRAGGAGGAGCCCTCCTGCAATGGAAATGCAGTTCAGTGGTCCTGGATTGATATGCTCATCCTTTAAACCCCCAGGGCTGGGAGATCACAGGGCCTGAAAGTCCATCAAAGAGCACTTCTCTGCATTGATCCAGTCTGGAGCGGAAGGCTGGTGGGGGTCTGCTCCTCTCTATGAGACTGCCTCCGAAGATAATCAGCTTTTCTTCTTGGAAATTGGGGAATCCCAAACATCAATAAAGTGTTATTTCAAGTAAATCATCAGTCTAAACCTACGGAGGCCTGAACATGTGTGTGTCTCTTTTGTGGTGTTTCATTGCTGGGTTGTTTTATGTTTTCGGGTGTTTTTTAAGAGGGGGAAAAAAAAAAAAAAAAACAAAACAACAAACGAGTATGAAACATTTTACCTTGACAGTTATGTTCTTAATGCCTGAGCTGCTCTTTCCAACTTGTCAACAGCAGAATCTTCAGCAGAGGTCTTTAAAGCAATCTTGCAAACTTTCCTGGATGTGTCTGGATGCTCAAGCAACACAGCAGCACCTGACTGAAAAAGAAAATTAAATAAAAGTTTCAAAATCTTGATGTCTTTTAGTTAGGTTTGCATGTGCAGCAGGCAGGCAGTCACCGGGCAGTTTAAAAAAAGGTCCTTTTTAGGTCTCACTAAAGGGAAATTGGGACCTGGGGAATGTTGAACACTGACTGTACTGGGACAGACTCAGATCACATTAATTGGAGCTTCCAGGTGATGGGTGGGGTGAGGCTGGGGAGCCCCTGATCYCCCTTTGGTTTGTTCAAATCATGGGTATTTTAAAGGGCTGAACAAGCAAAGGGCAGGAGTGGGAGGGAGATGGAGCAATACAGAGCTCTCCGGTGTAACCAGAGCCTGAAAGTCATTAATCAACCCTKCATTTGACACTAGAAACTGTTGGGATATTTTATTTCTTCAAGAGAAGAGGTGCTGAACAAACAGAGGATGATACAAGCTTTTCCATCTCACCATGTGTAATGTGACTCGATGAAACTTGGGAATATTTTTATTTTATGCCATTAAAGAGCTGCAGTTGGGTAACGTAAATCAGATGGCTGAACAAATCTCAGTATCCCAGAGATCCTGATAATTACAAAATAATCTGTGAGATCCTGGTGTTTGAAACTGTTTCAGGTGACCACAACATTGAAGAGAAATGYGATAAGAATTCCCTCTGAGCTCAGTGAGTGTAACAGAGCGGAGAAAGAGCAGCAGCTCCGCTGCTTGCCAACAGTCCATTCCATGGTTTTTGGGATGAGAACGGGTGGCAAAGGATGTGGTTTCCTCCCAAACACCGGGCACTGGTGTAGGGATGGTGCCACTGGGATTAGCAGGCCACCAATATTGGGGCTTTGGAAATCAGGCACACACAAAGTACTTTGCTGAGCACATTTCARCCAAATTCTGTGTGAGCTAACAAATCCCTGCTTTGCTAGAGTTCTGAAAAATGAATAGTACAGAGAGAGCAATCCCTTACCCTCAAAATGCAATTGTTGATCATTTCCYTTTCACTTGGCTCCCCTCCTGCCCACAAAAATCACACTACTGAGAACTAGAAAGGAGTTTCTCTTTGTTATATACACACAGCCTAGCTCTTAAGTGCTTTTTAAGAATATTATTTGTTGAAGATTGTCTTCTCCTGCACAGGTAGAGAGTTGATCAACCAACATTATTATTTTTTTTTATTACCTCAATATCTACAGCCTTCAGAAAGTTTACAGATCTAATCAGTGTCTAAAGAGTATAAAACAGCTTCTGCCTCAAAACTCTGGCAATCTGTGGCTTCTTTTGCACAGGGAATTTTAAAAAGCAGAATTTTGCTATTCAAATTACACTGATTTATGCAGTGAGGCCACAATCACTTACACAGCAGTGGCAACCTAAACTGGGATATTAAAAAAAAATAAAACCAGATTCTTGTTCTGGTGTAAACAAATCCACGTAGGAAATCATGCTCTACATGACAACTGTATGGAAAAGGTTCCAGCTCATCAGTGTGCCCCCGAGCATCTCTGCCAYGCCATCTGCCAAAGGTCATCACCCCTCAGCCCCGGCAGCACCACGCACACATTTGTTCCAAAGATGCTCCAGCCAGGACCAAAAACCTTCCCTGGAAGAGTCTGAACACTCCCTGRCTTGGTTAACCTAAAACTAACGTGGAAGTGTTAGCTGTGAACAGCTCTGCTGGTGAATCAGGGCAGTGATAATCTCTGCCKAAGTCATCAGCGCCTGGGAGCACCTCGTCCTAGAGACATTGAACMCTAATTAAAGCCGGAGAGAGACGGGGACAGGTTTCCCAAAAACTCAGAGCCAGGGGAGGCGGGTTGGGTTAAAACCAAGGCATAAGCGAGGCAGATAATCATCAGCGATTGCCATTGCTCCCCTCCGGGACCGTTTTCCCCGGCAATTCTGGAGCCATCAGCGCAGGACAGGTAAGCACAGAGCTGGTTCCGCGGCGTGCGGAGAGCATGGCATTCCTAAGGACCTGTCTGCAAGACAAAAGCGGAACATCGGGATAAGCTGGGCTTGCTTAAGGGGTGAGAAAAGCCGGGGGGTSAACTGCTAACGTGGGAGGAAATGGAAAAGGGGCTGAGGAAAGTCGTTAGAACAGTGGTTAAAGAAGGCAAAGGTAAGAATTTTGGCTTCCCGATGGTCGGTGCTGAAAATTAAAGCAAGGCGTGTTACAGGGTGAAAGCACCAACAGAAACTGCACCCCAAAAGTTTGAAATGGAAAGAAACGCTGAAGARAATGAAAAGAAACCCAAACAACGACTACTCTCATGGACGTGAAATGTCCAAGACATTCTGAAGAGAGCTCAGTGTGAATTAATGTACACATACACAAAAGTATTACAGGTATCAGCAATAAACCATGGAGATATCTGATAGTCCCTCACAGAAAGAAACTTCCTTGATGGGACAAACCAAATCAAGGCAGGTGAAAAATGGTCCCAGCTCAAAGAGCTGCTTCAGCTTTCGCTGGACAATGATCACCAGTGAGGATTTATTTGGAGCAGCAGCATGGCAGGCAGCACCCTCTCCTTTTGTTCAGCACTGCACCAGAGTTGGGATTCCTGCAGGAATTTCCCTTCTTCTCCACGGCTGCAAAGGGAACCTGCTGTATCTGTAATCAGAAAAAAAAACAAAAAAAAAAAAA
>NW_026623352.1:485002-491965 GCF_030028575.1 Malurus melanocephalus
TGCACCGTTTTCACAAACCCGGCAATTGTTTGTGTTTAGCACTTCTGACAAACAGTCCTGTGAGAGCCTCAGCAGCGACGCTCTGAAAAGAGGACGGGGAACCGAATTGTTTGTAGTCTTGGGAGGTTTCTTGCMGCAATTTTGCTATTTTCTGATTCACTGTGCCAGCAAGTGGGGGCTCGGTTCCATTTCTGGGGAGGGCAGGAGCTCTCCKCTTCACAAAGCAGCCCTGGCAGGCTCCGACTCCAACAAAAACCCTGACTGCCCTGAGCTCTCCATCGGGCTGCTGCCATCCAGCCCCACGTTTTCTGCCAGGGAGCAATTCCCAGCTGTGGGAGCAAAAAAAGATAGCAAGAATTACACCACAGCAGCTACAGGGAAGGAAAAAGTGAAGGGATACAGCACTGCCGAGTTTAAACACAAGTAAAAGTGAAAGCACCACGCATTTTTTCTAAAGAAAGTGTCTTTTAAGCAGCCAAATCAAAAGTGCCATGCCCACCACTGGGTAGAAACGGGTGCAATAGTGGACTGGTGGACTTTTATTACTTCAAATGGCGTTGCAGGGTTTGGTTATAACTAAGGACAGCCCCGAATTTATGAGTTTAACCCTTTGGCTGAACGTGCATCTGGCATCCCCTCTGCTCTGCTCCACTTCAGATATTCATGAAGCCTGCGGTGTGAAGCAYTTTTCATTTCTGCCATGCTTGGTAAATTAGCCAGCAGGCAGGGAGCAGACAATAATAGCAGATTCCTGTTCGATTCCCGGGTTTGATTTGCTGCATCTTTCGGTGTTTTGATCATTCGGACTGGAGATAAGTCGCACACAATTTGGGGGCTGGCAAAGTGGGATTTAATAAGTCTCCCGTAAAACACAGCGTGTATGCAAACAGCCCCGAGGATTAGACCCCGCTTGCTTAGTTTAGGACTTGGTGCAGCCAACCTGAATAATCAAATGGAGGAACAAAAGTTGTGAATCCCCTCAATGCACTGCTTCATTAGGATCTCCTTACAAAAAAAGAAAATGGGGCTCATCTGATCAGCCAGATTTTATGGCATCTGATTAGACCACCATTTTCTCAGCAGGTCCCCTTTCTTTAAACTGTTGACTATGGATGGCCCGCTGAATAGGATGAACTTTGGACCGCTAAATTGCAGCATTATGGTTATTTAGTGTAATTTATGAAAAAGAGAGAAGTCATGATCACCTACTTCATATTGCTAATGATATCTCCATTTATCAGAACAGCTATGAGTTTGGAACACCATTTTTGCCTCACAGTCACAGAACACTGTCCAATTAGATAAAAAAAATCGCCAGTGGGGGCTGTGTGAATACTAAATTAAGATTTAATAACCTTACATAATCATTTATTACTGTTGACTCTTTGCCACCTTGCATTAAGTTCCACATAATCTCGGCGTGTTTACTTCAAAGTTTCCTATTCATTCCGTATTTTCTATTTGCATTTTAGAGTGAGTAATCTAAGAAGGAAAATAAAGGGGGGGGGGGGGGGGAAGACTGAACTTGATTTTTCTGCTCTGCAGTGTTTCATCTAAACAGCAATTAAACCCACAACAAATTACAAAGACGCTATGAGAATTAAATGACAGTGATTTCAGCGTGGAAGTGCCCTTACCCWGGATGAAAGACAGAGAGATTTCCAATTACAGAAATTATCACTTTGTCTCTTTTTTTTTCCTCCCAAAACAAACAAGACAGCCAAACACTTTCCACAGAGGCAAATTTCTAAATTGCTGATTATTACAGGTAATGATCTATTCACTGTGTCAGCTCCCCAGCCTTGCTCAGAAGCTGSAGTTATGCAAGGTAACAATGAGCCATCAGGGAGGGGAGCAGAGGCAGCAGCAGGTGATGAAAAGTCGATTCCTCAGGCATGGCAGGGGCAGAGGACACAAGGGCTGAACGTCTGTCCTGCCTCACACCCCCACAAACCCCTGGAGGAGTTCTGCCTCAGCCCACCCTCACTGATGGTGGATTTCCAGCTGTGTGACAGCTGTGTGCTCTGCCCTGGTGGCTGTCACCCACCTGCTGCTGCCAGCTTGTGTGGTCACTTGTACTCAGCCCCAAGAGCTCAGGTGGGCACAAACCCCACAGACACCCAGCCTGCAGCCCAGCCAGGGAATTACACTGCAGGAAGTTTGGACAGACTAACACAGCCCCTGGGCAGAGCAGAGGGGATCACAGGCTCACAGCAGCGTGTTCTGGGAGATTCCCTGTCCAGCTCAGCCTGGAACAGCACTGCCCAGAGCCTCATTCAGAATCCAAACTCAGGAAACACATTTTTCTCATCACTACTCCATAAATGAYCACAGGAAGGTTGTTCTGGAATGCTGAGGAACTAAATGCACAGTAATTATTCCAGCACCACTGCTGTGAGGACGGTGCAAACACCTCTGGTTTGAAGGCACTTTGGAGCTGTGAATCTGCTCATGAAGCTCTTCAAAAATAAGGATCTRCTTTGCCAGCTTCCCCCTGCAGCTGGGTCTCTGTGTGGTTGGTGTGGTGCCTGCTCTGCAGAGGTTTCTGCTATCCCAACCCAGGTTCAGCATCCTTCACTCAGTGAAGTTATCACAGGTACTCCCTAAGAGTCAGCAGGAGTTCTTTGCTCTCTGGAATATTTTATTGCCATGTTGGCTATTTCTGCAAGGGAACWGTGGGGTTTTCCTGTGGGTCACAGCCCATATTGCTGTCACAGAAACCTTGAAATCACTGCAGGCTGATAAACTCTCTGAATCTTTGGATTTTGATTATTAGAATCCAACAGCAGCAGATATTCTGAAAAGGCAGCACCAAATGAGGCAATGTCTGCCTGCCCTCCACCATAGCACGACTCTCAGAGACACTTCACTGCAGTGGACCAAGGCCTCGAACATCTGAGAAGCTCTGCTTATTTCCCACCCACAATTGCTGCCTCTCAGCCATTCAAGGAAAGCTTGCTGCAGTGATATTCCCAGGGAAAGACTTTCTCTTAGATTTGGCTCCACGAAGGCAGTGTTTGTTAACCAGCAGTAAAATCATCAGCACAGCTCCAGCTACACAAAATAGCCTTGGGTTTTGTGCCCATGAGAAGCCTGAATTTGCCCTCCTCCTTCCACCAGGTAATTAAACAGAAATCAAGGAGAAATCCTGGGCAGGATGATCAGGTACACACAGTCCTTCACATCTTGTGCCCATGGCAGGGGATGGGGCTCTGGTAAAGCTCTGCAAGCCTCCTGTCCTCACACTGTTTGTGTTCTGTTGTCAAAGCACTGCCCTGGGTGCAGAGCACAGAAAATGATGGGAAATATTTCTAAAAGTTTTCTGTTGAACCTTCTATTGGGGTTTGTGGGATAAACCTTCCCTGTCAGTGGTTACCTGTTTGTGCTGTGCTGCTGGAGCCCTCAGCGATCCCAGAACCCATCCAAGGCACCTCTGCACAAAATCTGCTGCACAGTGCAAATGTGAGGTTTAGAGCTGATTCATTCTCTGSGTGTGCTGGTTTTGGCTGGAGTAGAGTTAATTTCCTTCCCAGCAGCGGGTGTGGGGCTGGGTTTGGGGTTTTTTTTTTGTGCAGGAACAGGGTTGATAACACAGAGATATTTGAGTTATCCCTGAGCAGAGCTCACACAGAGCCAGGGCCTCTCCTGCTCCTCACCCTCAGCACTGAGGGGTTTGGAGGCACAAGGAGCTGTGGGGACACGGGCAGGACAGCTGATCCCAACTGACCCCAGGGATATCCCAGSCCATATGGCATCACCCTCAGCACATAAAGCTGGGGGAGGAGGAGGAAGGGGGGACATTCTGAGTTTGTCTTCCCAAGGGACCATTACACCTGATGGAGCCTTCCTGGAGCACCTGCCTGCCATGGGGAGCAGTGGATGAATTCTGTGTTTTGCTCTTCTTGCACACACGGCTTTTGCTTTACTTATYAAAYTGTCTTTATCTCAACCCACGGGTTGTTCCACAGCCCTTCCAATCCTCCCCCTCCCACTGGGGGACGGTGACAGAGCAGTGGGGCTCAGTGGTCAGCTGGGGTCAAACCACAACACCAGAATGAGTTTTTCAGGAGCCAGGTTAAAACTGTGATTGCTCCTGGATAATTTCTGTTCCTGTAGGAACCCAAACAGTGGCACCAAAACGACCTTGGGGACACAAATACAAACAGCGACTTCTTCTCATTATCACCTCCACACAGACCTTATTTCCCATAGAACACAGAAAAAAGAGTTCAGGTACTCAGAGATGATCCTTGCTCCTGAAATAGATTTTGAGCTGTACCATTTTTATGGTATCAGCAATATGTGATTGTCTTTGAAAAAGCAGGTTTTCAAAATGGCTCGGATACGTTTCAGCAAGGTTTCAGGTTTCCTTTTACCCCCATGGAAAAATTCAATGTGTATTCTCACAATTATTACACCTTTATTCTGTGCATCAACTCAGTTTCTAAATGTCTGAACTGACAGCATGTCTGGTCACATGAGTCCAGTTGACAAATTTGGCTAACGGTAACGCTTTAGGACAAAATTATGAAAAAAATGACAAATTAGCAATGGCACCTAATCAATAAATGACACAATATGGAATCCATGAAGCTGATAATGCAATCTCACAATTCTCTCATTTCATAAAATAAATTACCAAAGCTAAACATGTGCTCGATGATGTTTCATTTCCAGTTAGGTTTCCCCCAACCAATAATAAATTTATCTGTGATTATATAGCTTATAGTTCCAAAATGATCAGCAACACACAAATTTCAGAACCTGGCTAGTTTTAACCCTAAACCAGCCGTGAATAAGTGGCTTCCTCAGTGCTGTTGCCTTGAGACACCCTTTGACACAATACAGCATTCTTAAGAAAACTTYCCATCTGGAATATTACCACCACACMGAGTRAAAAACAGRGAACACAGYAACAAATCAGTTTGCCTTTGCTACAGGAACTTCACTTCCCCACTTACCCAGAAAAATACCACCACATCACTGTCACTTTGGGAAGAACTCTTAAAATATTTCAAGATTGAACTGTYTTCCAGATAAATTTTCTGTTATTGCAGTCAAGTGTTATTTTTCTTCAACATAACACAGTAATACTGCAGGGTCTGAAATAATTTACCTTTATTCCCATCACTWGCTTTGGTGACTTATCTAACTTCTGCAGGCTGACATTTCCCAGGATGTGGTTTGCACAAAAAAAAAAAAAAATTCTTCCAAAAAGAAATCCTAAAAAAATCTGTTTTATGATTTTGAAATTATCACAGAGCAAGCTGAGCTAATCACAGCAGAGAAATTGCATTCAGGCACCCCCTTTCTGCTGTTTTCTGGTAATTCAGAGCGAATCTGGATGCAAGGAGCTCAAATCAGCCCTGTCCATCCCTCAMACACTGAGGGAAAGGTGCTTTGTCCTTTTCCTCATCTGGAGAGATTCTGAACGAACTCTGGTGGGTGGAAGCAGCTGGAGGGCTCCAAAATAAATTCTTTAAACCAGTTTTAAAAAGCAGTTTGCAGAAATCAAGCAGCACAGCGAAAATGTCCAGAGGGACAGATAAACCTGGCAGTTTAAAGCCACAAAKGCTGGGTTGGGCTGGGCTCTGAGAATCCTGCTCTGGTGGAAGATGYCCCTGCTCATGGCTGGAAATTCATCATCTTTGATATCTCTTTCAACCCGAATAATCCTGTGACCCCCTGAAAATTGAACTGTTAAGAATTCATACAGCTAACAGCTTTTTTTTATTTCCAAGAAATTAAAGGAAATTGTTTCTGATTGTCCCCTCCCAGGCCTTTCTCCTCCTTCAGAGGCTGCAGCCTCACCTTTGGAAGAAGAAAGAAGGAACGCAGCTTTCAGCTCACACAGTAATTCAGAGCTGCCCATCACCGTATTTCCTTGTGCCTCAGTGTGGGAATCAGCACATCCTTTTTCAGATGAATGAAAAACAATGGCAAGAGCAGAGTTCTGTATTGTCAATGCCGGGTTTGGTGAAAAAATTTAAAACTTTGCTGCTCTGAGYTTACTGCTGCTCATTACAGCAGGAATGAACACAAGTCTTTAATTTTCCATGTATTTAAAGGAGGAGATGAAGCCTTTTATTTGAGGGAAATAGCATATTTTTCCATGGGAAAAAAAGAAATACCTGAGAAAATAAATAAATAGAATTTATTTCTTCAAAAGCTATTTAAACCCTGAGAGGCTTAGAGAGCAGAGCAGTCTGCTAAAAACTAATTATTTAATATCCTGAAAAAAGTGAAATAATTATATTAACTCACATAGTCAAGGCAGGGCTATTTGCAGCAAGGACTGTGTTAACCCCAATATTGAAAATCTTTATGCATGTGCCTGTCCTTACTGTGCTCGTATTCCAAAGCAATCAAAAAAAAACCACAGAAAATAAACAGATTAATAAAAATATTAATCTGTTTATCTTGAAAAGCTGGCCAAGCACACATTGATTTATTTTTAACCAAATCCCCCCTTTCTCTCACAAGCGCCCCTGGAGCAGAATCTCCAATCTTCCYCAGCCACACCTACAGACAGCATTTCACTGCTTTCGATCTGCGCCGCACCAAAACGCTTCACGCCTCATTCCTCGCTCACAGCGACTCTCCTCTTGCGCAGACAACTCGTTAGAGTTAACCCAGCTGAAAAAAAACACCATTCTGTAAGAAAAATATCAGGCAGCAGCATCAGCTTCATGATCCAGGTGACCATAAGAACTCCCATAACAGGAGGCAGCGCTTCTGGCTGTAGATTTAGCAGGAAACTCTACCCTAAAGTGTCGGAGCACTGCCACGCCATGAGCACTAAGCCTATAAAATAGCATATATAATTACCAAAATGCCAGGCAAGCACTTGGCAGGAAGGTGTCATTCCTTCATGCTTGGGCTCATGCTGCCCGATCTCCAAGGTGAGAAGCTGAGTAGGTTTTGGGTCAATTTACACACATCCCTGCACAGGACCTAAAAAAA
>NW_026623352.1:492329-498705 GCF_030028575.1 Malurus melanocephalus
AAAGTCACCATGAGAAATGAGGTGTTACAAATACCTCAGCCCTAATACTCTGCAGAGTATTTTAGTCYTTCCCATATGCTCTTCTTCCAGCAATTCTAGTTGTTAGTCTCCAAACAGTTACATGTTTGTGTATGACCGGGAGAAAATAGATTGAAAATATTATTACAGATCCTTTTGAAAATCTAAACTCTCACAGAAGTAATCTCCCAAGCCCCTGGAGCAGGCATCTCCAGCCCAGCGCTCAGAACAGTGGGAGGTGTAGAACATACCCTTAATCTGTGTTCATTACAGCGAAATGTGTCTCTATCACCCCCTGTCCCCTTAATGAAGGGTTAATTCAAACATCTAATTGGGAGTGAAAAGCGCTGGTGATATGGAGTGGTCTGACTGGAAATCAGCCTGCACAGACAAAATACCTGCTAAAAGCCATGGGCTCAATCCTCACCTCTTGATGG
Source organism: Malurus melanocephalus (assembly GCF_030028575.1). Taxonomy (NCBI): domain Eukaryota; kingdom Metazoa; phylum Chordata; class Aves; order Passeriformes; family Maluridae; genus Malurus; species Malurus melanocephalus. The sequence goes on from NW_026623352.1 coordinate 492,785, forward strand.
GGCTCGGTGATTTAGAGCTCTGCTAAAATAATATCATCTACACCGTGTTTGCAAGCCATAAACACTTCATAAAGGCCAGCGCTGTTACAGAACCCCAAAMATTAGAAATTAGGGCATAAATTGGGGGAGTGTGGGGAGAAAATGCGAATGTCACTTGAATCAGATGTAACAACTGATCCTCTAAAAGTGGATTAAAGTAGTTGTGAAAAATACCAAACATTCTGCTGGATATTAGTCAGGACAGCCACACTGACCAAAAAGTCGAACCCACATTTTTCCAGGTTAAAATTTTTAGTTGATCTTAAAAATAAGCTCTTTCCCCACCTTTAATATTATTTTCACGCACATAGCAAAGTGCCTTGCAGTAACCAGAATTACAGCCTTTGCTTCCAGACAACTTATCATCCTTTTCCACATCACTTTTAGAAATTTTGCTCCTCATTTTTTTACTGCTTACCTCAATCTTTCAACCTGACCATTTCTAGCAACTAGAACATTTTTGGGAGGTTCTGTTTTGTTTTCCTCGGGCCYCCGTGAAATTTCATTTTTAAATTGCGGAACACCAGGAAGCATCACTGTGTTGAGACTCTGTCCCCAATCCAAGGAAATGAACCATTGCTGGGCAGTGCTTTGTAAAAGTCTGGGCTGTCATAAAAAGTTTTCTGAGGGCAAAAATAATCAACCCTAATACAAATCTCAACACCTTTTGTTTTGTTTTGTTTTGTTTTTGTATAGCGAGTGATATTTTTACTCATCCTGGGCAGAGGAGGGATCTGAAAGTTTGAGGGTTCCCTGGATGTTCTGTGCTGATCACGGGGACAGATGAAAGSCAACAGCCCGTGCTCCACCCCTGGGTGGAAGGGAGCGCAGGAATGCAGTCCCCTCCCAGCAGTGGCACCGGGATGGTGTCCAGCTCCTCCCTGGCCACCTCCTTTCACGGGGACTTCACAGCTCAGGGTGCCACCACCCCCCGCCTCTGATGGCCCCGATAACATCAATGCCAAGGACKGTGGAGGATGGCTTTAGGGCTCACTAATGGGTTTGTCACACCTGGAGGTCACAGTTTGACACCTCGCCCTGCTCAGGGTGTGGGGCGGCACCGGGGATGGGCCGGGTTTGCCCCGTGGGTTTGGRGCCAGCCTTGGCTCCTGCTGCCATTGTTCAGCCAGCTTGGCTTCAAAACGTGAAATTAATGTGAAACCAGTCCCAAAACCTCTGCGTTTTCCCAAACGCATTTCTGCACGGCAGGCAAGGTTGATAAACCAGCATTAATTACCTGCTCGCTCATTAGCAGCCCCTGGAACTCTTTAGCGCAGCCTTCCGAGTTGGGGAAGGGGCTACCCCGGCCATAAGCAAAGCATCCCCCGTGCCAAAGTGTGGCACTTGTGATGGCAAGCTAAATCCCCTTTTTCGCTCAGAAACGCCGCTCCAGCAGCGCGGCCAGCGCTCCCAGGTGGGCGGAGGGCTGGGAGCCGTGCCCTGCTGGAGCCGTGCCCTGCTGGAGCCGGACCCTCGTCAGCCCTTCCCCTGAAAAGGCATCAGCCCCTTCCCCTAAAGAGCCATCGGCCCCTTCCCCTAAAGAGCCATCGGCCCCTGCCCCTAAAGAGCCATCGGCCCCTGCCCCTAGAGAGCCATCGGCCCCTGCCCCTAAAGAGCCACCGGCCCCTTCCCCTAAAGAGCCACCGGCCCCTTCCCCTAAAGAGCCCTCGGCCCCTTCCCCTAAAGAGCCATCGGCCCCTTCCCCTAAAGAGCCATCGGCCCCTTCCCCTAAAACCCTAAAGAGACACCGGCCCCTTCCCCTGAAGAGCCATCGGCCCCTGCCCCTAAAGAGCCATCATCGTGCCCGGCCCCATTCACCCGCATATCGCCTGCAAATCCCTCCGGGATGCGACATTTGGGTYCAGATCGTGACTGAGCCTGATTACCACTTGCGCATATCAGGGTGAGACTTTCACACCTTCCCGCACGGCCATCACCGGCCAGAAAAACCCTCTGCTCTGAGTGCCCGGGGGTGACACTGATGGGGGGACAAGGGACTGATCCTGCTGGTCCTCTCTGCCCTCGGGAATTTTCAGAAGGACCTGGGGCTCTTCCGGCCCAAGCTTCCTATTCCTTAAAATTGAAATTACCAAACTAATTTCCTCCTTAGAACGACGTAGCGTTTAAGAGCACAGAGTTGTGTCCAGTGGCGCTCAAAATGACAATTTTGTGCTCTCATGACTTTGCGACAAACAGGAATTACAAATAAAGGAMTTCTTAAAAATCAGATCTGCGCCCAGCTCTTTTTTTTTTTTTTAAGCACAAAGCACAAATGTTGCTTCAAGTTCTAAACATCTACATTCTGTTCTGTTCATTTGGGGCCTGGAAAAGGTGCTGTAAATCCCCAGGGACCCCGCACAATCGCGCAATTCCCGCWGGATTCAGCCCTGGAAGCTGCAGAGATGCTTCCTTCAAGTGCTATGTAAATATCCCGGGCTGTGGGCAATAAAGCAGCTCTAATGACGGGTTATGCTAATGAGGCAAGCTGTGAATTGCGGCAGTTCGGGAGCACATCTCTGCCGCACTTCAGCTTTAGGCAACAGGTTATGGGGCAGGAAAAGCTGCCCAAAAGGGGGTTCCCGATGCTCTCATGTCCCAATCCGCACTGAGTGAGCTGCCAGTGAGAGTTACAAGTTTGTTCCAACGCTTGACATCACAAAGGATCATTGCATGTGCTCAATATTTATAAATTAATTGCAATTATTCATCGCTTAAACTGTTACAGCATAATAAGGCCTTCGTATTTTTCAATAAAATRTTTAAATTTCACTTTCCACAGTAATGTTGTTGTTTGGATGTATAGAGGGGGAAAAAAAAGCAAACCCAACTTTAATGGCTTTTCTAAGCCAAGTGCGGTTAATTTGTTATGCAGCATAATAAATAATGATGCTCCAATTTGTGGTTCAAGGTAAAGAATTTTAAAGATGAACTTTTAGACTACATAAATCAGCTCAGGTGTGCCTCAATCAGTTACCCAGCACCCAAAACAAAAAACAAAACAAAACAAAACAAAAAAAAAAAAAAAAAAAAAAAAGAAGAAAAAAAAAAGATACTTAACGCTTTTAGAAAGAAACTAAATTACTAACTGAATGGGAAGATAGTAGGGGAAAAAAAACCCAAAGATTTCCTAATCTCTCACAGAAGAATAATAAAATGGAGTTTATCAGAAGCTGTTCAGCTAAATTCCCAAAGTCACCCTCTGTGCATGAAGGCATCCTCTCTCTGTGCATTCGGGCTGCGATATTTTGCCGGTATAATCTGTAATTCTATGCAAATTTCCCCATTTCTAATGACCAGGGATCGCTTATCGCTGCCCAGGTATGCGGTGGGACTGGCAGGATGGCGRGCACAGGTCCCTGCTGAGCTCTGCCCGGCGGTTTGGGGCATTCCTGGCAGGAATGCGGTGCGGGAAGGCARAGCCTGTTCACATCTGGATGCAGATGCGGGTGCCACCCCTGTCCTGCACTGATGGGGCACTCTGGGCTCCCCGATAATGCAGCGATAATCACAGCCCTGTGTATTTGCTGTCCCTCCTGAATTGCCRTTTCACCTCAAAAATGCTGAAAATTCACCGAAAAGGGTGAAATAGGCTCATCCCAGAACTCATGATTTCGCTGTATTTCAACTGCGATTGTGCTTTTCCCAACGCTGTGCCATGAACCAGGCTGTCTAGCAACTATTATGGGATTGAAAAACTGGTTGAAAAGGAAAAAACTCAATTTCCCCCAACAACAAAAAGCAAAGCTCTTTATTGCCGCTCTCCATTCCCCTGCCACGTAGCTCTCATTGCTCACCCAGACACTACTAAGGCTTTTTTTTACCAGAATAACTGGCAAAAACACTTTTTATCCCCTCCAAAAACCAGTCAACAACTGGTAWAGCATGAGSTTTACCACTCTGGGGRRAAAAAAAAAAAAATCTCAKTTTAAGAARAAACTCTCGATGAGGTTWTTTCTCAGTTAAAATTTTTAATAACAGCACATTTTGAAGCATCCTTTTCCCCTTTCCTGAAGCCACCTACAGCTGTAATTCTCACATGTTAAAAGGCACTTTAGGTGATCTCGCAGAGTTATCCCTGATGACAGAGCAGCTGAAATCCTGCCACAGTGGAGGCCTTGGAAGAGAAACCTAAGGTGAATTTTGATTTCAGCCACACCTTGGTAAAACTAGTTATTCYATGCCAAAATGTACAACAGAGATCGAAATCTCCACCATTAGTGCCAGAAGCAACAACTTTCACAGGTGATAAACTCTGGGTCGGCTCCCGGCTGTGACCCAGGTAAAGATTACCAAAGGCACACCCCGCGCCTGTGAAAATACGGAATTTTAACCACACGRGTTAGGATAAATCAGCACCACAACACAAAAACTGTACTCCCCAGCACGGCAGCATGCTGACCTTCCCCTGGCAACCTTTTCCAGGCAAATCCCCAGTGCAGGCTGGGAGCAGGACCGAGACAGGATGCAGAGATAAGCGSCCAGCGCTGCATTCCTCCCACACCCACCGGGCGGATCAGGAGCAGCTGCCTCCCGGGATCTGCTGCGTTTGAAACTGCCCGAAKAGCGCTGCTCAATGATTCAATCATTGTGTTTAGGACTTTCTCAGGATGGTGAAGCTGAGGATGTGCTTGGCTGTTTATCCCGTTTAGGAACTGGCCTGCAGAAATGTCTGATATCCATTGACTCCAAAGCAGAGAACAAATCCATCTCCCTGTGTTCACAAAAGCCCTGCTCATCTATTTTAAAGTTAATTTCTACACTCTCAGYTTCAACAGTGATGCCAACAAGCAGGCAGCCGTTAATATGGTATTTTATCTTGCTGTCTGTGCAAGGAAAACGGGTTTGGAATTGCGAGCTGCTCATTCAGAGTGCACCACAGAAAGGCACAGAATTGAACCAGGAGGGTTTTTTGGTMGGATGCTGCACGGAAGGGTCACACAGAATGAAAAGGCTGAATAAATCCCATGGCCAATTACATGGTCACTGAATCATGAAAAGGCCAGGCTCCTGGAATTTTGCAGCTGCTAGTAGATTCAACGGATGCATCAAACCAGCAGCAAACTCAGCTACAACTTACCCCACCACAGAGTCGATGTGAAACAAAATGAACCTACAGCAAACCCCATCACGTAGAAATTTTCAAGGGAACACTGGTGGACTTTAATTCCCATTATCTTTGCTTGTCCTCAGGATTCATCAGTGTACTTTGCTGCRAAACACATAAATTGCCTCTTGTGCTTAATGGAAAGTATTAAAAACTTCAAAGAGGTTTTATTTTTTGTGAAATTAAGCCAAATATTTAAGTGTGGTTATTTGCTGAGAGCAGGAAAGGCGTCTTTAAATTCAGTTTGGCTCTTCTTAGATAAGCTCTGACAGTCTGCACTGGGGAAAAATAGAAAACAAATGCATGACTGTTTACTGTCCCTCTACCAGAGTGACAAATATGAGACAGGAAGATTATCAGCCCTCTATCAGAAGCAGCCCGGAGTATCTGAAAACATGACTATTCTAAACCAGTATGCACTGTCTGAGGAGCTGGCATGGAAACCCTGCCCTCTCTGAGGCCGGGAACCCTTAGCAGAGGTGGAAGCAGAAAACTGGAATTCCCTCCAGGGCTGCTGGAGCCCCACCATCAGCACAAGGAAATGCTGCAGACAGGGCCCATTTCGAAAATTCCATTCCAAAGAGTGGGCAGAGCATCAGTCTGGGGCAAGGACCACCCCTGCCTGACTGGGTGCCCCTGGACCTTTTTCCTGATGTGACTGAGTTGCACTGATTCTTGTGCAAAGGGTTTTGAGATCTCAGGGGGAAAATAAAATCTAAAAAAAAATCCTAACAAACAAAAAACTCCCAAAACAAAAACAAATAAACAAAAAAAGCCC
>NW_026623352.1:498928-507858 GCF_030028575.1 Malurus melanocephalus
CCCAGGAACACCACTGATCATGGATATTGCAATCAGAGAAAAGCAATTCTCTTTAAAATGACTGGAAGAACACCCATGAAACACTGATCTCCCCTTCTTCCAGCACAAGACTCTTCCCTACAGTTCACAGATGTTTTATCCAGTCCTGTTTAAACATCTGCAGACTTCCCCTGGGGAGAACCTTGCACATCTGCCCTTCATTTTTGTGACATTAAATCCTGCCATTTCTCCTGCTTGTGTCACAGGCCACCACCCAGCAGAACCAGTTTTTCTTTTTGAGCCCTTCAGGTGTTMTGCAGCCCTCTTCCCCCCTTCAGTGCTCATCCCACAGTCCCTCATCCATCCACCTTTTCCCCAGCTCTTTCTAAGTTTCTTGAGAATGCCTTCTACACCTCTCAAGTAATTTTTTCAGCAGAGGTCTTCTGTTTTCTCCATCTGCTCTGTGTGTGCCAGGCTGGTGCAGAYGTGCACGTGGGAAAAGTGCATCAGCATCCTGCTCACCTTCCCTTTCCCTGATTAGTTTTCCTTGATTAAAAAGCACATGCTCTTGCTGCACCTCTGTACAGTACCTCTGCCACAGCCAGGGCATTTGAGAGATTCTCTAAGARCAAATGACAAATAATAAATGAATTGTGAAATCTGCCCTCTGCTCTACCTGCCAGGCAGGACAGAAACCCACAGATCCCGAGGCTGTCAGATGTGCATGGACATTTCTAAAAGAAAAAAAAAAAAATCATTATAAAATCAGTTTTTCTGCCTGTTGGCTCTAAAGATACCTCAGCTTGTCCTGCAGTGCTCAGCCACCAGAATCCTCAACCCCACAGAGGTTCTCCTCCCTTTCTCACCTCAGGAGCCTTTAAGTGCTGAGGATACTTAAGACTACTGAAATAGAAATGCTGCCAAATATTTAACAGCAGATCCTACTGACAAATATCCCAATCTGAAAATCACATCCCTGAACCAAGGGAAGGAGAATTTGTTCAGATTTCCTCAGATGAAAATGTTATTTTAGGATTAGTCAAGAAAGCTATTACCAAATTCCCTCTTCAGACCAAATTTAAGAATGAATATGAACAATGGTATAAAACTGTGAGAATACAGCAGCACGCTATATTGATCCAATAATTATTAAACTAGTTTTTATGCCTTATACTTCAGGAAAAGTTATTGCAGGGAAATACAGGGGAATGTAGGGAGAATTCACTGACTGTACATTGTCCAGGATACARTCCTGGGATATTCTTGGATATTTTTAAATACTGCAGTACTTTAAGGCCAGAAGGCACCTTTATGATCCTTTACCCTAAACCCACAAGGCACAGCCAAGACTATTAAATTTTACCCAGCAGCTCCTGAAGAGGAGAGAATTATTCTCTCCTCCTGCAATAAGTGAACTCTACTGAGCCCAACAGCTTGTTATTCATCCTCAAAGGGAAGCAGCACCTACCACAATTTGAGTGATGAAATAAATAATAATGCAGCCAACCAGAATGGGAGACAAGCTAGAAAAATCCTCATCGAAATTCAGCAGATCTGGGCTAGCTCCCTGTCAAAGCTCCCCCATCCATCCTCCCCTTCACACAGAGKTTTTAGGGACAAATGCCAGTAGATCTCTATTGTTCCTGTTCACTCATTAGCTACAACTGCTTTTGCTGTTGTGCTCACACTTGAAGGTAAGGGTAAGATTCTGGCCATGCTGTGCATGTTGAGAAACTATGAGACACAGAAAATSGAGATGTGTTTTAAATACAAAATAACAATGCATGGTTTCTTTCCCAGTTTTAAGTAACCCTCAGAAGTGAAACATATACGTTTGAAGGTGATAAACACTTTTCATCCCATTACCTCTGGACTTTCCCCTTCCCTCTCAATTAGTTGTATCATTCTCCTTTTTTTACATCTAACTCCCTTCACTAAATGGACTCAAGAAAAAAAAAAAAAAAAAAAATCCTTTTGGAATCATTTGCCACAATTCTGTACATGCAATTCCCACATCTGCAGCAAGCCAATATTTGTGATTAAACCATAAAAGCCTGATTTTAAATTGCTGGCCTGTCTCTAGTCCTGCCTTGCACATGCACCAGTGCAGCTCATGAGCGCTGCCCTCTGAGGCTTCAAAGGGAAGGAGAGGGTCTCAGTTTAGCTGGAACAATGCATTTCACAGAGCCACAGCTTTCACTTACCTCCCATGCTGGGGGTTACTGTTTGCTTTCCCACACTTCCCTTGGGGCTGCCCCAGTCTTTGGGAGCTGGAATTAAGGCAGGCACGAATGGTGGTTAAACCTGCTCTGGTATATGAATGAGCGTGATCATAGGAATCACACCTAATGCTTCAGAGCTGGGGAAAACGAGTCCTGCTCCTCTGAAAAGCTCACAGCCTAAAGCAAATCAAAATAGAAGGTGCTCGAGGGTTATTGCCCAACAAAATTTGTGATGCAGTTTACTGAGGTCACCTGYTCTCCATTGGCAAGTGGGTTGGGGTTGTTTTTCTCATTAAGTAGCAAGCCAAACCCAAATGCTCTCCTTCACACCTGAGCTGCTCAGCTCTCTGCTAAGAACCCTGACATTTTTGTGACTTTCTGATCTCCCTGACAATAAAAGTCTTGCTTTTTCTCTCCCTGTTCTGTCTGTGCACAAGCCAATCCCAAAACCTACAGCTGGCAGTGGTTCTTATTAGGAACTGTTCAGGGAATTCTCCCATGGGTTGATAACAGGCTCAACCATCACTTTGGAAACCCACCAAGGAGGTGATTGCTTCTCATTCAAGCACCACATTCCCCTCCTCCCATCACAAATCAGACAATCTGGTGCTGGAACCACACAGCACTTTASAGACTGTTAAAATATCCTTATTTGAGCATCCTGTTGTCCTTCTTCTGACTCCYATCAGGATGCAGAACTCTGGCTGCATTCAACAATGCTTTCCCCATAAGGAGATACAGCCAAAAGCACATTTATTACTCATCKACCTGCTTTGCACCAAAACCAAAGCAGATAAAGCACCAAAAGTCTGCCAGTGCCTTCACAACACCATTCCTGGAGAACATTTCTCTTTATTCCTCCTTCCTCCCTCTGCAGTCTTACCTGAGCAAGGTACAGAGGTGCTCAGCACCCAGCTCTGGCAATATCCTCATATCTGGCATGGAACTGGCAACAAAATTCTTGTGTGAAGCTGTTAAAAACTCTAATTTGATAAAAGCTAGAGGTGAGCAGTTSTGCTGGAAAGAAGGGATGCAAGGTCAGTGTGAGGAGAAATGGGCTTTCTCAAGATTGCTTGCATGAAAGCATCCACCAGGCTCTTTCCCTGGGCTGGCATTCTGACAGCCTAGTGAAGATGTTTTCACCCCAAAAGAAGACAGGACTGTATGATCAGTTCTCTCCTGGGTGTGGGGGTTTTATTCACAGCCAATTTCTGAGCTTTGGCAGGATGGAGGAGGGAGRTGGAGCCAGGCAGAACCAGAGCCCAGGCGCAGGATTGCAAAAACTCATCTTAATGCTTGTTCAGTTTAATTTAGGCTGGCCTAAATTCTAGTCCTCTCCTGAATAATGAGAAGAAAACACTTGTGGGAAAAAGTTTCTGTAACAGGAAGTGCAAAGGATGTGCCAGATTTTGGCAGCTCTGCTTCTCTGAGCAGCTCCCAAGCCTGGTCCTGTCATTAACTGGGCTGTYAGTCACTGAAAACAAAATAACTCCAGGGCACAGATGGACAGCCCTCTGCTAGAGACCAAAACAATCCTGTTTCCTACTCCAGAACCTCCAGGAGATCTGACAATGCCACCACAGTCTAAACTCTTCAATAATATTTTCGTTTTACTGCTGTCTGAATAAAAAATACTAAAAGATTCCTTACTGCCTTTAGTGACAAATCCAAAGTTATTTGTCCCTGCTTACCCAAGACTTTCAAATCAAAGCATTTGTTCTTGGCTAGAATTGATACAAGCACGGTCTGAAATCCAGAGAGAAGAACAGAAGAGTTATTGGAAAGGGAGGGGAAATACTTCCAAGGAGGTGATCTCCTTACTTTGAGTATAGCTTAAAAAAACCTGTYATAATATCTCGTGTTCTGCACAAAATCAGCCAAGTCAGGAAAACTTCAGTCATTCTTAGGGCAGAGAACACAGGCAGGGCTGACCCTTGCTGCAGCCACTCAGACAGCCCTGCTGAATGTCTGGAAAACTACACAGAATTACCTGGATTCAAACATTTGCCAGTTTGTATATTCAGCTCCTTTACTTCCTTTTACTTTAGGGCCATGACACTCAATTCAGCTCCTATCCCAGCTCTGGTATGCTCATAAAAAATTCACACCTGTTTCACAAATGTTCACCTGTTTAACAGACTAAAGTTTAAAGGAAAGGAAGTTTTTGCTTAATTATGAAAGCATAACTTGCTCTTCTAAAGGAATTCCTGCAAGGACACTTGCTGGTTACAGGCTGTAAAATGAAAACTGTCCAGTGAAAAAAAAAAAAAAAAAAAAAAAAACAGGCGGGAGAGGGAAAAATAAAAGAGAAAGAAAATAATTATTTGGATTAAAATCTTTTCTTAACCTTGTGGAAGAGAAGCTTCTCTGACTTGGCAGCACAGCACAATGAAAATGAAATCAATGCCAAGTGTCTTACCCTGAACTCTGAATGGGCAAAGTTCCCATTGACTTTCAAGATTTCTTCCCCTGCAAATGGCATTCAAGAGCAGTCGTTACCTGCACCTAAGGCACGTCCACCACAATGTTCTGTCTCTCCCCTTTGTGTCAAGTAGATGTATAGAATTTTTTGAAATCAGCACAGCAAGCCGTGAATGATGCATGAAATGAATAAGCTGAGCCTCGTACAAAGGGGAAATCCTGAAGGCTTGGCGCAATCACTGCTCTACTATTTCCTATGGGCTGCATAGAAAAGATGCATAATATTCTCCGCAGAGACAAAGAGAGAAGCTCAGCGAGGCCAGGAGTCTCAATCAGGAGCCCCAGAAGAGATAAATGACAGAAGCTGACAAGTTTTTAACATTGCTTAATTTCCCTCTTGTGGCTGAGCCCTTCCTGGGCTGCGGCGCACGTGGAGCGCACACACCGGGKCTGGGGCTCCCAGAGATCGGAGCACTTTGCATTTCTTTGAGAGCAGCCCAGTTTAGGAGGAATTTGTGTTTCACACCTCACCCCATCAGCCGAGGCGAGTTTGCACCAATCCCCCAGCATGGGATGGCCAAAGTGTGGAAAAAAGGTGACGGTTTCCACGAGATCAACGCAGCAAACTGCTCTGGGATGTGTTAAAACCCCATCATTTCTTCCTCATGTGGACATCAGAAACTTCACTGATATTAGCACAAACATTTTTAATCCAGGTCAAACCACGCTCAGATTGATTARTCTTAATTTGATGTATTACTGAGTAAAATTAACCCAATATAAATTGAACATTGCAACAGCAATAAAGATGARCATCTTGAGCACAACACTGTGGTAMATTCTTCTTTCATCAAAGTATAAATACATCTTTTTATGCATGTGCTGTGCATAACTGACCTCCCCCAGTTCTCTTGCTCCCTCTCACACGTATTCACCCACATGCATGCAATCTCTCCTGCTCTACTAAAGAGGCAAAAGTATTTTAGAAACTGGAAAACTGAGGTGCAAATGGAATACAGAGCTTCTGAGGATGCCTTTGGAAGGAGCAAATCTGAAATCCTGTTTACTTGACTAGCAGCACAAAGGTTGGCTGTGAATGGTGTTCACAGAGAAGAATAATTAATTCCTCATCCTGAGGACATTCCATTGTGAAAAAGTCACTGTGTTGCACTGATTGCTGCATCCAGTGGCATCAGTAAAAAATGTGATAGAGAAGTATGCAGAAACTTGGAAATCTGCATTAAACACTGAATTACCCCATGCAAACACATCTGTAAGGACAGGTCTCCACACCTTCCTTGAGAAATTTTAAAACAAATGGATTCAAATTTTCTCTCTTTATTATTTCATTGTTTTGCCAGAATTGACCAACAAAATTTGCCATAGAAATAATTTGAATGTGCAGCATGCAAATAAACTGGACATGACTATGAGAAATCTGGCATCAAGGGTTATGTAAGCAGAAAAGAAACCATATCAAACTTTCCACTTTTGTGCTGAGAATAGCAGCTGATTCCAGTCCTGAACATCACCTAACTTCAGATCTTCAAGTGTATTCATTCTAAGAAATAATTCTCTCTATTAACATTGGAGGATAGTTAGATAATTCCTGTCTTTCTATTCCAGGACAGTATCTTAGTCTTGTGTTTGATGTGGGAAAGCACTGATTTATAAACACTTTCACAAAATCTAATAGTTTCCTTGAATTTAGTATTCATCTCTTCTTKTAGCAAAGAAATACTAGAAATACAAAAACATGTGGTTTAACATGTATCCTTAAAATACCCACAAGCAGATTCCTCTGTTAATTACTAGACTTCACTCATGGTTGCAAAAACCTGARGTAYTTTCACTTAYCAATTTTTGTGGCAATAAATAAACTCTGAAGCTCTTTGGCACAGGAAGGAACCATGCAAATGTAACTCAATACACAGGATTTTGATAAACTAACAGCACTAAGAATTCTCTTCCACTCTTCTATAAAATGTTAGATTTTTAACAGTTAAAACCAAAGTCTAAATATTGTCTTACACTTAAACGCCAACATTAACCTCTTCAGAGCCGGTGGTCTGTCGTTCTGAAGGTAATGTCTGCATTTTTATCTATTCTGGATAATGTGGAAAGAGGCTGGAGTTGTTTTAACTCTGAAAACGTTTACTAATGTTTGTGTGCATGCAAGAACCCATCATTTCACTTGGTCTGGAACTTCACCTGCTCTCCCTGTGAATTTTGATGGCTCCATTCTGAGCCATCTCACAACAGCAGCAGTTAGGAAATCCCACCCGGGATTGCTCAAAAGGCATTTTGATTTAATGCAAGCGGGAGGGATGTCAACGGCCAGATAATCTGCAACTTTAAATATTGAGCTCAGTATGAGTAAAACACACCTTCATCAGTTCTAAAGAGAATGCATTTCTGTATTGGTTCATCAGGAAAACTCCCTGAGCAGATTGTAACTGTTCTTTGGGGAAAAAAAAAGTTGTCTTTCAGACAGTGTCTCCCTCTGTGCTGTTGGCTGCCTAAGGAAAATTCACTCCTGTTGAGGAAGTGGCTGGGTCTGTATCTGTGGTTAATCTGTGAGGCTGGGGTCTGTGGGTCTGTCCCCCATCCTGGTCACAACCTTTTCCAGAAGCTCTGACCAAGCTTGCGAACTTCAGGGTTAAGTTTAGCCCCAGGAAGCTGAAAACTGCATTGAGAATTTTACCTGGACATCTCAAAATCAGTAAATCAGGAGAAGCAGCCCCAAGCCAAACCACKGATMGGAGCTTCCAGAGAGAACAAGGTARAGATRTTTACAGAGACATTTCTCTGTGACCCCTCAGGGACTTGCTCACACACCGTCCTTAGGCCTTGACTTATGGCAGATGAGGATAACTTGAGCTTAAAAATCCTAGAAGTCTTGAAAAACAGTGTTTCTCCCCTTTCATGGCACAGAATCCACTTCCAGAATGCTCAGATGTAAAGAACAGCTGTTTACAATGATGCAGCTGCAGCTCAGGTACGATTGCAGTGCTGGAAGCTGCTCACCTGCTCAGGAGCCCTCACTTTTGTCAAACCTGCACTTGCACCTGCCTGGAAGGTGGAGGGACAATCGTTTCAGGGAACAGATCTTCACATTTCCCCACTCAGAGCTGTCCTGAGGAGCACTGGGGAWGAGTTTGGCTCCCAGCTGAGATGAAATAGGTCCTGCTATGTTCATGTGCTCTGCTAACACCACTGATGTTACCACCTTCTCTCAGACCTATAGTTTTTTTGTGGAGCTGCTTCTCCTCACAGAGCTGGTAAATCACACTGCTAAACCCTGATGCTCCTACCTGAAGGGCAGCAGCACAAACAGGTGGAAGCAGCACCACAGGTTTGCCAGATTTCACCAGGAATCKTACGGAAGGACTGAGCTGTGGCTGTGAAACACGCTGGGCTCTCATTTGCAAAGCGATCACCCCCAGCCCGTCCCGGGACAGCGGTGGTGCCGGAGCTTTGCCGCACTGACCGGAGGATGGGCCGGCCCCGAGCGCTGCTCTGTGCGGAGCTTTCCCCGCTTCGGGACCTGCGGCAGCTGCTCCGGGAGCTGCCCCTTCCCCGGGGGCCGGGARCCAGCGAACCGGGCTCTCGGTGCGTTCTCAGAACACCCGTGCCTCTTGCAGAGCCCGAGGAAAGCCCTGGCCGCTCTCCCCGGCAGAGGAGGCAGAAACGGCTGCCGGGGCCGGGAGGGGAACAGCGGGGAAGGAACGCGGCTCCGAGCAGCCCAGGGGCACAAAGCCGCTGTCGGGAAGGGGCGGCACGGCAGGACCCCATACCCGAACCCCTCCGGCGTTCCCGCTCCTCCTGCACCGAACCAAACAGCGGAGGGGCAGCGGGAGCAGGCGAGAGCAAAGCTCGGGGTGGGGATGCTCGGTGAGGCGAGCCCCGAGCCCGGGCCCTGCCGAGGAGCCGGGGACACACGCGGGGACCCGGCCGGAGCAGGGTTTGAAGGGAGGGCGAAGCGATGCTCAGCTCCGCCGGCCGCCCCGGGGCTCCGCGGGGGCTGTTCCGCAGCGCCCATCAAAACCCAGCCACGAATAACGCACAGCCCTAACATAAATTAAAAAAAAAACAAAATAAATAGAAAAAGGGCGGGGAAAGGAAAGAAAAAAATGTCCAGACTAAAAAGCACTCGTCAAACATATTGGAAATATTGAATTATTTATTTCCTCTGGGGACTCCTGTAACCATTCATTTTTAATGGAGTCTAATTAAGAGTTCCCCAACGGGTTTTACTTTTGTAAATATTTTAGATCAGCTCCCGTTTCTAGGCAAATCCTCCAGACA
>NW_026623352.1:507940-508974 GCF_030028575.1 Malurus melanocephalus
AAAGTACAACAAGCCGAGGCAGAGACGTAATTCCATTCGGTCCCCGGCGGCCGAGAGAAACCAGCCGGGCGGAGAGGCAACAAGTGGCCGCAGCTCGCAGAGAGGTAGCTCGGGCAGCGACGCTTCCCCGGGCCGGGTCCCGCTTCACTTTATAAAAAAAAACAACTCGAAGGTGCGCACTCTCCCTCTCCCGCCCCCCAAAACACAGGCCGGCTTGGCGGCCGCAGAAAGGCAGCCGAAAGGCGCTGGCAGCTCCCGGAGAGGGCGGTGGGACCGCGAATGCTGCGGGGAGCCCCGGGATGGGCTCGGCGCTGCTCCGCTCCGCGCTCCCGCAGCCGCGGGGAACCCGCACAAACCGCCCGGACACCGCCGACGTGCCTGATATAAAATTTATTGATCTCTCTTCGTTTGGAAGGAGGAAGCAAACGAGGGCTAGGAACAGGGAAGGAGTATTTAGGCGATTTTTTTTTTTTTTTGGAAGGAATCCGGTAACAAAACTAAAACGTTTCTTCATCCGATATGTCAAAACATGGTTCACAGTAAAATTCACAAACCCATTTACATAAGTTTACAGCTTAAGAAAAACCAAGACACACAACTTACTATAAATAAAAGAAATGCGTTTGCGACCCGCACAGCTCTGCTCTCTCCCACCTCCCCATTTTTCAAGGAATAAAACCCTAAAGTTAAAAAGTCGTGAAAGCTACAGATTGTGGATAGAAACCAAGCGAGGGTCGGTAACAAAATACTGAATAAACCACAACGATTATGWGAACAACCGAGTTTAAAAACGAAAGCCCGCGGTTTTTGTTTATGTCATTGCAACKCTAGAAATCAAACTGGAAGATGCAAGATATTTTAAAAACTTTTAAGCGAATAAAACAGTGCCCAACCTAGGCGGAACCAGGAAAGGAGTTGCCGTGGTTTGAAAACTTCACAG
This sequence comes from Malurus melanocephalus, assembly GCF_030028575.1. NCBI lineage: Eukaryota > Metazoa > Chordata > Aves > Passeriformes > Maluridae > Malurus > Malurus melanocephalus. The sequence goes on from NW_026623352.1 coordinate 508,881, forward strand.
CGGCTTCTAGGAGGCAGGAGTTGTGCTCTATTAAAATAACAACTTGCTCAAATATTATTTCTTGTACAAAAAAAAAAAAAAAAAAAAAAAAAAA
>NW_026623352.1:511193-522037 GCF_030028575.1 Malurus melanocephalus
AAAAAAAAAAAAAAAAAGGACACAACTAACGGATTTCCTCTTTAAAAATTTTCCAGAGTTAGTATAAAGTCTGCTAAGCCGAGCAACACTGCCGTACGTCCCGGTGTAGTCAGGGAGCGGTGGTGGGGTTAGGGATTAAGCCGGGGAGCCGTCCGGAGCAGCCAAGTTTATATGTGAGTTAGTGGTACGGTACCATTCACGCCAGTCCCGGCACTCTGGTAGTGCTGGTGCACGCTGTGTAACCTGCTGCCCTGCAGGGCCGAAGGGTCTGTGGCATCCCCGCCGGGGGGCAGGTACATGCTGATCATATCCCGCAGGTCTCCCAGGCAGGCCCTCTGCGAGTGGGAAGTGATGGCCGGAGGCGGCGAGCTGGGCTCGGATTTCACCACGGAGCCCATGGAGCCCAGGCTCATGGCCGTGGAGGGCTGCTGGCCGTAGGCGGCGGGGGACATGCTGTAGGTGGAGGCGGCGTTCATGTAGGTCTGGGCCGTGGACATCATGGGGCTGTACTGCAGGCCCGTCATGTCGTAGCGGTGCATCTGCTGCAGCTGCGGGCTGTTCATGCCCGGGTGCTGGCTGTAGCCCAGCTGGTCTTGCATCAGGGAGTAAGCCCCGTTGGTCCAGCCGTTCATGTGGGCATAAGTGTCAATCCTCTGCCCCACCCCGACCGGGCTGCTCACCGCGTTGCCCCCCCCCGGGGCCAGCAGATTGCCCGGCAGCGAGTATTTGTCCTTCTTCAGCAAAGTCTTGGTCTTCCTCCGGGGCCGGTATTTGTAATCCGGATACTCCTTCATGTGCACGGCCCGCAGCCGCTTGGCCTCGTCGATGAAGGGCCGCTTCTCGGCGTCGCTCAGCAGCTTCCAGTCGGCKCCSAGGCGCTTGCTGATCTCCGAGTTGTGCATCTTGGGGTTCTCCTGGGCCATCTTCCGCCGCTGCCCCCGCGACCACACCATGAATGCGTTCATGGGGCGCTTCACCCGGTCCTGGTCCGAGCCCGCTCCCGCTCCGTTGCCGGTCCCGCCGCCTCCGCCGCCTTTGCCAGTGCTCCCCGGAGCGGGGTTGCCCCCGGTGCTGCCCGGCGTGGGCTGCGGCGCCTTAATCTCCGTCTCCAGCATGCTGTACATGGCCGGGGCCGGCAAAAGGTGCGCCAGGGCGGCGGGCAGGCGGGCACCGAGCGGGGAGAGGAAGTTAAAAAAAAAAAAAAAACAAAAAAAAAAACCAGCAAGAAAGAAAAAAACCTGTCTGGGCGGCTGCCGCGGAAGAAGGAGGAAGTTTTTCTGCCCGGCAGAAGCGCCGCTCCCCGAGGTGGTGGCGGCGGTGGCGGAGCTGCTGCTGTGCGGAGCGGCTCCCGCGGGCAGCGCCAGGCGATGCACACACGGATCCCGGGGGTCCGTGATTGACGGGCTATAAATGAGGGGGCGGCGGCCAATCAGCGAGCGGTTCCCGACAGCCCCACGCCGGGAGCTGACCGGCCGGGGGGCGGGCGGATGGACCGGGGCTCGGGGATGCCGCATGCGGGGGTGCCGGGCCCCTCCCGCCGCGTCCCGCAGCCCCCGGGCCCTGCACCTGCCCCCGCTCCGAGCGGCCGGACGGGCACAGGGGCCGGGGCGGCTCCCGCAGCTGCGGCCGTGGCGCGGGGGAAGGAGAGGAGCGGAGCGGGCCGGGGGTGCCCTGCGGGGCTGCGGGAGGAGGAGCGGGGCGGAGCGCTGCGCGGCGAGCGGGAGCTGCGCGTTCGGCGGGCACAAAGAGGTTTGGGGCTCCCGGGTGGATGCACAGCCCCGTGCAAGGTCGGAGAGGCTGCCTGGACACGGAGCGAGCCCGCGCCGCACGGACGCTCCCCCCGGAGGGATGAAGGGACGGATGGACTAAACTCTGCCGCTCCTGAGCCCTGGCCTGRGGGAGAATCTACGTTACCCTGCCGGGATGGGACACGGCCGTCGGGCACTCCGTGCCGCTGGCAGAGGGGCTGCCCCGCGGGGGAGGCGGCGGAGCGGGGCCGGATGGGTGCCTGCCGGCCGGGCACTCTCGGCCATCCCCACCTACACCCACCCCGCCGCCACTTGAGCTTTTCCACTCGGYTGCCCCAAAAGAGGGGAGGGGGGCGTAGAGGGGACGGCGCTTGCAAATCCCCCGAGTTTCATGGCAACAGAAAGTTCTCTCCGTGTGAAAGGAAACTTTGGCGGCGGATATGTGAGTGGAGCGGCGCCCACTTGAGCTGTCAATCACCGGCTTCCCTGGCCGTCCTTCCCCTCCCTTTACCCCTCCTTCCCTTCCTTCCCCCGAGGACACCACACCTGCACGGACACGGCCGGCAGCTCCCTGGAAGCCCTGCGGGCACAGCGCTCTCCGGGCTCCCGGTCGTGCCGCTGGGGGCCGGGCCAGGCGGGCTGTTCTGTTCTGTTCCATCCCTGCGCTTTCTCGTCGTTCCCCAGCCTCCGCTGCAGCTCGGTCTGGGGGAGCCGGGCGGGTCTCCGGGCCGGGGAGCTCTGGGGCAAGGGGAGGCAAAGCGCACTCGGAGCTGCGCTGGGAGAGCCCCGGAGCCGGAGGACGTGGGCAGCATCGCCGGTGTATTTATGAGCAAACTGCCCCGGGGGCATGCGGGTGCAGGGGACGGTCAGAGCCTTGAGGYAGGGTCGTGTCCGAGCCTCACGCCCCGTCCTGGGCGGCCCGGCGGGCAGGGATGCTGCCGCCCCAGCTCCACCGGCTTGGCAGGCACCGGTGTCGCCCCAAAGACAAGACGGMGAGTGTAATGACGGTAATGGGTACGGGGAGGAGGAGACCTCCAGGGCAGGGCTCTCGGCTGGAGAGGGGGCTCCGGGCCGGGGGGGTTCGGCAGRGCGGTGATGAGGAGCGCCCGGTCCCGCTCCAACCCGCGCAGCGCTTCCTGCGGGAATGGGGACCGGACGGGAGCGGAGGGACTCTGAAACAGCACCGTGGCGTGGAGCGGGGGTGATCTGAGCGCATCTGAGCACTGCTGGGATTTAGCAGCTTAAGGTCTCACTCGTTTTGTACAGATTTCTTTTTAGACAAAGTGATTTTTTGAGCAACGTCGAGCGGGAAATGAATCCCGCTTGCGATCGGCCATGGCGCAGTCGGCACTTCAGTTTTTGTTTGGTTTGCTGCTGGTGTATTCTTGAGTGAAGTCAAAATCTGGCAGCCCGGGGGAACAGGGTGACAGCGGAAAGGCTSTTCCAGGCGGGAGTAGTTCGCCTGTAACTTTTGCGATATATTGGGAAAGCCTCAGACGGCCGTAATTAATTTCAAACCCTCAAAATATTTTGGCCGCTCCAGTCAAGGTTTAAGACCTGTCATGTGGCAGAAAATCGGACTGATGTACATCATGACAATTCGTTGATATTTCTTTATGTAAGCGTTTGTTGGAGGGACGGGACACGCTGGCATGCAACGAAAAATTAGGCTGTATAGAGAATTAAAGGACGTGCTGAAATCCCCYTGGACAGTGTTTCCGTCGATGTTTAAATAAATACTACAACGTTAAGTTTTGGCTCTTTGTCTTTCAATTCGCCTTTGAGATGCCTGAATCTCAAAGATTTTTTTTTTTTYCTTCTTAAGGCCAAGGTATTCAGCATTTAAATATTATTTCACATATTATTTCAAACCAAGACAAAATTTCCCTTGAAATCTCCTTGTAGAACAACTGAACCTGACTGAATAAAAATATAAGTATAGATTGGTGGATTTCCACCATTCCCAGCTCCCTGTAATGCTCCCGCTTCACTTGGCTTCCCGTGCCACACACGTTCTGAGGAAAACTTCACAATCCGGCTGATTGCCATTTCCCGAGGAAGGGATGAGCAAGAACCCTCTGCCCCGAACCCTCTGCCCCGAACCCTCTGCCCCAACCCCTCCGCCTCGGTGTTCAGGCTGTGTGCAAACTCTCGGCTGGGATTTCTGGAGCGATTTCGGGAGCTGAGAGGCGAGCCCGAAGCCGGCTTTCCCCGGGGTCCGAAATTCCCCGGCTGAGCCCCCGCCCGGGCACGGCGCCGCTCGCAGGTCGCCACCAGCAGCACCTTCCCCGCGGCCACCCCGCACCTGCGGGCGGCTGTCACCCTGTCCTTCCTTGTCCCTGCCCTGGACACGCAGGAGAGGCGGCGAGGGGACAGGAGGAGGCGAGGAGAGCCCGCCGGAGCAGCTGCTGCTCCCCAAAGTTACCTGCAGAGCGCTTTGAGAGCCCCCGTCCCACCACCCCCTTGGCAGCCAACTCAAGCCTCCTCCGGTTCCCCGGGACGCGGATGGAGCCTGCGGAGCTGCTGGAACTCGGGGAAGGGCCGGAAGGCAGGAGGGGACCCAGCCCCGCACAATAAACGGGGCGASGGGAAACCTGATGCCTGGAGCCATTTTCCTAAATTCACCACGAGGGAAGCCCCGTGCGGCTGGAGGGGGTCGGAGAACACTTGAGGTCGTGTAAATACAGTTGTCAGAGGCTGAGAAGCCTTTTATTATTGTTATTTATTTATTTGGGTGACAAAGGAGCGTGAGGCGAGATAAGGAGTTTACAGCACAGCCCAACTTGAACGCGAGAGAGACCCCGCGCTTGAAAAAGGCCATTGGGAAGGGTCTGGCTGGGGTTTCTGCGCAATCAGCGCAGTTTAATAAGCAACAGTCATTAATATATGTTAATTGCAGCTCCAGAAAGAGCTCGGGGGAGCCTTGGAACTGTGGCAGGGAGGATCGCTGGCTTTTAAAGAATAACGCTATGGACGAACCCGGCCCCGTCTAATGGTGTTAYTAAAACATCCCCTCGGTGCCCAGCCCAATTCCCGACCCAGATCAGCGAGGATCTGCCCACGAAATTTGCCCAGACAAGGGAGCCGGGTGCCCCTTTCGTTTGGACCCTGCCAACCCTCCCTAGGCTGATCCTCCGAAAACATCCAGCCTTTTAGCGATGCTTAAGATAAAAGTTCACGTGATCCCTGTTTCAGGCTGGCATCCATCTCCTCCCCCAGAAGTTTTCAGCGTGCTAATGTGGCTGCTAAATGGACCATTTAAGGCTGCTTCTGCAGCTGAAGGTCGTTAGAAGATTTTTTATTCTTCTTTTAAATTCCCCATCTAACTGTCACGTCAAAACACAGCTCGAGATTGCCTGCGAGGCTGCTGCCTCCCTCGCCGCGGGGCTGGCACGGCTGGAGCGACCTCCCAGCCCGGCGAGGGGGACAGCAAAATCATTAGTTCCGACAAACGAGCTCCAACTCCTTCCCGTGGCTTCCCCAGCGCCTGCCGCGTGGAGATCGCAGCTGTACCAGAGCCTCCCTCTGTCCCTGCCGCCCGCGGATCCGGGGAAGAAAGGGTTACTKCTGATGACATCATTAAAAATCGCAACATTTAGGAACAAAAATCTCAAGTGCGTGGGTAAACCCGGGCACCGTCGTTTGGGTASAGCTCGATCCCTTTGAACTGAGCCTCCCGGCGCGTTCAGGAGGCAGCGGGGAATGTTTTTTTTTTTTAATCACTTCCCTCCTCCCGCCGCCCCCCCCCCAGCTGAACTTTTATTTGGCTTCTGACAACAATAGCGGGCTGCAAACAGACCTCTCGGAGCGCCCGCTGAATAGACCCTTTTGGAGTCCGGATTGTTTCCACCGCCACAAAAAAACAACCAGTAGCTCCGTTTTTTAATTGGGTTGTTCCTGGCCCTCGCTCATTCAGGTGTTCGCGAGGAATTTGTTTATTAGCCTTTGACAAACAGCTCCTCCTGGCAATCGCCTCTCGGAGTTGCCTCCAGCGGGAGGGGAGGGAGGCGGAGGGGGGCAGTTGCTAATAAGGACTCTCTCCATCTCCGAGTTACCAATTAACCGAGTTGTAGAGGGGACCACCAGCACAGGAAAACTCCCCAGGGCTCGCTGTGGAGCCCCGAGGAAACGACAGATTTAGCTCACGTGTTTTCACGCAAAAACCCCGAGGGAAAAACGAGCACGAAAAGTGATGCTAARGAGACCACCACCGCTGCCCCCGGCGCAGTCCGTGCCCAGCCGGGCAGAAATCACCTCCCCAATGGATGAGACACTCACAGAAACTTTCTGCAACTTCCCCTCGCTCTTACAATTCCACCTGTACAAAACCCCCTGAAAGAATTTTCCAGCCCCAGCACAGGCTGCCCGGGCCGGTGCTGAAGCTCCCACCCCTGGACAGGTTTAAAATCCACGTGGATGTGGCGCAGGGGGACGCGGCTGGGTGACAGGTTTGTTCGCTGATCTCGAGGAGTTTTCCAACACAAACGATTCCCTCGTTCTCACACCTCATCTCCGGCACGCTTTGCTCTGRCCCGGCAAGGGCAGCCCCGCTGTCCCCTCCTGCCGCCGCTCCCCGGGGACACGGCCCCGTGCGGGGTGGCCCGGGGGTGGCAGCACCCCTGGGTGTCGCGGGGACACGCGTGGGGACGGAGCGGGCGAGTCCCGGGTGCCGAGGGCAGCTCCTCCCGCGGGGCCGGGGGGCTCCGGGCACAGCAGCCCCTTCCCCCGGCCACTCGCCCCCAGGGACAAGGACAAGGGGTCTCCCCCACCGGGAATCCGCCCCTCCCCGGTACTTGTTGCTGCGCTTTAGCGGAGCTGTCGGTGCTCTCTTAAAAACACAAAAACCCCAAACCAACACACCGAACAAACCCACGATCTCAAATCATCTCTGTTTTGCCCATTTAAAACTTCAGGAATCTTTCCTCCAGTGTTTTCCATACAGATGCAGTAACCCACCTTATTTACTGGTAATGATGGCCATTCTCCTTTTTAGCAGATAGATTAGAAATCGGACATTAATTGTAAAACTCTAACTTGCTAATTAGCTGCAAATAAACTATTCATTAGTGGCAAATTAAAATCAAAACACACCTTATTCCTACTCTCTGACATACAGTTTGGAAGGCACATATTGTTTCATGYTCCAGCCTGTATCACTGGCACAGCAAATTGAGATCCTGAAAGGTTTCTCTCCAGGATAAATAATTAAAATATATTCTACTTTAATTGACATTATAGAGGACGCAAATGAGATTTTCCTTTTAGAAAGAAATAGCAGTTTCTAAATAAAGCTTTGCAGGCTGCAGAATGGAGGTTTCAAGCAAATGAATAGTCATTACTACCTTTTCAATGATGTGGGCCTTTTGATCAGAAAAGAAATTAGCTCTAAAGGACAGACAATAGGAAGCCTGCCCTGCAATAGGAAGAAAATTAGATGGCTAAGGCTCTTAACAACACCTATTTCTATAAACCATGGAGCTTCTTGCTTTTCAATTACAGCTGTTCATTTCATATAAGGAAAGTGGAAAAACACAGGGGGGAATATAAACTCTGTTGCACCAAAAAAAAAGCCCAAGACAGGGCAGGCAGGCAGTCTTCCCATTTCCCCTTTGTTTTTATTATAATCAGTTAACTAATATAACATATTTTGTAATACTCAGGCTATCCAGTATAGCACTCTCCAGGTCAATCTGGATGGATTGTATTCAGTACAGGAACTGCTAAAACATGAGAAACTTCATGTTACCTAACTGGATGTTTCTTTCCACAGCACATTAAATAATTACATTTTGCACATGCATCTCATACTGGTTTTYTGCAGGGAAAACAAAACAAGACTGAAGAACCTGAGGAAAAAGAACTGAATAACACTTTATTCTTTTCTGGTTATAGTCAAAAACTAACCCCAGTTCTTCTGAATTAAAATGAATGTTCTTTCATTATAGTCAGGACTGAGAGATTATTTCAGGCAGGTTCTCCCCTCATTACTTTTAACCCATAATTACTTTATAAATAATACTTCTACTCTCAAAATGTAAAATTAACTTGTTGGGTAATAACTTTTAAATATTAGTTCTGAGTTGTTCCATTTGGACATTATTTTTTAACATTGCTATTTCTCCTGTATATAAAAATAATACAGGTTTTCTTGTGAATCTGAGATGCAATCATAGAATCGCTCCTTTCTTTCTCTACCATTTCTCTCTAGCCATACTTTTATCATTAAGTGTAACAAGTAGATGATAATTTGTTATTATCCAATTAATAGTCTGTAACTGAAATACTCTTTCAGTAATGATTTAAACATAATAACCACAAAGCTTTATTGTAAACAAGTTCTGGTCTCATATTGACCCAACTGGGCTATAGAGGTGTTTTTAATAAATTACATAAAATCACAAAGATTACACACACTTCCTTCCTTTTTTGTATCCTTTGTATGAATCTATTTATCTTTCATACTTTCTCCTTTCCCTGTTAGCTTTTCTCTGTCTTTATTTTTCTTTCTCTGTCTTTCCCTGGTGTATTATTTTTTAGAAATCAGGTCACATGTTTAATTCAAAGGGGTGATCAAATCAATATGAATTGGTTTTGCTGTGACAAGGTGTCTTATTGTCCTTTTCATCTTTGAACAAGTGAGTGTTCTTGTCCCTGTCCAAAAACCAAAATCAYGTTTGTCTTCTACCTAGAAGTGATTTCAGTATGAAACACAGATGACAGTTTTCTATTTGGTATCTCCTTTCACTCTTGCTTGGCCCTGTGACACAGAATAAAAGAAATAGTTTAATCTGGTAAAGAATGATCTCCTCACTYCCAAAGTGGAGTCACTCATGTCGGTATTTGAAGTAATCTCCCTGCTTGAGAGCAGTTAGAAAATAATGAATAATGCAAGCCCCTGCCTCAGTTTTYACTGGGACAAACCTGACATTTGTTTTGTAAGATCTTAATTACAATGTCATTTTAGTCGAAAATATTTGATCTGAGCAAAGTTACCCGTACTAGTGGGAAAAACTTCCCTCCGTGCAAATCAGCAGCTCAAGTGGTGCTGAGACTTCGTAATTTACAATACAAAACCCGYATAAAGATCTGCATCCCTGAGGAGATTAAGAACTTGGGAAAACCCAGTCCTGCTGCTCCAGTTCTCAGACCCGACCTCACTTCTGATCGTCCCTTCAGTCCCTGGAAACAAGCYGAGGGTAAAGAATTGTCTGCACAAGAACACGAGAATCTAAACTGACCCTGACATCCAGAACCTGAACATTTCACCTGAAATTGTTTTAAATATCAGAGCAATGAGATTTTTGAGCAAAGCTCTACTAAAAATAGAGAAGCAGGGAACCTAAAGAGCTTTAGAGTGAGCAGTTTGTGAGGGAGGCTGTGCCTGGAGGGGTTGGACCTGATTTTATCTACAAGACATCAACACATCTCACTCTTAGCAGGGAGAGGCTTCATCTCCTTTAGCTGATGGTGAGAGAACTTCCCGAGCCCTGAGGATCCTTTCTGCTCTCTTTTTTCCCCTAAAACACACCGATAAATGAGGGCAATATGTGCTCYCCAGCTATTTGTAAAGCAAATAAATGCATCTGCATCTGCATAGACAATAGATATAAAATAAGAGAAACAGAACTCGCTGAAGAAGTGATTATTATATGGAATGTTTCCATGGGACAAACACATTTCTGACCTGAGCATGAGTCACAAATAACCACACCATTTAAATTCACATTCATCACTCATCCTATATATCTGTAATACCCCAAATCCACTATCTGATACTCAAGGTATCTCCCAAGAACTACTCAAACCCCAGCCTTGCTGTGGCCCAGCTCTCAACTGTCTCTGCACACAACAATTCCTCTCCTAGCGGGCAAATGCCTCTGGAACGTGCAGGGGAAGCACCTATGCAATGACACATAAATGAAGGAGTTGGAAAATAGGCATTTCCAGGCTGGTTTTGAACCAGGTGGACCAATCACATGATGTGCATCCAAAATGGCTTTTGCTTCTGGTGTAYGCATCACCTTTTTCATCCAAAGAACCCAACCAAAATCTAATTTTCCTTGGCTGAGAAGCCTCTCTGGTTGCACAAGGCTCCCTTCTCTGCACCTCCCTGGACACATGCAGGGAATTTTGGGGAGATGGTGCTCCTTGCTCTGTGTGACAGCAGTGACGTATCCAGGGAGATCAGATGTGTGATCTAAATGTGTTTGGGGGTCACAGGATGACGATGGAGCAGAGAAAAGAACCCACCAAACACAAACACGSCCTCATTCTGGCAGAAGAAAACAAAAGGCTGCTCAGGGAGGGGAGCATGGAGGGGAAGAGGAGCTTTGGTATGCAGTCCTGGGGCTACAGCCTGAAGAATCCTGTTAGGAAGTGAGGAAGGGAATGCTGTGTGATGCAGGAGGAGCTACAGGGGGAAAAAGCTTCAAAAGGAACCTTTTAGTGGCCGAGAGGGGAAGCCAGAAAGGGGACATCTCACAGTTTATGGCTTGTTTCCCTTTTGCTCTTTTTCCCTGTTTTCAGTTGCCTCTGGCCTGGCCCACCTCATTCCCCCTTTTTGCAAAACAGCCCACCAACATAAGGTTTCATTTCTTTCTGAAAAGAATTCTACAACCCCTTGGTTGTAGAAAATGGTGTAATCTCACAAAACTGMCACACTCTACTTTGATTTAGCTTCAAGACCTCATAAGCAAGGCATATGTAAATTATGTGAAGTGTTAGAATTAGCATTCAGAAATACCTTGTACAGAATTTGTTTTATGCACAGATTGATTTGGACTGGAGCTGGAAAACAACTGCAGGTCGTTAAGAAAGCAGGTGGTATTTATAATTCAGTGCCAATGCAGGTGATTTCTGTATCTGGTTTCCAATTTCTACACCAGGARTCCATCAAGACCCAAGCCTGCTCTATTTGCACACCACTGGCTCCCAGTAAAGTGAATGGAAAATTCGAAGGAGGCAGTTGTGCCCTTTTCAGTTGAAAAAACAAATTGTTCTTATCAACAGCTTTGCTACTTCTCATTTCAGGTTCAGCCAAGCTCAACTGCACAAAGAATGGCAGCAAACTCACACCAAGTATTGAAACATTGTAGA
>NW_026623352.1:522247-545463 GCF_030028575.1 Malurus melanocephalus
TGTGAGGGAAGGAAGCACCAGCTCCATTTATGCATGAGAGATTCAGAAAATGGTGAAATAGTGTGAAAAGTCTCTGAAATATGTAGGAAATATGAGGGACCAGACCTTTTGGACTAAATCAGATCAGCACAGGGCTTGATTATCTCGCATATCTGTAAGAGRTCATACCCATAAATACCACAGGCTGACCCCTAATAGGAAGGGAACAGTCAGCTCTGCATTTTGTAACTCCCTGGGAACACTCCAAACAGGGACACCAGGACAGAAGAACCCAGAAACAGGAGAAACTATTATCAATCCCATCTAAAATTCTGCATCTTCGTAAATTGGTTCAGTAACACATTAAGAATGTGTTTTGAATGAGCTGGGGACTGACTGGAGTGACATGGAAAATAGTCACTGCAGTATTTATAGCAAAAAAAAATTAAAAAAAAAAAGAAGAAAAGAATAAATAGAAACTTGCTAGAGAAAGTTTTAAAAGATGAGACAGTGAGAGTTAATCTGAAAAAAAAAAAACCCAAATTATTTATTTCAAGCTCATTGAAGACACTTAAGAGAGACACAGATATCTCCCAAAAAAGGAAGCCTAAACCTTGGAATGTCAGTGTAAATGGGAATAATAACCTGGTGATCCATTGTCCTTAGGGAATGTCCCCCAGCTCCYGCAGTGCCTGGATAACGGGATCATTCCCTACCCCAGGAGAGGGCACCCTGTGCCTCCTGCAGGTGCTTCTCCAGCTCTGCAGCCACCAGGTAGGGCACTGSCATGGAAGGCAGAAGTGTTACTGCTTCCCCTATTCAAAATCCCAAGCCATAGAACAGATTTCAATTTCCAGTCTTATTATTCCTTTGGATTTCCTTAATTATAGGTGCCCGAGGAAATGGGAACTGTGGAGAAAAAAGTGTCTGTGCTGTTGTATGGCACAAAAATGCTTAATCAGAATTAAGCAACAATCAAACTTCCCAAACTGATCATTTCCCCTTGAAGGCTGTTACACCAGGACTGGAGATTAACCAGGCAAAGACTAGAGCTTGAGCCAACTGCACATTTTTAAGGTTTTCTAATTTACACCAGGAAAAGCTGCAGAGTTCCAGATGGAAGGGGGCTGAGAGACCTGCTGGACTGACACAGGGCTGGGATTTGTGTTGTTATTTCTTACCTAAAAACCTTTGCTGGAAGAGCAAAGACAGTTGCACTGTTGACTTTCTGCTCAAGGAATTACAAGATAGCACAGAGGATTGGTCAAAACAAAATCCTTTTATCTCCAGGTCTTTGGGTCTGATCCCAGGTGGTTACAAAAGAAAATAACTATTTCTTGGTGGGTGCTGCTGCTCAGTGTACACTGAGCTGGAAATCCTTGGTTCTCTGTACTCATTTGTGCATCATTAACTCCTCAGTAACTTGCAATTATTACACAGACATCATGAATTGAGTGTTCTGAGAAATATTGTAGTGCTCCTGCACATGAAGAGCCCTACAAGTTAAATTGCCAGGAAAATGTGGAAAACTAGGTCTTGTTTCTGTTCATAGCATTGAGATGAAACAGAGGATTTTTGAATAGAAAAAATTGCTAATTGGGTATTTCTCCTCATTCCTGGGTTCACATCACACACAGTAAAAAAGCGACATTTCCAGATTTATATCAGAAAAATCGTTATGATTTAAAGGAGTATTTGGATTTTCCTTGTAATTTATCAGCTTCTGGCCCTGCTACCACCACCCATTTGATGTATYTTCCTTTCAGCTAATTAGACAACCAGCAACATGAACTATTTATTTATAGACTTGAAGAAATATCTGATCCTGGCCTTATTTCCTCGAGGAGAGCCAAAATCATTGCACCAATCACACACCTCCCACTTTGGTCAGCCACATGCTTGCAAAGCAAGAGGGTTTTTTTTTTTTTAAATTATGATTTTTAATTATGATGCTCATGGTACTAGGCAGRTCATGCATGTTTGCTCAGTAAAATGTGCACCACCACAATTAAATCTTAGATACCTGAAGGTGATTTAATAGCCAAAGGATGGTGATAAATACCTGTAACACATTGATCAAACATGGGCTCTGACCACAACGACCCTCAGAATGATCAATACTGTTTAGCTTTTCACGCCCTGCTACCAAAATTCTGGTGTTTTACAGATTGACATAAACGTTGCAGATAGGACAAATACATGTGTGTACACACACACAGTGGCAGACACAATCACTGAGCAATTTACAGCAGGGCAAGATGAAACTGAAAAATCTCTGGGTTTGKTTTTTGTGGTTGTTGTGTGAGGCTGAATCACTATTTCCACTTAAATAACAGCGCAGTTRCAGGCAGGCATTAGACAGCACAGAGCCCAACTGGTCCTATTTATTTAGTATTAAGGTAATATTACATAATTATGAGTCTTTCCCAGAAATTTGTTCTGCAAACAAGACAGTTTGTAAAATTATTTCTGCAGTTTGAGGCATAGGAGCAGGACAAATTTGAGGTGACTCTCTGTTTTGAATTAATCCCTGCTGTCTTTCCATGTTAAGAGTAATTAATGACAACATGATCAAAATTATAGATGATAAAGCATTTAGAATTCWGGATAAATTAAATATGGAAGTAAATCTTGTGATGTTATTACATCATTGCCATTACCACACCYGCATCATAAGAAAATGCATCCTACTGCTTTTTTTTTGTTGTTTGTTTAAAAAACAGATAAGTAGTCCTTTTACTCTATCTTTAGAAAATTGATAGAAGAATGCTAATTCAATTCACTGAGGATAACACGGATGGGATGGTTTTACAAGTGGCATCAAGTGACTGATTCAAACGAGTTCAATTAATAGGTGTCTCCACCTGCATATTCCCTATGAGGAATAGGAGCCCAAACCATGAGAATTAAAAATTAATAAGTTAATAAAGGTTGCACACAGCATGTTTTTATGTTTGGTGTGAATTCAGTGTTTAGGGATGTTACTGATAGTGATGTRCAATTACTTCTTTCCAGAAATCCAGACCAGGTAAATTATCTTTAAAAAAGTGCAAATGGCTGAACAAGAACAGATTTCTACAGAATTAGGTAAAACCATTTTAGCAAAAACACCACAGTGATTTTACTGCTATGTGGGATTTTTCCAGCCTTCAAGACATGCAGCAGAATTTATAATCTGCATGAGAAACTGCCATGACCCATGTGCATATGGGCCCTGAGCAGGTGTGAATGGCCACCAGGACAGCCCCTATTTGCATGTGAGATGGGGTAAACACACACACCAATTAAGCTCATCCTGAATATTCATCAGAATGCCGMGGCAGTTGAAAGTTTTGAGTACCAGACCTACAAGGTCCAACTGTGACGTGCCCCAAGTCCTGTGGAATTCGGAACTGCAAGGGTTGGTGTAAACACAACTGTCACCAGGCTGCCGAAATGCAAACTGGATTTTTTAATATTGAAATCAAGGCACAACCTCATCACCCCTTCCATGCTATTGAGGAACAAACAGGGTGTGATGTACAACTGCAAAGTTTGATGTAGAGTTCAAATATTCATTCTGCTACATGCAGTATTTAATCTTGGTTGTTAAATAAATCATCTTTTCTTGTTTGCATCGTTCTTGAAGAGAAAAGATTCTAATTTAGAACATTTCCCATGTATTAAAAATCAAATGCATCAGAACAATTATGTTTGGAACATCATCTTTTAGTTTTGTGGGAAAACATGAACTGAACAGGAGCCTCTTAATAAAAAACATTTAAGAGCACCAATTGAGATCAAGTGTCAAACTAACTAACCTGAAATCTGGCAGTGCTTGCATGTTGTTCAAACTGCCAGATACAAATGAAGTTAAAATGCCAGAAGTGTTTCAGAGGAATTTGACACACASCTTCCAGGAACTTAAGGCAATGTGGGGAGCTCAGGATATTTTATTGCAGCAGCAGACTACCTAAGGGAACTCAAGATAGCCAGAATTGTACACAGTTCTGAAAAAGGGAATAAATTTCCATCTTGAATTCTTACTGCTTTTCAATTGCTTGCTGCTTCGAATTAATTCCACTCTTGAACTGAACTTTCATAATTTTTGTATTTTCTGTCTTTCAGCTAACCTGGCTCAGAGTCCTGCTCTGCTGTTCTGAGAGCTAAATTTAATTTAGCAACTGGATGACAATTGTTTTTATTGTAGGTGTCACATCACCAGTAGTTTGATAAGCATTTCTATTTTTATTATTTAGTTGGCTGCTGAGATTATCTGAAGGAAGAAAYTCCCTCTTCTCTCTGCTCACATGGTCTGCTTTATATTCCTGATGCTCTTTCACATGTGAATTTAACATTCCTGGTCTTACAGCACCTRTTTTCTTAAAAACATTTACAGATTTTTATTTCTGATATCAAAATACCAAGTGCCAGACCAGGAGCATTCTGATCTGAGTGTAAATCTGATRTCACAGAGTGACTGATGCTGAGTTAACCTGCAGTTCCCTCCATACCACTGAAATCCAACCAGAAACTGGAATCTCTTTYCTCTTTAAACTGGATCCAGATTTTCACCAAGAATTTTTTATCCAAACCTATAGGATTTAAGTCGGGCTTTTTWGATAGGAGTCAGAATCAACAGCAAATTTTCAGGTAGGAAACTGCAGAGTTAAGAAAATTATTTATTTAAGAATTATTTGTTTTTCTTATATAATAATATTATGTTATATAAGAAAATTTAACCCATACAATGCAAGTATGTGAGTCTCTTCCTCAAATTAACCCTGCAGAGAGAGAGAGAGCTCCCAGCTCTGCTCCTGCTCCTCTCCAGGACAGACCCAAGCTCTGGTAAAATAAACACAAAATGTGTTACTGGAGGATCAGACCCTTAGATCTGTTATTATATGTTGATTTTTAAAAAATACCTTTAACAAAAAAAAGAAAAAAAAAATCACAATTATCCTGTTTACATCAAGCTGTAAGTGGTAAAATTTGGTTATAAAAGCAAAGTACTTTGTTTTCCTCAGAAGTTACAGTCATTTAAAAGTCAGTTCACTCCCTGAATGCACAGTTATCTATATGAAAAGTGTAACTAAATTGTAGGTGTTTCTTTATTCCACCATAAATTGACATGTTCTAACAAGACAGTTTGTTTGCTTTTATTGTTCAAAAGCCCCTAAGTCTTCACTGTCTGCCTCTCCACTTGTCTTAAATGTTTGATTAAGCACTGTGAGAATTGTCAGTATTGATAAACTTCTTTCCAGTACATTAAGCACTCTAATCCTTTACATTCCTACTCTATCTCTATTGCCAAGTCACTCAGCTTCCTTGGCACTTGATTTTGGGCCAATATTTGCATGGGAAATGGTCTATAAATAAAAATAACTGCAATAGCAGGAAGAGCTGTTTTTGTGCATCTGAAGGTTTCTGACAGAAACAGTATGGGAAAGGCTCTGCTCGTTCTGTAATCACAGACCTAAATAGCTGTCTAGTGAGCTAATTAAAAGGGGTAATTAAACTCACCACTCTTTTCCCCAGTTTTCTAAAAATCTTAATTTTGAGGAGTGACAACGCTATTTATCTTTTCTCTGTGAGYCTGAGCTAAGCAGGAGGGTTTTGATGTCTGTGCTGTATTTAGGATTGAACCATGTGTTTATTGGGATAATTTCACAAAAGAGCAGTTCATAACTCAGCACAAACTCTGCCAATTTTTGGCACTGTTAGGGTCAGTTTTTATTTTTTGTCGCATTATTTTCTTCATATTACTCCAAGACTGACATTCCGGTGCCATATAGAGAACGTGTCAAAATCTATTTTTCAACAGTTAAGATTTCAAATTTAGAATGAAATATTGCACAATTTGACTGTGTTATTTTGGCTTTGTGAAGGTGAATTCTGGGGATAGAAGGATATTCCAGAGCAGCAGGGACATGCTGGGAATGATGTACATCTCTATCAGGATTACACAAACATCACTGGCAGAAAACATTAATATCTTCTCTTCTTTATTGTGTTAATGTAAAATTGTAAACTCAGATAATCTGATGCCAGAATTGGATGCCAGAATTATTTGGTATTTCAACACTAACACCAATATATTAGGAAATACATTGGCACAAGCTTAACATGTCCTCACCTTGTCACAACAGTGCCACTTCCAGATGAAACCACAGCGTGGCTCATCCTTGCTCTCATCAAATCTGACCAAAGTGAGTGCAGAATTTGGGTATTTCCCTCTTGGAAGGAGGATTTGGGCATGCCACATGCAACACAGAACAAGTATCAGTGGCTATCCAGGGCAAAAGTGCATATCCCAGGTCCTAACTCTGTAATCTTGACAGAGACTTTGTTTCCAGGCTCAGCAAGAGTTATTTTGCCTGAGTAAGGCAAGGAGGATCAGGCTCCACTGTGCAATTTCATATGAAAATGAAGTGGATGAGATACCTCTATCAGGCTCATTTAAAATAAAATAGGAGGGCTGCCTTTTTGTCTGCGCTGCTAATAAGAAAAATATGCTTGAATAGAAGGTAATTGTAATAAGGTATGTCCCCATTTTTCTCAATTTTGCCCAGTTTTCTTTGATATGATTATGGATGTCATTTATAAATGGTATTCCTTCGGGGCAGATTCATTAATTTTGGAGCTGTACATTCTTYCAGTACATATATATGAGAATTGACAATTTATACACAGGGGGAGAGACAGGATGGGAGACCCACAGAAAACAGAGGGTGTAGCAGGGTACATTGTGTCTGCAGCATTCTTCATAAATAACACGAATCACACAGAATTGCCAGAGATTATTTTAATGGCTCGACCCTTATGCTGTTCTGGTAATTACAGAGAGAGTTGGAAGCCCCTCCACCAGGGAAGTTCTGCATCAAAATAGTGAAATTTTGTAATGAATTTCAACTACAATTCAGAATTATTTATCAGAACTTYTGGGATTAATAGCTGCAGTACTTTTTTTTACCTTCTGGAGAGCCATAAACAGTGCTTTAAAAAAACAGCAGAAAGCATGCAGGATACCTAAAATTGATGCAACTCCTATTGATTTCAGTGAAATGAGTGTGATTTCCCCAAATGAATTGAATTTCTGGCAAATCTCTTCTGGGTGTGGGAGAGAAAATCTTGGATGAGAGGCTCCTGGATAGGCAGGGACACACTTCAGGAGAGTTAAATCCATTTAAGCCTACATTTTACCTGCTTGGYTAGGGAATCAGTTAAGTTTAGACATGTCCAGAGTTTCTCTTGCCCTTTYTTTCCTGTCCTGGGAGAATCTGTGGGATGAGCCTTTTTTTGTCTGTGATTTGTCTGGAAACAGCCCCAGYTCAGAGAGGCAGCAGGTGCCCGATGCACCTGAGTGCTAATTTCTGCCCGGAGAACGGTGGGCAGATCTTTCTGTCAGTGCTGATTTACGATGCTGTTTTCTGGTAAATTTTCTGGTTCAGAGTGAGGCACTGAGCTACAGGTTTTCAGCATTGTTTTGGCTTTCTGCTCTTCTGTCACAGGGCTGAAGAAGCAGAAACAGCGCCTGTTGCCGGKTTTGCTGCAAAGTCGCTGCTCCATCAGCACAGAGCTTTTCCTCCCTACACTCAACACCAAAGCCTGAACTCTCTGAGACTCTTTTTTCATCAATTAGTAACTAACTGCAATACATCCCATTCATTTCCACACAAAACCTCGGTGCTGCGAGTCAAAGGGGGACAGAATGCAGCTCTGGAGAGCTGAATACAGAGAATTAAAGGGTCTGTTTGCAGAGCAGGTGGGCTGCAAGCAAGGTGCTCTGGTGGCTGACTGGAGGTGCGGGTTTTCTGTAGGTCAGACACAATAAGGCACTGCCTGCTCGTGAGTTTGGCACTTTCTAAATTCATATTGCAGCTGAATGCTCTCTTGCTGCCCCTCACCAGATAATTGTTCATGTTTAAAGAGCTGTTCTTCCTTTAGCAGGGATCTCCTCTCTCTCTCTCTAAAGCAGTATATCAGGGACAGATTAGAGGGAAACCCTCCAAAGCTGCTTGTCAGATGTAAACAAACCYGCCAGGGTTGTTACACACACGAAAATAATGATACAAGGGTTTTCCAAGCATGAGAACATCACTCTTTGTATCCCACTAAATTAATAACATCTCTCAAGCACCTGCCTAAACCAGAAGTCTTTCCAAGAGACCAAGCACAACCTCTCTCATTAAATCAGCATTCAGGGAGCTAACTAGCAGATGCTGCTGACATGAACCCAAATGTAATCTCTTTAACCTTGTCCTGTGGGGAGCAGACAAGTCATGACCGAGTAATTCCAACTAAATTAGATTTTATGTGAAAGTGTATAATCTAAATTAAATTTGATTAAAATGATTCACTGATTTGTGTTTGCTTTTAAAGGTCCTCATGTAGCCAAGGTGACCAGTTCTCAGTAATCTGTGTAATCAGATTAATTTGTTTTTACACGGTTGGATCAAGATTTTTTTTATCCCATAGATTTTTCTATACTAATCATATTTGCTTGAATATCCACAGATAAATTAGATGTTTTGTATTGTGATAGAGGCTCGCTATAATTCAATTTTCACTGTGTTAATGAAATCTAACTGTGGTGACTATGAAGATGGGTGATGTAAAATATCACAAACTATCTGCAGGGAGAGAATGATCAGGTCATTGATATCAAATGCAAAAGATTGTGAAACAATCCCATGCCCAAAATCCCCTTCAGTGGGAGCCTTTGCTCAGCACAGACTCAGGGCAGCAATGGGAGCAGAATTGTGCAGCTGCCTGTTTGTGCAGTGATAAATTTCCTGRGCTTAACCCTTCACATCCTCTTCCYCTACTGGGAATTGGTGCAAGTGGGATGAATCTTGGTCCCTGCCTTTATTACATCTTTAAATCTTAATTGAATACCCCCAGTGCTGATGAGTGGCTGCATTCTCCACACTAATCACAGCCTGCAATCAGCAAACAACATATAGCTACTAATTAAGACTTATTAAGTTAAAATGACAATTTTATCCAATATATGAAGTCAGGGGTTGCYGTGTGCTGGATGTGGCTGCTTTAATGGCAATGGGAAGAAGATCATGGGCTCTAGGCAAGAATTTCTGAAATTTTTTTATAAGAATATGCTGGCACCACTTTTTCAGATTCAGATTCGTCGTTTCTTTCTGGTATCTGTTGACTTTTTTTTTGTTTGGATTTTTTTCTTGCTCTTTTGGGCATCATGTATTTCCAGTTTGACAGCTCTGCTACAATTCCACGGTTCTCTGGTGAACAGGACTTAGCAGAAGGTTACAGATCATCTCTGGAGATTTMATAGATCTGAAACAGTGCCTGGTTCTGAAAAGGCTCAGAATTGCAGGAGGAAATGAAGGTGCACTGTTGGTGATGTTACCCTTTGGTATTTGGATTGTCTTAAGTGTTAACAAAAATTACCAGTCTTTGTTACTGTAAAGAACAAATCATAGTGCTGTATAACCCTCAGGTTAAATCTTTGTAATGAATTACACAGAAAATCAACTGTTAATTACTCAAGGTAACTATGACAGAATATGGGAATGGGGTATTTAGGGTTTACCTGGCACTTTAGTGCTTTAGGCTGCTCTTTTCCCACCCTTAATCACAAGTTCAGCTCCTTGCTCATTTTTCCCTCATCACATCAACGAATCCTGYGCAGCCCAGGTGGCTCCCTAAGCCTGTGGAACAAAACCCTTCAGCTCATGTTTAATTTTAGCTGTGGGAATATCTTCACAGGTTTTGATGAGTTTCTTCAGAGGCTTGAATTYCAGCATGAATTTCTGCTCTTTTCTGATGTGAAGCAGAGGAAACTTCCTCTTCCTCAAAGACTATGCCTGAAACCTACTGTCCAGCAATTTGTTTAACATGTTCTTCCTCATGCCAACATCTCTGGTGTTAAAACTTTTAGGAAGATAATGAAAGCATGAGTCAGTGAGCTTCTCCCTTCTCTCCCTTCTCTCCCTTCTCTCCCTTCTCTCCCTTCTCTCCCTTCTCCACTGGCAGCAAAGAGATTCCACCTCAGCATCTGCACCGGTTCTGAGCCGAGGGTTTCCTTTGTCCTGCTCCTTTCTGTTGAGTGGGAGAAGGGAAAAGGACAGAAACTCTTTCCCTTTTCTAGAGGAGCACGCCTCAATTTCTTCTTTAGTGTAATAAAAAAAGGGTGCACTATGCTTCTCTTCTTTTTTCTTTAAGCTTTGTGTTGTCTTCCTAAATACAAATTTACTTCAGTGAGGGGAACTTAAACAGGAGTGGAGGTATTGGAGCTGTTCTGCTTTTGAAAGTGAGATAGAAAAGCTCTTTGGTGAGTGAGGAAACAAGATCAGATGARTGTTGCTCCAGGGAAATCCATAATATCCCTTCAATCACTCTCTGTCTCTGCATTTTGCATATGACAAATGCTCTTTCACTAGATCTTGATAATTGCCCCAAAACAACAGTAAAGAAGAGAACCTGTAGCTCYTGAAAAGCAACTATGGGCCAGCCTAATAACATCACTTATGTTCATTCATATTTAAACTACAGTTTTATGTTTGGGAAGTTTGTAGCCAGAAAAGTGAAGTTCTTTGTAGGATTGTCTTAAATTTTTTTTTAAGTATTACCAGTCATTGTTACTGCAAAGAATAGCTCCTTATTTTTCATATCTAAAAGATTGAACCCTTCACAATGATTAATAAAGTCTGGTTGTTATCTACTTTTGTCATAAAAAATGATACACGAAAGAAACAGTCTGAAAAAAAACACGAAGGTAAAAGACCAGCATGGACATTTGTACCGACACTGCTAATTAAAAGACTTAACTTATTAGTCTTTAAGTAGCAACAAAAAAGAGAAACAAACAAGTACAATTTGGCAGATTAATTTTATGTTCTGTACTATTTAATCAAACTATACCTATAGTGAAAATGACAAATCTGAGTTGTCAGACTATGGATGATAAGAAAGATAAAGGTCATATATTTAAATGTCATAGAAGGTCTTATTAAAGGAACCCTAATTACATTAGGTGTCCATGAAACATTAATTAAATACTGTCTGAAATAATTAGGTCCAAGTTACTGATGATTTAATTAAACTCAGTTTTTGATTTTATAAGAAAACTACAGGTCSAGTATCAGTCTGCTGGCAGGATAATTGATAATGTGTCAGAAGAGCCAAACAGTAACCTTGGCCGGCTGCATGGAAGGACACTTTGGGGAGCAGGGTGTCCCCTCGTGGGGAGGGACACAWGGGTTGCTTCAAAGTGTGCAGGATCCACAAAGAGAAAGGTTTGGGCTCAGATCCTCAACCTGTGTGAAGTTCTGCTGAGACTCCTTGCAAATTCTGGGGAAGGTCTTCACCTTATCAAGTARTTGGGTTACTACAGCAAAAGGCAGRTGCACACCTAAAAATCTGGGTTTATATCATCCACCACACACCCCTACAAAGTCCCAAACCCTTCTTCCCTTCCCTTCTACAGAGAAACAGTGATGGAGTAAATGAGSTAAAGGCTCCTCTGCATCCAGGAGGCGGTGCCAGGTTACAGATGGATAAAGGAATTGTGACTGGGGGCAGCTGGGCTGSCAGAGGGCTTGTCTGGCCTTTTAGGGTGAGGGAAATATTGCAGGAGTGAAGCATCATCCCCTACTCAAAACTGCCACAGRTAAAATGTGAGATTATCCAGGGGAAAACAAAGTCTTGAAAATGTAACAAATATGCTTTTGTGTGTGGAATGAGGCAGTGAAGGGATTTTGAGGAAAAAGCATTTTCCTGYCTGTTCCATGAGTGGGAACACAGACTTTGTGGCACTAAAGGATGGACTCTGTGACTGGGTTCTGGCAACTCACCTCCACTGGCAAGATCTAAACCTTTTTCTTCTCTCTAGATTTTTTTCTTCTTCTGACTGGCTGATCTCAGACAAATCAACCTCTCACTTCAATTTCTCCTCTTGTGAAATGAAAAGGAGCCTCTTTACTCCATAATTCAGAGCCCTGCCTAATCCTGTGAGTGTTAACTCTACAGAACGATACTACTGAAATGGAAAATATTGACCTCAGAGTTCTAAAAATCAGAGGCAGCCTCATGGCTGCAGTAGAGCTACCCCTATGTGAGAGACTGAAATAATTCATGCCTCAAACATTGATATAAATCACCAAGGGTCACACAGGCAGCTCAAACATCCTTGCCAGACATGGCCAGTGCCTGACCCAGAAAAGGTTCCACTTTATCCTCTGGACAGCTAACACTGCTCACAGGGAGGGCTCTGGGTGAAGAGAACAGGAGAATCAATTTGTAATTAAAACCTGTGTGCCTCCTAAACATCCATTCCCAATGAGAGCCACCTGGTTATGAAAGGGAATTGACTTGTCTCTACACAACCAAAAAGATTTTAAAAAATTAAAAGAACAGATCAGAAACCTCCCAGAGTTTCTGCTGCAGAGTAAAGCAGATTCCACAAAGGAACACTGATAAAGCTCTATGAGTTCAGGCATCCTCTGATTTAATAATATCATTGAAGAGMCTATTATTTCACCATGGAAAATAAATAAGTTCCAAAAACCAGAAAAGTTTATCACAATTACCATTGGCAGCATGTTTGAGGTTTTTTAACCAGTCATCATCGTGACACCTAACGAACACTTCTAATTGAATAATTCCAAAGTGCAAAGGAAATGCTAAGATACTGACTCAGTAACTGGTAAAATCTGTTAATAAAAACCAGAAAGAGAATTTTGTATTAATTTAACAATTGACTCATCAGCTGGACCCTCCTTGGGAGAAGGGATATGTTTTGTTTTGAATGTTTTATACTCCAGCTCACTGGGCACAAATATAAAGTATAACCCACAAAATACCTCTTGTGTTTGCTGCTGCTTTCTCATCTTCCTCCAGAGGTTTTTGAAACTTTTCTTAGGCTTTTCCAGGTGTGAAACTCCTCACATTGAAGGTGAAGACTGAAATGTAAAGRAAGACTGATTTTAAAGAGTAATGGCATYTTGTTTGTTTTTAAAGAAAGCTCTCTTTGAGTTATTCAAAAGACAAAAACAGATAAAGTTTTGTTCTTTTTTTTTCCTACAAACTCTGCATGACATCAATTTCTAATTTATGATGTAAAATAGTCCCATATTTTACCCTACCTGAGTGCTTGTGCCATGTCTGTAATCCTGCCTAAACAAAAATCCTTAACTCCTTCAGACAAAAATAAGATTTTATTATTATTTTTAGTAAATCCTCTTACTTTGACTGTTACAGTAATCATTATAAAGATAGCATGAATTAGAGTGTGTATAATTTTTCACAGCTAGTAAAACCATAACCATATGAGGTACCAATGAGCAGTTTAGCAAGCAAACCTTTATCATTAACATGCTGCTCCCAAATATTCTGTTGCCACCGTTCAGTATCAGAGTGCCTGTAAAAAATGGCAAATTTTTTCCTAAAGTTTGAAATTGCCACTGAAATAAATTGCCTTTTAAGCTGTTTTTAATACACTTTTAAAACACATAAATCATCCATGCATTTGACAACGATATAACTGAGTAAATATCCCTAAACGAGCAGCGCTTTACGCATCTGCCAAAGAAGCTGCGATTTAAAGCGATGCGTTCTGAGCTGCTTTTCTGATGAGGATTTTTGGACCAACACTCACCCCGAGTGGAAGGTGTTGGGTGGTGATTGTGCTGCAGACAGGGCACAGACAAAGCAGAGACAGCCCCGAGAGGAGCCCCGGCTGCGGGACAAAGGGATGAATGAATGGGAAGCTGATAGCAGGGGGTCAMACAGCGCCCTGCTCAGCACCTGAATATCCCACCCAGCAGGAGGGGTATTATTATAACCCCGGTGGGGTTTGTTTGGGGTGTAACTCCAGCCCTCTGCAGCGCACAGTCCCYGCAGTCCGATGTTCGAGGGCTTTTCTCATCCTCAGCAGCATCGATTTATGACCRGTCAGAGCTGTTTGAGCCCTCGCTGATATTTGCTGCCTCTGGGGAGTTTGTTTTTACCTTTTGTTAGCATATAAAAAACGAAAATATCTAGGTTAATACTATTAAATGTGATACATGGTGAAGGCATTGATTAATTTTGTTATATACAGATCCTGCTCTTCTAACCTAAGCAAAACACAAGTTGCAATGGAAATTCTGCTTCATTACTTAACTGGATCAAATCCTGCACAGTAGCACCCCTTTATGTCATTCTAGCAATCAAATAATTTAGAAAAAAAACGACCTCTCAAATGAATTCTTTCCAAAGTGACATTAACTGTCAGCAAAAGAGATGGAGAATGAAAGGAAAGCAGTTGCTTGTGTTTTACCTGCTTAGCCACCTGTTAACTGAAATGAATGAATAAACTGAGCATTGCTGGGGAATCCCGGGATTTCCTGAAAAGCTGGAAAATCAGCTTCCATTCAAAGATAGATTGGTGACTTTATATAACTTAAATTACAATTATCCTCTGTGCAAAATAAAAACATATCAGACTGTGAAGGCTAAGAACCAGTTTAAAAAATAAAAAAGCTTTAAACAGTGTTAGTGCTGCAAATTCTAGACAGAAATAAGCTTGAACATTGACAATAACATTGGCAAAATCTGTTATTGAAAAACCCACAAGCTCTGCACACATTTGCAACATTTCCCCCCCCGCCCCAAGATATTTCTAAATATTGACTTCAGACTTTAACAGCAGTGCAGATCCAGTACAAATTTCTTTGTGTGAGCAGAGATGTTCTGCTAGAGACGTGCCACGGCACACAGCTCCCCACAAAACTGTAAAAGTCTGCAAAACAACCTGGCAGAAGCAGATCTACAATTAACAAACACATTTGACGAGGCAGTTTCCAGATCTGTACTTATTTTTATGTTACAAGCACTTACCTGATGTCTCGTGCAATACATTATAAAGATATTTCCTAAAAGATTTTGGCAAATGAATTATGTGGCTGCAATGTAATAACGGAGGGAGAAATTTGTCCTGTTATCAGTCACACACATTCAAGCAGAAGCCCAGTGCAGCACAGTAGATAGAACTATAAGCTCTGGGATCTTCTCATTCAACCAAGATTGCTTCATACAAAAGTTGACAATACACTACTGAAAGCCATTGTTGATATTCAACATTTTTTAAATAGCTGAACAGAATAGACAATAAGGCATGAAGGAAAACTTGGATAGGAGGCTGGCCTGGAGTCTGGGTTCAAAAAGGGRAAAAACATTAAAAATGGACAATAAATACGTGATTCTCGTTTTTGCCCGGTGTGTGTCAATTAACTGATCTTTATTGTGCTGAAATTCCACCAGCTTTAAAGGGAGAATAAAATATGAACCCTAATTTTTTTTTAATCTATTTAACTCTAGGTGCAGTTTGAAATACTGGCACTGAGAGAGACCATATTTTTGTGGTTCACATTCACCACCATCTAATGTAATTTAAGAACTTTGCAAAATCACTGAAAGATCCTCCCAGTAATTATCAGACCCATCTGCCCAGGCTGAGGGGATCACTTATATCAGAAAAAGGAAATCACTTATATCAGTCCTTATATCAGAAAAAGGATTCCTGTGAAATACTTCTTTAAAGTGTGAAAAATCCAATATTTATATTTCCTGTTACTGCATCTGAACTCCCTATTTCCTCCATTAAAACAGATCAGACCACTGATTCCAGTCTTGGAAGAAGTTCACAACATTTGCAGACCTTACACATGGCAGATAATGGATTATTTTAACAACTGCTTGCATTTGGTTTGTTTTGCCTGGGATTTCAGTGCCAACAGGGGAAAATCTCACCTTGTACAACTCTGAAAACTGCAGCACTATAAAAATAGCTCATTTTTTTTTCTACTGGCACATCTGAAACACCTTGTGTAGACCATACCAATGCCAGTATGACTAGCAGCCAGCAGAAAATGAGTTTAAACAATCTTATTTATTGATAATTGAGATATGGCAGCTGAACATCATACTTTTACTCTTGCTCAGAACCACATTTTTTTCCAGCTCTGCTTTGGATTTCACTGTATGCTGCTTCTCCTATACAGGATATATTAATACTGCTTTCTCCATTCTTCTAATGAATTTATTTAAGGAGAATTGTCACGTTATTTCAAGCGAGACCAAGCAGTTTATGATGGATGTTGGTAGAGCAATTTAGCAGGTGGGGTTTTTCTGTTTTTTAGTTAACCCTGTTGTATTATCCACTAATTCTCATCGTGAGTTTAGAATGTGCAGTGCATTTTTGTCTCTTGTTTTCAGTCTTGTTAGGTATGTGACTAGAATTTAGACATCAGCTGCATTATTTAGCCTTCCTTGAAGAAAGGACATTGCTTSGTGTGTGCTGCTTGTTCCAGTGAATATCTGAAAGTCCAGGCATGTCCAAAACTTGGCACTCAGCACACACATTTTTGTCCAAACCAGATTTCCCAGTGTTGAGATGAGTGCAAGAATTGATCAGCAGATGGCTCCCAGCAGAGTGCCAGGGAAGGAATTCTGAGCAGAGTTTGGCTCCATCCTTCTCCATGGCTGTTACCTGGGTCCCCCTTAAGTTATTKCCCCTCAAGACWAGGATTGGAACCAGCTGAGGAATCYTTTGCACTCCTGCAAAGCACAACAGCTGCAACCCTTTCCATTTCCATTTTCCTTTCCTTCTAGGAAAGTTCTAGAAGACAATCCCCATTTTAGTTGTATTTGACAATCCTGGCTTGGGCTGGARGGCACTCTCAGGCAGCAGAATGCAAATAGATGGAATTTAAACCACTTTGGTCTAAAGTCCATTATGAGACATCAACACAAACCAGATTTTCTCTGATCTGGGGAACAGAGTGGGTCAAATCACTCAAGCCAGCAGAGCTGGAAGGAAAACTTTTCATTGTTGCAGGTGAAGTGTCCCAGCAGCTCATCCATGTCCTTGGATGCTGGAATTTGCACAGAACAGGGAGAATTGCTGGTCTTTGTAAAGCTGGTCTTTGCAAAGCTGAATCATCCCAGACAATCAAACCCACGGAGCTGTCCAGCCCACAGTCAAAGATATTTTCCATGTGGAAAAAGAAGCAAGTTTGATGCCTTCATTCRTATCAGGAAGAAATCAAGCACAGGGCATTTTGCTTTGAACTGGCTTTCAAGYCTAAGTCAGACAGTGATACCTCCARCTCTTTCATTCCAATTAATTGCATTGATTTTCAATTAGTTTGTTGATGTTGGTGGACGTCTTCATGTGCCTGTAACAAGGGATTGGGTCTAAACCACCTAGAAACACGACATCTATATTGAACACTATTCCCTTACCTCTTGTTTCTAGGAGATTATAGAACAACTTCCCACCAGAAATGTAAACATCAAATATCAGTGTAATCTCCAATACCTTTTTATGCCTTTCTTCCTTCTTGACACTTAAGCAGAATAATTTTCACTATGATTTGCAATCTAAACAATTACCTAAACTTCTGGGTATCATCAGGGCAGGAAATCTCYGAAATAGCAGCAGTAAGATCTTTTTATGCAGCAAAGCTCCTGTGAAAAACCTGGTTCTAAATGCACTATTGACTGTGCTTCAAAGCTACGTGAGAAGAAATCAGAATATGAACCTGAGCTCTTTTCACATCTTACCCAAAGCTGTGAATCACAGAGCACCTCAGCTTTCAAACAGCAAAAGATGTAAATAAGGAAAGGAATCCAGCCCTGCTTTGCTAGGTCAGGTTCCTCCTGTGTCATTACACAGATGCTATAGACACACTGTCTGTTTAAAATTTGCCTCTTCTTAAAAGGATAAGAAATTCTGTTCTCAAGCCCCCAGTGTTTCACCCAGTGGAATTCTAAAATTGTCAGTAATAATTCTGTAAATTATGTCTACAAGAAAATTGCAGTTCTGTCCTCCTGAAGGAAAGGATTATTTTACCACATAGTTCAGCGTTCATCTCTGAAAATCACTTATTAGGCTGCTCCTGGCAAATTCACAAACTGCACTTGTCAGGACCATCATAAAGTTGTATGCAACATCAATTTAACGATAACATTACACCGGTTTTCTCTGCAGCCTCGCATGGAGCCTGTGAATTTGTGGGAAAGAGATATTCAATACCAACATATCCGTGAACAATGAGGAAAATGACAGATCTGTGTTCTGMGGACATAACAT
Source organism: Malurus melanocephalus (assembly GCF_030028575.1). Taxonomy (NCBI): domain Eukaryota; kingdom Metazoa; phylum Chordata; class Aves; order Passeriformes; family Maluridae; genus Malurus; species Malurus melanocephalus. Next base: position 540,318 of record NW_026623352.1, read on the forward strand.
ACACCTTGTCCACATTTCACTCGGATCCTTTCAAACAGCTGCCAATCCTGCTTCCAGATAAGTATGGAACATTACATGTATTCAGAAACTGTTTAAATTATTTTAAAGTTTTAGGTTACTACTTTAATTGCAAAGTCTTCATTTTCCTCTCTTCCTAAAGCCATGATATGAATTCTCCTCTCATTGTTATAATTTTCTGTGATATAAGCCTGCTATAATTTAGCACTCAACTGCACTGAATCCCATTATGAAGGCTCATCTTATATCACACAGAGTATATCTGAGTATAAAACATAAAATGCTTAGCTTGTAAGGATAGGGAGCTTGTCATCTCTTTAATTTGATCAGTAAAGTGGAATTTTGGATTTAAAAAAAGTTGGACTATAATGGCAAGATAATGCTAAATATCCAGATTTTTAAAATGACTGACACACTGCGCATTTCAGAGATAGAGATATGTGTGACCTTCACAGAAGTTAATTAAAATATGGAGAAAAGAAATTCAAACTGCTTTTTTTTTTTTTTTCCTAGGAAGTGTGTATTTCAAATGTCCCTGGCCCTCAGCAATATGTGGGGTAGTCCAACATGTCTCCTGTTTCCCATACAAGGTCCCCTTGAAACATTTCCCTCAAGAGACTTTCACAGGGAGGATGCCTCTGTCACTCTGATATTCACATGTTTAACAGAAATCCTCTTTTGCTATCACATTTAGGCTTTGAACATTTAGTTTATTCTCAAGAAATCCCAGGGTACACCTTAAATGGAACATTTGTGTTGACCTTGCAATAGAATCATAGAAATGTTTAGGTTAGAAAAGACCTCTAAGATAATTGAGTCTAATTTTTGTTACTATCTGATTATCTTTTCCTTAGTGTCACCATCTTAAATTTGCAGTAATTAATATATGGCAGTGATAAGTGTACAGACTTTCTGATTCACTGAATTCTCATACAGCAATAAGAACAAAGTGTTGGAAATAAGGGAATGCACAAATTAAAAAAAAATATTTGCTTGATGAAATATCAGGCTGAAAATTCAGTGAGTGTCTTCAAATAATATTGGAGCACAGGTCATGAGCAAASTCATCAGTGTTTGCTAGCAGTGGCTTTTCAAATGTGAAGCAAATCACTTTTTATATATTTAGTGCTCGCTAACTGCTCAACAGCTGAAGTTTTTGGAAATGCACAGACCTCTGTGATACAGGGATATGTGAGACCTGGACAGGGAAATAATGTTCTGTGTTCTACAAARTGTTTCTGGTGTTGCCCCAGATTTCACATTCTAGGTTGTGGTGGGACAAACCTTAATTTCTTCCTCCAGCCCCCAATTCCAGAACGGTGAAGCCACAGCAAAAACCACTTACCTGTGATATAGCAGACCTAGAACAAGCCTTTGTTTTCCTGGTCTGTTCACCTTTTTTTGCCATAAGCAAGTTCGGAGATGGAATACTGTCCCTTTTTTATTGGAGCTGTTCTACTTTGCAAACTAATTAAATATTCTTTCTACAGCAACTAGATCACACCCAGGTCTGCTACAACTCATCCAAACATGGCCAAGAGAGTCTGCCAAATAACCAGAGAGCTCTTTGCACTCTCCCAAAAATCATCCTCACCTGGTTCTTTGCACCTTGTCCATCCACTTCTGGATCTAGTTGGTGTGGATTATAAAGTGTTTCACACTCTCAGCAGGTTGGATGGGGGAAATTTATGGCACAAGGAGCAACAGCTTCACAGACAGTTGTGACAGTTGTGATGTCCAAGGGGTGGAAGGTCAGTGGTACGAGAGGTTCAGTTGTGAATCAAAACACCCCAACAGTCTGGTGCTCATGGAATGTCACCTTAAACTTGAGAAGCTTTTTCCAGTGAAAATCTTTCCAAAGTCCTACAATCCTGTAAAAAAGTTTTAGTTTCAATGAGCTGACATTTTCTGACAAAAAACCCTTTTGTCTAAACATCCCTTGATAGCACTAATAGTAAATAAGGAGGTGAAATAAAAGATTTGCCACTGTCGGAAATAATATTTATAAAAATGATTGCAAACACGTTTCCATTGAGGAAAGGAAAAAGTGCTAACAATGAGTGGCTAAATACTTGCTGCTCACATAAAGACACACTTTTTCTCTCTAGCACAATTGTGGAGCATAAGACATGGAGGTGGGCTTGGGAGAAAAGATGCACTAAACAGTGGACTCCTTTTTTTTRCAATAAATGTTCATAAAAATATCTACAAAAAGGCCAAGTTAGCAGTGTTGGATATTACAATGTATTTGATTAATTTTTTCTTTTTTAATATAAAATTGTCAGATAATCTTGTCCTGCAAAAATACTACATTTTAAAATTCACCGTGGAGCTGTCAGGCTCCCACAGCCTCTTAGAGCTGGAGCTGGTACTGAGCTTGTGCTCCTTGTCAAAATTTAATGAGACGACCAGTTCTAAAATAATTGAATTTTCATATCAGAGCGAACCAGGATTACTCAGACAATAAAAATGCTGAGTCCTGTACTGTTACTGGCAAATACCTTTTGCTTTGCTCATGGAATCAGTATGTAAATGTTCAGGGTTTGTATTTAAGGCATCTTATGCATTTAGAGTTGTAGTACTGGCAATAATTTCAAATGGTGCTGTTGATAAGTAGCTGGGTTTTCTTTTTTTTTTTTTAATAATGTTCAAACTGTAATTTGTTTGGTGAATCAGGATAAGCATTTGGCTTATATTTTATATAAATGTTAATGCAGTTGCAGTTTAATTATATTTCTTAACTTTAGCATTTCAAAAGTAGAATTTGAAGACCACTCSATCAGATTGTCTTGCTTCCATGGAATACTTATGAGTCCAGTCCCACTGACTTATGACTTTAAAAAAGTAGAACTGTCCCCAAAGTTAATGCCTGCTCCAGAGGGTGAATATGTGAGCTGAGGCATGAAGAGCAGSACAATGCTGGATGTATTCCTCAGCTTGCAGGTTGAAAAATCAGAGACAAAAGGGCCCCATCAGAACTACAAAGGGACTAAAAACCAAACCAAACCAAAACCCCACCCATARCCGGGATTATTTACATAAATGCTTCGAGCAACACTAAACTGTACTTCAGCAAGGCAGGGGTTGGTGCTGCAGAAAGGGCTCATGGAAATAATTTAATCGATTCCAAGGAATCATTAGGCTGAACAGTACCAGCACCTTTCTATCCTTTTCTTGCTTTCCAGGGATTATTATGAGTATAAAACCATAGGAATAAGGATTGCTAAACTTTCCCAGCAGGTCAAATGTCTGAGACAGTGTGAGCATCAGAACTTTGCTTGGCTGTGTGAAGTTGTGCTGCTTTTTCAGTGAGTGGCAGGAACATATCTGACTGTCATTCACCAGGAAGGAGAGCTCCTAAACAACGCCCAGCCCATAAAAGACCTTTAATCCATTTTTCCATTTTTCTTCCCAGCCCATCTTCCTACAAAAAACACCTATAGTCTCACTATTAATACTTAAAACACAGTTAATTAGCCACACATAATTTTGTTTCCTTGCCCAGCTCACCTAATTTAACAGATGTTCATGAGTAGCCAYCCTAGATATGCTACAGAAAATCCATCAAAGAGAGAAAAATTTGAAAAATACGTTTCTGAACCTGAAAAGGGCTTGTGAGACAGATTGCAAACCCTGACAAAAGACGAACTGAGAAAAGTCTCTGCTGTGGCTGCTGTCCTGCACCCTTCTGGGTGGCAGGGAGGAGCCTGCACTGCTTGATGGGAGATGTAGTTTTACCCTGAATTTAAAAAGGAAGAAATTTACTGAATTTAAAAAGGAAGAAATGCAGGAAAAAGGAAATCTGAAATGGAATTAATGCAGCTCCAGTGTTTCATTGGTATGATGGCAGTGCTGGGGTAGAGGTCTTCTAAAACTTGTAAGCCCAAGGGAAATCCAATCTGGATTATATTTTTATTGTTATTGGTTGAGAAAGTGATTATTCATAATAACATGAAATGGAATTGAGTGGTCAGGTGTATTTGTTTTCCAGTCTGTATTTTTTTCCAGTCTGCAATCTTAACCACTTCTTAGTTACATAATTGATATTTCCCTTTTTTTTAATAGGAAGGTGATGGTAAGTAACATAATCTCTCGCAGATGAGGCTTCTTTACATCTAGAGGTGAGGTCAAGTAATTTGTGTGTTGTCCCATGTTACAACAAGTCAGGAAATCAGAGAATTATAGAATAGTGAGGGTTAGAAAGGTTGAAGTCAACTTGGGCAACTTCAGGTTGTCTCTGCCTCTTCTTGTTTGCCTCACACTGTCATTTTTCAGACTTTATATTTAGCATTGTCTCGGATATCATGGCACCAGAGCTCCAATATCCCATTGATTCTTAAGGCAGAATACCATATTTACCAGGAATTATATCCATTTTTTGTCACTGTGTTCCTCCTGAAAGCTTTCCTAGTCGAGTATGACTTTAATAATATCGTATATATTTCTCTCCCTCAAATATGAATGGATTTTTCATGCTGAAAATTGCTGCTGGCAGGAGCTGTGTATCAGTAACCTCTGTGCCCCAAGGAATGCTCTTAAAGACAGCAAATCTGAGCAGTGGACACTGCATCAGGTGACTGAAATCAGCAGAATATTATTTTCTGAAATGAACTGAAAAAATATTTGAGTTGCAAGAGACACATAAGACATAAAATCCTGTGGCAATTTCTTAAAGCCTATGAAATAGGGAAATACTACAAACTGAGATCAAATTTTGTATTTCAAAACATGAGTTTCTCCCCAAAAAAATAATTTGTAAGAAAATAAAATTAAAAAACAAGCACAAGACTGAAACTTTTCATGCAGATACAAAAGAGGATAACTTGGAAAGGTCCCAGAGCAAGCAGTTTCCAGAATAAGAGGTATTTCCCACTTTGGCTAAAGGATATTGCCTTGTGTCAGAAACAGTGTGTTTCTCATTTTTTAGATGAGGCCCTTTCTCAAATTTCCAGCAGGAAAAGCTACAGCAATGATAACGTTTGTGCAACTAAATATTATTGCTGATGGGTTTTTTGGCTTGTTTCTTTGGGGGGAGTGCTTTTTGTTTTGGTTTGGGGTTTTTATTTGGTGTGGTTTTATTTTGGTTGGTTGATTGTTGGTTGGTTGGTTGGGTTTTTTTTTTTTTTTT
>NW_026623352.1:545599-552303 GCF_030028575.1 Malurus melanocephalus
AACTGAGCCCATTTTGTGTTATATTTATACCAACTGCACAGGGTGAGGTGCTTCTGCAAAAATCCTGAGTTCTGTGAATGTACAAGAATGCATTCCGTGCATTGGCTTTTCAAAGGTTGGCTAAATTTTGCTGGAGCAGCTGAGAGAAGGCAGGTAAAGCTCATTAATGATATTAAACACTTCAAATTCTCTAGAGGTTAAGGTTTTTGAGCCTGAACATTGGAGCAGCTTCTCTTCAGAGCATTTGTGTAATAACAACACATAATTTCTGTGTACAGTTGTGACCTTCCTGGGGGTTTGCTGACAGAATGCTCCTTTCTATGTATCARCCCAAAAATGCATTTTGTCCCATGACTAAAAGAAGGTAAAGAGWCACTAATATGGTCTTTTAGCCCTAACAGACTTTAATGTGCCGGTTTTTTTATCTCAGATCAACTTTATTATAATACAGTAATTACACAGGGAAAAAAAAGTAATGATCATAATATCAGGCAAATTTCACCTCCTTTGGTGTCCCGTGATTCTCTGCACTGAGGGCTCAAGGAAAGGCCTTCCCTGACTTCCTGATAASTGGATGAGTGATTATCCCCCTTGTTAATGGGCAATGATATAGAAAAGTCCTCCAGATGGACAGAATATTCATGAGGGGGCTGCACCAGCTGAGATAAGGATATAAGATGCCACAAGCAATCACTTAGAAGAACACCATGAAAAAAAAATACACTGAGCCAGCCTTGGGGTTTGTGGGTAAGGTGAGAGGAGGACAGACCCATGGGGGCCATTTGGGGACAGGGACTGACCCAGGGCTGAGTTTAACTGGTTAAAAGTGTCTGGCAAAAGGACCTTCCGGTGGAAGGTGGCCCAATTCACCAGGCAGGGATGGGTGATCTTTAAGGACCTTTCCAACCCAAATGATGACAAATTGTCTGTGACAATTTCAGCTGCCACCTGTCAGGGTGAGATTTGGCTTCACCTGGAAACAGCCCCAAATCTGTGCAACCAGTGCAGAGTATGGGTGTTTGTGAAGGTCCAGGAACATTTCTGTGGGACAAGAATTGCCTCAGCACCTGAAGGGCTGCCCTTCACCAGAGAGTCAAACAATCAGACAATCTTCAAGTCAAGATCTTCTAGGGGAGAATAACATTATTCTCATTTTTCAGTCKATTTCAACCTTTTCTTCCCAAGTGAGATGGAAATTTTGACATTTGTAAATCTTCCCACCTCAGTAATTTGAGAAAAATGTGGAGTTTGTGTCAGTCAAATGTTCTGATGGTTTTGAGATGTGTTATTAATTTTTTTTTGTTAGCATTTCCAGTATTTAAAAAAAAATTCTTAAGAGGAAAAAGTAAGTTATTATGAAAAGAAAATGTCATGTTGATAACTGTGAAATATCTTAGCTAAATATGTTGAAACAACAAAATTCATACATGTGAGGCACTCTCACTTTCTATTTTTACAAACTGATGTCTCCCTAGAYAAATCRCATTTTGGAAAATGAACTGATAATGATTCTTACTAAGGCAGATCTTCTGACCACACAGAACAAGATTCCAGCCCAGCAAACTTTTTAAAAAATAATGAATTATGGTGATGGGGGTGTGACATTCCATGCCATGGTTAATGGCTGYYCCWTTCTCTGCTGAGGTTCTCTCCATACAAAGTCCTTTGGAATGGTGATATTATGCACTGAAATCACTTGTGTTAAAGTGTGATGTGATCAGCTTGGYCAGGACCAGTCATGATCCACACTGGCTTGACAATAATCTGCCTTCCTTGACACTGCTTTTAGGTGAAAAATAGGTTTCTTATTACACAGGCCTGTGTTGGTAAAAAATTTTGTTTCCATGACAGATTTTTATTTAATTCAAAAAGTTATTTACCATGGACTTTTTCCAACAAACACATATATTTTTGAAAAAAAAAAAACCCCAAACGAACCAAACTACTAAAAATTGATCTCCAAAAAATGTTTTCCTTTCTATTTGTATTCCATTAAAACTGAGCACCAATGCTGAATGTTTTTCTCCCAGCCTGGAATGTACCAAAGCTGAATGGGTTTAATTTCAACATAAAACTAAATCTGAACTGATTGACCTGAAATTCTGCTGGACTCCTACCAGACCTTAACCAGAACAAATTCAGTCACCATCGAATCGGGAAGGATTCATGTTCAAGCAGTTACAAATTGGTGGAAATCCATGAGGTAACTCAGGTGGACAGCAAAGCAATAGATTCTCACTGTGTAAGGCTGAAACCCAGATTAAAAAATGAGCAGTCACCAAATGGAAAAGTTTTTGTCTTTTCCTGAGAGAAAAATGCATGCCTGTTGTAGAGGCACCATGGAGGGGTAGTTCCACCTGACTACCTCTTATTTCCTGGGAATTTTTCTCCCAGCATTGCCACCAAAATAAACCAGAATAAAAACCTTGCACCTATTTTTGTGCATCCTACAGACCCTCTGAAGGTGCTGTAGTTCAGACACACACACAGGTTGGGTGGTGGAAGAAGCTGGAAGATTTTTCAGGATACCAAATCCTGAATATTGGATGTGCTGGACTGAGAGCGGACATTCTGTGACAACATTTCCAGAGTTTCAGCCCCACAGTTCAGGGACACATCTGCACAGCCTGCAGGACCTGGAGCACCAAACAATTTTTGTTATTTCTAAAAAAAAAAAAAAAAAGGAACTAGATTTGAAAACTATTTCTGAAAAAATCCTTTATCTGCCTCCCCTCAGAAGTGCAGCAAATCCTAATATGATTTATTGAAAGGCCTTGCTTCCAAAAGGCATTGTGGCCACTGAAATAATGAACTACTTGAAAGTCACATTTAATTTACTTCCAAAGAAACAAGCTAGCATTGCTCAAGGTTGCTGGGGAAACAGGAAAGCTGCTTTAGATCAGTTTGCAGCAGAGAAGACTTGCTGATATTTTGCAATTTGTACATGTTCACTATAACTTTAACAATCTCTTATTTTCAGAAACCCATTTCTGACTTGGTGTTAAATATTCATCCTCATTCCCAGAGCACTGCCTTGTTTTCAGCTGTGGATTCAGATTCATAAATCTGACTTAAAAATAAGCTGTTTTATCACAACTGTGTACATATTTCTGTTTTGGGGGCCCATTTATCAAAGAATGCATCCAATTTCAGCYCAAGAGAAGCCCACAGTAGGCATAAAAATCTCATTTCTTGGGAATCTACAGTACCAACGTGGGATGCAATTTCAGGTGATCAAACCCTTCCCAACATCTTTTATTGGCCGCTTTTAGACTTTCCTGCTTTAAAGAAAAGTTCTAATAATTTCCAGAGTTGTAAAATTCAGTTGCTGTATTCACTTGGTGCTCTGCCATAAAGAAAAAGGAAATCACATTTGAAAGCAAGATGCACAAATCGAGTCCTGCTAATCCTTGTCCTGGAAACAAATCAGGACCCCCTTTTCTATAAACTGCAGTGAACAGATGTGATTTGGCTTGCACATATCCAAATTTATTCCAATTTACTCCAAGTTGCAGTGGTGAAATGAATGGACAGTAATGGAATGGCAGTAAGAGAAATTAAAACAGRTYTGMWATGCTCCTTCCTAGAGCATTCCYGTCCTCACAAAACCCAGTTTTTATYCAAGAGATCAATTTGCTAAAATCATATCAGTCACATGATTTTCATATATAGGATTAAAAGAGCTACCTGTGCATTGTTGTTTATTACATTACTTTATCATTTGGAGTCCCAGTATTACAGCAAGAACAAATTACGTTCAAAATTAACAAAGAAAAATATTAACAAAAATTAAGATGCTTAAAATAATTGGTGGTATTGAATCCAGATTGCTCTCACTTGGTCTCATAGAAACGCAGTTTAGAAAATAGCTTAAACCAAGAGATATGTAATATTTCTAATGTAGTTGCACCTCTTGCCTTGGTTTTTTAAAGATGCCTAGGCAGTAGGTGATGTGTTTTAAATTATCTATGAGAAAATGCCCAGTTTTTCTATCAACACATTTTTAGTCCAGCTATTSGACATAAAATTTCATCACTACCCACTCTGCTTGGTTTCATTCATCAATTTTTCTTCATACATCTCATCAAAGCAAATAAATTTTTTTTTTCTATTTTTCCCTAATCATATTTTGAGACTTCGGGTGCCATTCTATTAAATGCTCAATGAATTTTGCTCTGGTTTAGAATCATTGCATTTTTAAGGTATTGTAGTGATTTTTTGATTGAACACTACACTTTATTTCTTAAAATCATGGTGCTTTTATCTAGTGGGATGAACTGAAGAGAGTAACAAGCAGAGGGATGCCAAAGGTAACTGGAAGTAAGAGTGGAGGTTTGGGCCATGACACCCTTGAATAGACAATGAATGACAGAAAAAAAAGGAGGACTGAGAGGAAAAGTCTCTGAGAAACTGGAGATAAGGTAAAAAGGGCTTGTTGAAAAAAGACTGATCTTAGAAGAGAAAGATTTTCTTCCCACTGAAGTCCTGCCTGTAACCTGAAGRTGGGAATCCTGCTGTGCCTGGAAGGTGTGAGCAGGAAATCTGCTCCTGCCCCAGGGCATGGATTCCTCCCTGGGCTGGGCAGGACAGGGGCACTGGCAGCTCCCCTGGAAATGTGCCCCGATTCCAGGGAATCCTGAGCTGCTGCAGGCTCCTCAGAGCACTGCCCGTCCCCTTGCAAATGTAAATGCTGTGATGGGGATAACAGACCCGACAAAGCTGATAACACACCGAGTGGGAACTGGGTGTGACCCTGGATGGGCCAGTCCTGCCACCCCCAGATGGGGGTTCAGTGRGATCCCCACACTGAGGCTGCTCAGACACAAGGAACTGGTTTCCCTGGATAATCAAATATTAACGATTCCAGGAAACCTCTGCTTCCATGTGACACCCTGTGACAAAAGACAAATTRCTGATATATTGCTGCAAAAGTGGGTGGCCAAGCCAAATTTCAGAAAAAAAACTCTTGATAGCCATTTATTGAACAATTGGCAAAATATTGACTAAAAGCAGCCTTGTAATCCTGGACCAAGAATGATTCACTGATTAAAATCTGCTTAAAAAGTATTTCATAACATAATTTACAACAGAATTTTGTATTTTGTTTTGTTGCCTCTCTGGTGTTACAATCGCAGAGACGGAAGTGCATTGTAACAGCAACAGGATATTCCTGTAGTTTTATAGTTTGATGGCATTATTCATTGCTTAAAAATTACCTGAAATTTTATACCAAATTAATTAGTAAAAAACAAATTTTCTGTGAGTGGGGAAAAATAAAAAGAAAGGCAATTAATAAAAGAGAAAAATATCTAATTAGGTCCAGTCAGTCCCCAGGTTGACTCACTGAGGGTCAATGCTGCTCTACTTAAGTTTATTATACACTAAAATCAATGTGGTTTATATTGATTGTGATTTKATCTGATGTGTGTTAGCTAYTGTGAGGTAGTGCCCACTCTGAACMACCCTGTAGCCTTATTAATAAAGGTTATCAGCACATTTGTTTRTAGAGTTATGAAATAATATTTCCTAATCCAGCAGATGTATGTGGGTTAGCAGTGTTAATCCACTGGTTTTAGCCAGGTGCTGATTGCTTTATTTGCAGTGGATTAGGACATGATACATCACCTCAAAGCACAGGAAACATTAACTCAAATCCCACCATAAGAGCAGAAAGCTTTCCCTCACCTCTCTTGGCACTCTCACATATTCCATCTTCTCCCTGCAGTTTGTATTGCTCTTCCTTATTTCTCCTTCATTTCTGAATGATGACAATGCTCCAACACGAATGAGCATTTCAAACCTGGCTTGTGTTCTAAACAATCCTGGCACACGTCCCAGATACTACAGGTAATCTTTGAAAGAGCARTTGAAAGGAGTAATGCCAAAAATTGGTACTTTTTTGGTGACAATATCAAGCAGTTCCACGAAGAAAAATATTGCCCTGTCAGCTTTAAAATAATTCTTCAGATATCTGGAAGACARCCTTGTTTTTTTGAGGGAAAACTTCTCACAGCTGCTATTGTTCAGAAAGGACCATCTGATAATACGTTTTATGTTCAGACTAGTTTTCATCTCAGACTTTCAGAGCTGAGAATGTCCTTTCTAGATTTTCATCCACAGAAAGGGACACAGAACAGAGAGAGATCTAGGGAGGAGAAGAAAAATGGAGATGCAAAAGGATGTTTTAGGTCCAAAAAAACCCCAATGTTKYCAAGTGTAACTWGATWATTCACTGATAGCTAATTTAGAGTRTAATCATCTACTCCMACCTGGAGAGTAAACACATTATCATTGGCAAACATTACCTACTGGAATAAATACCAGTGCTTATAACAGTATTAAGAGAAGYAAAAACTCAAGAGGTTTCTGAGAAATCTGAGTTTTATACCAGGAAAACTCCACTTATCCACAGTCAAAACAAATTTGTGAAGTGCAGACTCCTTCATGCCATAAAACTAAGCCTATAGCCCGAAGAATTACACAGCTATGAATAATCACACTCAGAACAYGGCAAAAATAGGTAATTACCATCTTCATCTTATGCTATTATACAAATTAGTATATCCTGCATCTCTTTGGGAAGAAAATGAAGCATATGTTTTTGTGCTGTGTTGTAGACCTAACAGACAATAAACTGATCCTTCATGAGAACACAGCAATGGATCCTTCATGAGAACACAGCAATGCAAAGTGTTGCCTTGAGC
>NW_026623352.1:552521-554795 GCF_030028575.1 Malurus melanocephalus
GAATATTAATATGGAAGAAATTCTCTTCTATGAAATTAAGAGTGTATAACAGATAGCAGATTTTTTTTTTTTTTAAATCATAAATTCTACTTGGTAATGTCAATTTAATTGAGAATGCKGCTAAACCTCCCAGTATACATTAGTGTGTATGTTAAGATTGGTGTGCCCATAAAGGCACTCCAAGAGGAGCACACAATGCCATGCTAATAGGGTTAGGTGCTCAGAATATAAGGTAACACAAGTGCCATTTGATGCAAGAGTTGCTAGGGAAGGCTATTTTTTCCCCCCTGCCTGCTAATTAAGTGAATTTAGTGCTTTTGAAAGGTGCGGGATTGACAATCGCGGGGACTGAAGTCCCCTATTCATGGAGCAGGCAGAGCCCAGCAAAGCTTCCTGAGGCTGCCCCTCAACCTTGACCTGCAGGGCTCACCTCCAGCGATGAGCCGGCCTGGGGGCTCCGAGCCTGCTCATTCTCCGGGCTCGCTGGGGAGGCTGCTGATGAAGGTGCTAATTAGGGCCGATTGTGCTGSGGGTTTTGTGCGGGGAACACCTGTCCATTAGGGACTGAACGGGAACACCAGCTCAGCTCCACAGGGCACGCTCAGCCCCTAACGAGGGACGGCTTTTCCAGCACCGCTGACCCAGGGCCAGGGCCGGGGGATGTGGACACGAAAGGCAGCTCAACGATGCACTGCATCTCACCCAACTATTTTTTTTTTTAAGGGAATAAATGGGGGAAATAGGGTTTTTTGAATATGATGTCCATCTAGCTGCTTTGTTGACTCCTCTTCCAGAAACCTCCTTCTTGACTCCTGCTCTCTCACGGCTGTTGTTCCATTTTAAGAGAACACRGAAGGCTCAGAGCAGAACCAAAGAAAGCCAATGACTATTCCAGCAAAGCAACTCAAGCTATCTAAGGCTGAAATAAACCTGGAGAATGAGAGTGTTGGCACAGCCCCCATTTTCCCTGCCATGGAGAATCCACGTCCATTTGGGAAACATAGCAATGGGAAGGGTCTGCYGTTGGATAAAACACTCCAAAGGATCAAAGCTGACTTCTGATTGTTTTATGGATTGTTGGGGGGAAGAGGGTACAATACTGGTTTTCCCAGAACTGCACACAGGACCTAAATTGTTGGATGGCTGGATGCACATAATGACATGTCAGATGATTTCTTGTAATTCGACTTTGATGCAGCTTTTATTCCCTGGTGAAGATACCAATCCAGAAGAAAAAACTCCCCAAAATCCTGAACCTTTCATAAGATCATGCCTTTACTTGATTTAGCAGAGGAAGTCACATAAAAATCCCACTGTCAATAAATGAAGTGCCAAGAGCCAATGAAGAGGCATCTACACRGAGTAATATAGCACAGTTTACATTAAAAGAAAATATTCTTTAAATGTCTACATATTGGTTTGTTAGTTAGGTTTTTTTAATCAGAAAGGGCTGACTCCAAGCCTTTATTCTTTTCACCTCTGTAAAGGTGCAATAGAGACACAGCAGCTCAGTGCTCTTGACATCAGCAAACAGGCTGCAAAAACACCAGGAGAGAGCCAATCTCCTKTAAGAGTTGAATAGAGCTCACCCTGGAGATAAAGGTTTGGGTGAAAGATGAAATGAAAAATGTGTCTGTAGCTTCTTGCAGCAAAACCTGCTTTTCTGGAGCACTTTTGCCCCTTGTCTTGAGTGTCCTATTGAATGAATAGTGGGTGCTTTATGTCACTTTGTTGTTGAATGGAGCAGTCACTGAGCATGAACTTTCTGATGGCCTTCCCTCCTGAAATGATGTGCAGAGGTTTCATGGATTATGCATTAGTCCCTTTTAACTTTCCACTTGCAGATAACAYGGKCGGCAGCAGTCTAATAAWGACTGAGCAGAGGGAGGCAAGCCARCACCAAAACCCAAACATTTTTGCTCACAGAAATAATTTCCAGTGTTCCCTGCATTGAAATGCCTCCCCGAAGTGTGATATATGGCATCACATCTAATGGGGCATCTGTGAAGTCAGTTTAGTGATAGTTCTTCAATTTTTCTCAAATCTCCTTTGAAAACAGGAAAATCTCCTCTTGGTTACTCCCCAGTGTTTTAAATCTTTAGCAACACCTGTACCTAAACATTCAAATAGKGAGGATCATGCACTAAGTCCATTTGCTCTCTTAGATGAGGTTTCAAGAGAGGGGTGATAGTTAAGAATCCCTTGAAAATGGTGACACTCACATAAAAATTGCTTTAAAATATGCCCAGCCTGCTCTGAATGCCACAAGAATAA
>NW_026623352.1:556775-565548 GCF_030028575.1 Malurus melanocephalus
GGAGAAGTGGGTGGTGAAGCGAAGCTCTCAAAACCATAAATAGATTTTTAGTGAAAAAAAAAACTAAAAAAAAAAAAAAAAAAAAAAAAAAAAAAAACCAAACAGGCAATTTTAATTGTTTTAAATATTCACCCCACAATATCTTTTCCTTAAGAAGAAGTAACATATTTCAGGGATACATATTAAAAAAAGACAAAAATGCATGGGTTTTTTTTTTTCCAAAAAATAATCATAGGAAATACATTTTAACTTGATTTGAATATCTGTGTGTTGCCATTAGAAAGCAAAGAATTTCCATAGTAAGAGACATTATCATGATGTGATTTTGAAAGCAATGCGAGGTTGCCTTAAGATTGTATTTTTCTTTAATTATATAAGGAAAAGAGAAATGCAACTAATTTTTACACACCTACAAAAATGCATTAAAAGCCTTAGAAATGTTWTTGGTCCACTTTCAAAGAAATTTAAAATCAGTTTTGTTTTCAGCTTATTGCCTTTCCCACATACTTCCTCTGAATTYCTGCAGCATGTAGGGGAAATGCTCTCTAGAATGCAGATTTCCTGGTGGATGTGCGGATTATTCTTCCTTAATCTCAACAATCAATGACTGGAATCTTATCCYAAATAAGGAGCTGACATGTGTAACTAATTTTCAAAAGAACTTTCTTTAAGCTTATTACCAAAGCAACTGCTTCCATTCTTAAGATTTGAGCAATGTAAGTAAAGGTAATTCCTTTMTCATCCTGCATCAAATCCTTTATTACGCTGTGTACTAGCAAAAAAAAACCAAGYAAATTCTAACACATTCACAAAAATTACTTCACTGTTTTATCAGGGTATTTCTAGTCAGTGTTTGTTGTGGAATAATGTAGGAAAAAGTTCTCAGTGTGTTGCATTTACCATTAGACATATTCAAATTAATGGTTTCTGTCCTCAACAAAAATATTCAACCACTGTCTAAAGTGTAATAAAATATTTATACAGTTACAAACCTAAATTCTTGAGCTTTGGCTGATTAGATTTTGTGTTTTAATTTTTATTGCTGTCCTTGGCTTCTACCCTTTTCAAAGGGTGAGCTTTCAAAGGAGATAATCAAAGCAGGAGGGAACGAATCAAGATTGMAGCAGAATGAGAGCATGGGCACAGTGTTTAGAATTCAGCAAGACCAGTGATTAAAAACTTCTRATCATACACAAATTATCTGTTTCTGTGGGAGATACAGCTCTCAGGATCATTTTTCAACACCATCATTTTTAAGCTTAATACTTCTCATAGTTTTGAGATGAATTTTTCTCTCCTCAATATCTGTTAGTGTTTCATTTTCACAGGACTGTTTTACTGAGCTGAGCTACRACAACGACACTGTAGGAACTTGGAGGTGGCTGTCTTTCTCTGCACTGGTTTGCCCATAAATGCTGCAGAAAAATGGAAAYGGGAAGTCCCCTAAAATACAAACTGCTCCTGTACAATGAAGTTATTAAAATTGKAGATACACAGCCCTCAGGTTAAGCTGCTCTACAATAACAGTAGCTGTATTCAGCAGCTACAAAGGCACAGCATAATTTCTTTGGGAGGCAAAGACATTCCTGGGTGGAAATGAGCACAGGAAAATTCTCTGGTGTAACACAGGGCAGTGTATGAAGAGAATCCTAGCAGAACATTAATCTAAATAGGAAAATTAGTTTCAATACTTGAGGCTATTTACTATTATTATCTGCTCCCTCATTTTGTTGGGAACAGCATTTTGTGAAGGACAATGCAGACTGGGCTGTTTTCATGGAGCCACAAAATGAGTTGAGCTGGAAGGRACCTTTAAAGTCCATCTGGTCCAACCCCCTGCCATAAGCAGGGGCATCTTCAACTCCATTGGGTTTCTCAGAGCCCTGTCCAAMCTAACCTTGAATATTTCCAGGGATAGGGCAGCCACCACCTTTCTGGGTAACCTGTGCCAATGTCCCACCACCTTTATTTTAAAACATTTATTTCTTAGATCTAGTCTAAATCTATCTATTTAGATTAAAACTGTCTCCCCTTTTTCTATTGCAACAGGACCAAATAAGAAATCTCTCCTCATCTTTCTTATTATGATTTATTATTATAAGCACTGGCTGCTCCAAGGTCACCCCAGAGCTTTTKGTTCTCCAGGCTGCACAAGCYCAACTCTCCCTGCCTTTGTTTATAGGAAAGGTGTTCCTCTCTGACCCCCTCAAGCCTCACTGTTACACCTTGACATAATGATTTTATCATTATGTGAGAAAATGTTTCCTATGAAATACAACAAAAGAAATTAATTGGTAAATAATGAGTAACTACAATTTGGACAGAAGAAAATATTAGATGAGAGTAAAGTTGTTTACCAGAAAGAGGCAGCAGAATTCAATGCTGCTATTGATTAACTTACTATTCACTCAGAATGGGTGGAATTATGTATGAACATTCTTCATCTGACTTGTCCTCTCAGATAGTAGTTCTGGCTGCTTCTTGAAGGAATTAAGGTAAGCATTGTTGATTACCTAATTTTGGAAAAAAGATTGGAAAAAAATTTACTTTCTGCCCTTCCTTCTTCCCTTCCTCCCTCCCTCTCTCCCTCCCTGGAACAGTTAAATTAGAGTTATTTACAATTTCAGGTCAAAATAGGAAAAGAGTCATAGTGAGTTGAGCTTCTGAAATCTTAATTAATTAASTACATTCCTTATGAAAGTTCTAGAATTGTTTTTTGCAGGGACAGCCAGTGAAATTTTCACTGCCAATTCAAAGGTTTTGAGATTTTTTTTTTCTTTTAACTTTTTATTTACAGAAGGAAGCAGTTGAAACACTGTGATGAATCCACATGACCAGAAAAAGCCTGAGGATTTTACCCACTTCTCACACTCAAGGCTGTGGGATGAATGAAAGGAATTTACCTGAAAACTCTCACCAGTCAGGGAGCTCCCCTTTCTGGCTGCTTCTTTGCAGGAATAAGACACAATAAATTATTGARAAGTGGTAAAATGCCGTGAGATTCACTGGGAAAGCAGCTAACCAGAAACAAACAGGACCTGCATCAGTAGCTGTATTGCAGACTATTTTCTCAACCTCAATATATTTATGCAAACATGCTCAAGGCTGAACCCTCTCTTTTGTYGCCGAGCCACAGATCAGTCTGCTCCTGATTTAAAATGCATGGCTAAGTTTAAAACTTTAGTAAGGGCCAATCTCTGAATAATCCTTTAAGGATTATTGTAATTAAGGGACTAATCCTTAGATGCTTCTTAATTTGTGTCCGTTTTAAAATCGAGTGCCACTTCTTTCATCACAAAAGAGAGGAGAAGAGGTGAAAATGACGAAGGTTTAAACATTAACAGCCTTTCCTGTCACCTCATGCATCTGAGCAACACAAACAGGTAGAATATTTAAAACCAGGTCATTAAAACCGCGAGCACAGAATCCTACCCCACAAAAAACGCMCCGATGTGAAAACCGAGAGAGATTTTAAACCTGCAGACAAGCCTTGATGGTGAGCAATACTCTGTGTGCAGATAAGGCAAATACAACTTAAGGACACACATTTTAGTTTGTAAACCCTCTTTGCATGAAYCCTCAAATGCTTGTTTGCATCAACCCTCCCCTTCTCCCCACTAGAAGCTGTTTGAAAAATACATCAGTGACAGCAGTTTTTCCAATCACTCCAGCATTTGTATTTATCCTTTATCTCGTTCACGTGTAAAGAGTGAATTGGGCAACCTAAATTTGAAAATTTAGCAGAGAGAGAGATGTTAAAGAAAGTCAATTATTGATGCACATGAGTAAAGCTTAGGACATAATTTAGGAAATGTTGAGGCTCAAGATGGTGCACAATCAGTGAAAGGAAACAATGAGGGGGCATTGCTGAGCTAAAACACCTGCCACCAGTTCACTGGCTGTACCTG
This sequence comes from Malurus melanocephalus, assembly GCF_030028575.1. Taxonomy (NCBI): domain Eukaryota; kingdom Metazoa; phylum Chordata; class Aves; order Passeriformes; family Maluridae; genus Malurus; species Malurus melanocephalus. The sequence goes on from NW_026623352.1 coordinate 560,684, forward strand.
GGGATCAGCTGGCATTGGTTAAAGGTGCTCATGCTCTCTGCATTAGTCCTGCTCTAAGCAGTGTGAAAAAGCAGGCAGGAAAACAGCCTCTCTTCCCAAAGGCAGTCTAGATTTGGCCAAACACAGGCCTGGATGCCTCTGTTCCTGCATCTGTAAAATGAGCATGTTTATAAATATCAACAAAGGAGGAAAGAAAACCCTAGAGATTGTTATTATGAGCAGAAAACGAGTGCGAAATAAGCAGTACATGCAGCTGTGCTACAGTTGTGTGAATGTGAAGCACTGGAAGCTGTGTGCATTGGAACAGGGGTGAGAAATCATTAGGAGACACGGGGAAAGGCTCACTTGTGTTTAAACCCCTTGGAAATAGCACAAATTTTTTTTTTCTCCCTGAAACATATAAGTATTACACAGATTCCATGCTGGATGTTTTTGACAAGCCTGCAGGGGAAGGTGTTCAACATTCTATRGGCTCCATAAGGATGATTGCTCCATGATACACATTTATCTTTAATATAGTTTACAGAGTTGGGGTTTTTGTTGTTGTTGTTATTTTTTTCTGGTTTTTCCCCCTTTTCCTGTGACAAATTACATTGTGCTTTATGGAAATGTAACATTTTGTATGAATGGCTGGCAGCAGCCATGTTGCATAGCAATGAGCAAGACAAAGTAGCTCCACTCTTATTTGCAACTGGCTCAGACCTTTCCATTAGCAAATTAAAATCTGTTCAAATTTATTTACTAATATATTAGGAGAAGCTTCAGGCTAACCCCTGTTGACCTGTATTATATAGCAAACAACTGTAGCAGTGAAAATAATTAATAGAATGTATTGCACCTCCTGCTTGTTTCTCCATCACACCCCRGGGTCGGCTGCAGAGTGGGTTTGCCATCTGCATTCTGCTACAAGGCCACATTTACTTAAAAATTATCAATTATATTCTGAAATTACTTCCTTTAATTGAACTCTCTCTATTCAAGGCATCCCCTGTTTTTAAAGCTTCTGAAAGCATGTAAATAAAAATGTTTTCTATTTTAAAACTTAAGGGAACTTCCTGCGTTACCTGCGTGTGCAAAAGGAGCAAATATGCAACAGCAATTCTTTGTCATGTCAGTTATTCATTATTATTGTATCACACTTCTGTCACTCAGGTGCAAAGGATTGCATGAAGTTTTTTATTTTCTATTTGCTGTTGTTGCCCAGAGAAGCTGTGGCTGCCCCTGGATCCCTGGAAGTGTCCAAGGCCAGGCTGGACGAGGCTTGGAGCACCCTGTGATAGTGGAAGGTGTCCCTGCCCATGGCAGGGGGTGGGATGAGATGAGCTTTAAGGTCCCTTCCCAAACCATACTCTGGTTCTGTGAATGAGCATGAAACATACCTGGGGGCCATTGAAAAGCTTGGGGTGTGACCCTCATTCAGAGAAACATGGGCTGCTGATATAAATGCGGGATGGACAGGGATGCTGTAGTTGCCAACCTCTGCGACCCTTCAGCACAAATAACCGTGGTGAGCCTTGGCATGCAGCTGATTCTGAGGTCTTCATCTAACTGCTAAAGAAGAAACCAATAATGATACATGGAGTGGTAAAAAAGGGGTTGTGAGGGGAAAAAATGCAGTTTCCAGCTGCACAGGCTGAAGTTTAGGTGCCAATGAAGTAAATGATGGGGAGGTGTAAATGCTCCCTTTCTATCAACACAAACAGTTACAATAAATGTTATCAGAGGGTGATCAGCTGGTAAATCTTAGCCACACAAAACAGAAACATATTATTTATTTAAGAAATAAGACTTATTTAAGAAATAAGTCAATGTGCCACTTTAACATGTCAATGATTTATATATATATATATATATATATATATATATATAAATTTGCACATTTATTGCCACAGTGACAAATTTCACACATTAAATATAGTCATATTTTATTATTATATTAATAAAAACAACCACGATCCCTGGAAAACAACTTACTTTGTTTTTGATAACTTGCTTTCTGTTGAAAAGCAAACAGTGAGTAATGAGTGCTAGATCATCAACCTTCAAATGTGTTTAGGAAAATATAATGTTAACAAACTTATTATCATTATTTCTATAAACAACAGCAATTCCTCTCTAAAATAATGAGAAAATCTAGTCTGATTAGGTGTTTTTGTAGTAATGTATTTCATGCATAGAAATAAGGGATATTAGCCAGTACAGGTCGCTGTTGACCTCTTGTGGTCCCTTTCTGCGGTTACAGGAAAGCTCTAAGACCAGCCAGGAGTTGGATATAGATGCTCCTTGTGGATCCCTTCCAGCTCAGGATATTCTATGATTCTGTAATTCTGTGACATCCAGGAAATCACTGGAACGCCCTTAAACTTAAAAAGAACAAATTCAGAGTGAAATTCTCTGGGTCAGGAGGAATGGAATGTCTGGTTCAGTGGTTCCCAGCCTTTTTTGGACCATGACCACTTGTCAACCTTTAACATTTTTTTTTGCAAATAAAAGATGGAATATAATGAGCTTAATTTGTCTACAAATAAGGATTTGCAAAGAAAGAGTAGCCAATAACAGAGAGGCAGCGGAGATGGGAAGGAAGCAGGGGGCAGGGTTTGGGGGKCAGGTGGCCAGGCAGGATGAGTCCAACCCAGACATTGGTTCAAAATTCATGAGASAGTTATACTGAAAGTGAATTTCTGCTTCCTTAGACATGGAATCCAATCCAGTGCTTGGTTTTGGTTGTGCCATCCAGGTGTTTGGTGCCAGCTCTGCTGGCAAGACAGGAACCYTGGCAGGGCCCTCTTGTGGAAACARCACAGCCCAGCAGAGCATTTTCCTGCTGCATCCACACTCCTTTCCTGAAATATATTCAGGAAGTAYTATTTAACAGCATATATTGATACCACATCAGCTTTTCATGCCTTCTAAAACAGTTCCATCAGCTGGGGCACACGATTTCTTACACTGTGCAGCAGCACAGCTATTCCAGCAACTATTGCTCATTTAGATGTTACACTACAAATCTCACTGCCAGCAGCCAGCTCTTTCTTTTCCAAAGAGGAAAAGAACAAAAATCACACAAWAATAATTATGGAAAGGATACAATGCATCGTGGTCTTCTTCTCTATTAAGTATTCAGCTAACCAAGAAGTAACAATTAGCAGCAGGAGAAAAGAAGAAAAGGCAATCAGTGATGTGCTGTGTAATTACTATGCCCCARGTCTCATCTGGAGAGCAGAGAACCCAACAGGGATCTGTGCACCGATTCCAGCAGCCTGAGTGGAGTTCTGTTGTGTCAACTTATTTACRTGGCAGTCTTCACCCTACCAGACAGGCAAACACAGACGATTAATTATTTACTCTTCGCTGGTATTAATATTGTGTTTGAAGGTGTTAATCTGTTGAAACAAAGCTTGTGAGATTCAGCATTTTATTTTGAAGGGGAAAGGGGAGAGGAGGAAGATGCAAAATAAAAAAGTAAAGATCCAGATTACTTTCAGCACTGGTGAATCAGCATTTAGGCCCCTCCACAGGAAAGAAGCTGTTCTAAGCAATCATTCCCTCTAGAAGMTCTACAAGCTCCTAACTTTGTGTGCTAACGATTGCTGAGAACGCTACTGCCAAGACTATTGGAAAAAGTTGCAATCTGTATATTCAGGTGAAAATAATTTGTTTAGAAACTCACCCTGGCATATTAACCTAAACCAAACGTTAAAAAATACCTGAAAGAAAGCAGCATAGTTCTAATTGTTATTAAAACAAATAAACAGAGAAGAAGGAAGCCCCCACCATCTCAATAAAAGCAACTGGAATATTACTGAGAAAGCAAAATTCTGTTGAGCCACACATATTTGCTAAGAAGCTTTAAATTTACAGTTTTATGCGAAACAGGAACAAGGAGAACTGTAGGTGATCCCATGGTGTTATTTTTCCCTGCAACTGTTCCTGCTGCCTGTAAAGATAAAGCAAGGCAATTTAATACTYCTCAACATGAAAACAAAGGCACTCCTCTAAAAGCAAAGGAATATTCTATACAATTGCCAAGTAAAAATAATTAATTTAAAATATTACTGTAATAGATGTGTGCTGCTATGTCTAGTATCCCTGTTTTATCTACAGATACGTGTCACATTTTCTCTGATCCACAATTTCAGCAGCCACACAGCACCTGGTTCAAGCATCTGAGACCTCTTTACAACTACAGGCTGCAGAACAGCCTTCAGCACTGCCCTAGGAGCTGCCTTTCCCTGGGTGGGATGATGGATGAGCAGACGAGAACCCTCTCCTAAGAAAGGAATGTAATCCTTAAGTGATTCAAAGAAATTTAACTGTGGTAATTCAGAAAAATGCCACGAGATGGCAACTTAGGATTGCATTAAGCAGCTTGCACYCTCCCAACTGCAGCGAGGGAAAAATCAAATTACAATCGCTGGGAAGGGAAAGGTGCATTTATACAAACCATTTACGAAATCTAATGTTCCTATCAAGACTGAAAACAGTTTTGAATAATAACAATAGTTTTGAAACTATTTCYTTTCTCTGTCTTTCAATTTGGTAGGAGTCTCTTGACACACTTCTTCATGGAAAGGGTTGTGCAGCCCCGGAACAGGCTGCCCAGGCAAGTGGTGAAGTCATATCTGTGGAAGCATTCAAAAAACCTGTGAATGTGGCAGCTGGGGACATGGTTTAGTGGTGATCATGGTGACAGTACTGATATTTGGTGATCCCAGAGGTATTTTCTGACCTTAATGATTCCATAATTCCATTTTCCTCAGTAGTTTCTGCTTTGTTTCAAACAGCAAAAATAAAGATCCTCACATCCCAGCTTTTTAACATATAATTGCAAAATATATGACCCTTCACTTTCAGTGAAATGGACC
>NW_026623352.1:567738-637991 GCF_030028575.1 Malurus melanocephalus
GGCATCCTCTGCCTCAGCGACATCCCCGGCAGCGGCGCCACGCCAGCAGGTGAGTGAGCTCAGACAGGGACGGGGCTGTGGCGGCCGCTGGATACGGGCGGTGCGGGGCCGTGAGGGGATGCAGAGGCAGGGGAGGGCCGCGGGGGCGATACGGGAGCGGCCGCGCTGGGTGAGGAGCGGGGCCCGCGCTGTGAGAGGGCAGTGGGGGAGAACAGCGGGGATTTGGGGAGCTCTCCCTGCAGGCACAGGGAGGAGGGCTGGAGGATCTGTGGGGGCTTCCCCTCTATGTGTGTGCCCTAAGGATGGAGACTGGGAGTTGGGGTGCCCGGAGCAGGGTGTGCAGGGTGAGGGCTGCGCTCCGGTTCGCGCTCAGGGGAGTCAGAGCTCCGAGCTCCGGTCGGGTTGGACCCCGTCAAGGTGTGGTTTCCTTTGAAATGAAGCTGTACTGGGCTGTCCCCGTACCTTCAGGGTGTGGTTTCCTTTGAAATAAAGCTGTACTGGGCTGTCCCCGTACCTTCAGGGTGTGGTTTCCTTTGAAATGAAGCTGTACTGGGCTGTCCCCGTACCTTCAGGGTGTGGTTTCCTTTGAAATGAAGCTGTACTGGGCTGTGCCGGTCCATCCTTCTCGTGGTTCCAAGTGCGGGTGTGAGGGATGTGTGAGCATGGCACATGATAAAAGTAAACTTTGGACAGCTGCACAGGCAGGACAAAGTAACGCCACCTTCTGTGTATCACTCTGCTASTGGGAAAGCACAAATGAGTAAATTTTCTGATAACTTGCAAGGAAAGAGCTCTTCACATAACAATACCAAGTGAAATTCTGGAAAAGGAGTTGTTCCTGAGTGCTAATTACGTAAGTAAATTTTTTTTTTTTCCAAACGATGCTCGTGGAGAAGAGAAACCGACAGACATGAGAAGATCACTGTTGAAGCAAGGCACATGGCAAACATGACATGCTCTTTCAGGCTCGAAGCTGGATGAATCTCCCTGTCTCGGCAGGTGGAAAGTGAAACCCAGGCCTAGAGCAGTTCTGGTGGTTAATCCCCAGGCCATGCTCCCCACTCCTCAGAGACACCTGTCACTTCTGGGCTTGCTCTCTCTTTGCCTTGATGACCATCTCAGTGCCACATTTCACAGTGTAGTGTGGTCAGAGAGCCCTGGGGCAGCTCAGAATCCTGCTCCACCTGCATTGCTGGCATTTCTTGTCTGGGCAGTTTGGTTGTACTTGATGCCTTGTACTCAGATGCCATTCCTTATTCCTGCTCTTGCTGAGGACACTCTGTGCCTTGGGGCTGGGCACGACTTGGAGCAGAGAAAGATGGGATTGCAAGGAGTTTCCTTTCAGACTGGGAGAACACAAGGACCCTGATGAGACAGGCACTGAGACTGTGCCCAGTGCCTGGCAGCTGGCCTTCCTCAGCTCCTGGGGCACRGTCTGCTCCTGCAGTCCCTCCCTCTCTCTGCCTATTCCCCACCCCTGGAATCTATATTTCCTGAAATAAATCCTGTTTCACCCATCAAAAGTTTGCTTCAGASTGATAGAGGAAAAGGTTAATAAAAATGCAAAGGTCACATTTCCCATGCCTCCTAAAGTAATGTGACAGGTCCAATATCTACATTATTAACTGTGACTGTGGGCTTGTTTTGTTTTCAGGTGCTTTCAAGTTACCTGGGGCTCTTTCTCCTGTGCTGCACTAGCACATGGCTGCAGCCAGTCCCAGGAGCCTGTGGGCAGGAACTCACTGGGACCAGTTATTTATTTATTGTTTTGGCTAAAGGTGCCTCCTCACTGCAGAAATAGCTGTGTGAAATGTTCCTCTCRGCAAACATTGATTCTCACAAACTTGTTTTTGACTGGATGTGGACTTGCTGTTTTAAGTGGCCCTTTTTTTCTCCTGGTTCTGTCTCCCCTCCAGTTAGTTTTTTTTTCCCTCAGAGCCTGGTGCTGAGCACACCTGTGCTGGCCAGGAGACACTTCTGTCCAGCAAGTCCAGTCTGGGAAGAATTCCTGCTGTCTGGCAGACTGTTTGTCCAAGGAGATTGCAAATTCAAGTTTTTTGTCATTAAAGATCATCTTTCCCCTGCTGGGGAGAATGGTRTAAGCCATATTCCAGGAGGTGATAACAGCACTTTGCTTGCTGGTTTAATTATCATCTACCCTTCTTCCTCCTGTCATTACCTTGTTGGGCTCCTGTGATCATCATTTTGGTAATGGTTGTCCCATTCCAGCAGGGACTGAAGTGAAYTGAGCCCCTGAACAATTATGGGAGCACTGAGTTTACGCAAATGACAGCAACTCCACACAGCATGAGGGTCTCTGCACTTGGTTGAACCCACACTCAATAAAAACTTAATTAAATACTAACACTAGCAGAAATCTATAAATGAACAAAAAAACCCCAACTTTATTGGATTTATCTGACTTTGGATGCAGCAGTTGCTTCAGTGTGGAAGAATACCAAAKCCTGTGTGTTTTGACAGAAAAATCACTTTGCAAAGGACACTAATCATCATTCTGTTTTGAGCTGGAACAATCCTCAGGCAGAGTAGAGACAAGCAGGATTGCTCACAACAATCCCACTGTCCTGATGTGCCACTGGCACTCCAAGATAACACTGCAAAGACTGTTGTAAAATGTCACTAAAATCTGCAGGGAAGCAATTTAGCAGTAACAAAAAAAMCAGGCAAATTTTGATGGACATGGCATTTCATGAAGCGGATCACTTTGGTTTGAAGGTAAAAGCTAGTGGAACAGAGTGTGTGATCACTTGGTATTATAGAAAACYGTCAAAAATAGCATGTTTGGCAAAAGTGAAAAATTAGCTGCAGTAACTGAGCTATCAAAGACAGTGACTGATGGGGTAATTTGGGTTATTTAAGTCTGTTCTGGGAAAAGGAGGATTAGGAAAGGCATAATTAAAATATGCAAAGCCAAAGGGGAATAGAGAATAGATATTAAGTCACTTTAAATTAGTAATTCATGAGAGGGTGGAAGGGAGAGAAATGGATGAAATTATGCTCTGAAAGGGCCCTGATATTCCATTGTTGCAGAGAGAAAAGCTATTCAGGGCCTGAGTACATCTTCTATGCACACAGAAATTGGATAGGAGAAGGACTGAAAGCTGTACGTCGACTGAGGAATCCGATCCTGCAGGTTTCCTACAAACCAAGGGAATACATTTTTCCAGGGGCATCAGGAGTTTTCCAAGTCCCTGCTTTCTGTGCCCTGAGAGCAGAGAACCTGCAGAGCTAGAGGAGCTCGACCAGGAGAAGCCTCAGCAGCAGTGCTACACCTCAGTGCCAGGATTGTGAGATCTGAGAGGCAGAGTCTTTCCCCTGCAGTGTTCTCTGGTGTGCTGAAAATGAACTGCGTCAGGGTGGAGTTTACCCTTTAATCAGACAGCAGAGATTTCAGCAACAGGTGTTTGTGTTACTGAGCATTGGAAGTCCAGTTAAAGCTCCTAAAGGCAGTTTAGTCTACCAATAGAGGATAGTTTTGTTACGGAATCAAAGAATCACCAGGAAAACAAGCTAAGCCTAAATTATTCCATGGAAGTGTAGAGTAGGTTGACATCTCTGTGTGATAAAGGGACATCAGGCTTCAAAATGAGAGCAAAATTCAACATCCAGCTGGTCAAGAAGCAACCTGGAACCATTCCAGAGAGTGTGAGCCCACAACAGCTGCCACTGTGATGTCAAGGGACCCTGGGGTGTCAGTGCAAGGTTGGCAAGTCCCTGAGTGCCAACAGGACAGTGCCATTTCTGCCGTCCAGAGCTCCTCAATGCATCCCTTCTGCTCTCATTCCAGGAGGATCCTTCCCCAGGGGTTCTCAGTGGGCTGGCTGGGAACCAGCTGGGGGTTTTATCCGAMTTTTAGGTTATGCTGGTCAGCAGGCTGTAGCACAGCTTTGCAAAAATGATCCGGCAAATCGGAACTGCAGCTTGYGATCTGCTGTCTGTCACATCTGCAATGTATTTTTATCCAGATAAACCCTGGCTGCTGACAGGTCATCTAGGGAGTAAGTAGTGCTCTTCCCCAGGTGAAGATACCTGGCTTTGGGGTCACTGTGTTCTTCATGCCCTTCCTTAGGAACGGAGTTGATTTGGGAACAAAAATGCCTGTCAGATGCCATTAGTTTGGTAGAGCTCCTGTCAACAGCTTCTGCTAACATGGGGGTGTCTCAATATGGGCAGTGTTTGGAATGTGGAGAACCCTGAGGGGGTTCCATGCTCTACACAGGACAGTCTGGGGAGCCTGTAATTCCATTCTCTACACAGGACAGTCTGGGGAGCCTGTAATTCCATTCTCTACACAGGACAGTCTGGGGAGTCTGTAATTCCCTCTGTTTGCTGCTTCTGCCAACTTCCAAAATGCAGACAGAAGGGCTTCTCAGAAGTGCTTCTAAAAAGTGTGCAATTATCTTCTGAACTGAGGAAAAACATCTTTCCATAATTAGAGGGTTTGACTAACAACGTGTGCTAAAATAGCGATAACCTTCGTGATGAGGTGTAACTTCCCAACAGTATCTGCTCCTGAACCCAGGAGCTGCTCCTGGGCTGTGTCAGAACAAAACTCACAAGGCTAAGGGGAGTTTGGGGAAAGCTTTTCCAGGGAAACATTTTCAGCAAGCTAAAGAGAATCAGCATATGTAATTAATTAACAGGGAAAAAAAAAGGAAAACTGCTCTGGCTCTTGGGCAGAGCAGACTCATTGACAATTAAAGAACAATTTAAATTTTCTTGACCAAGTTTCTATTYATTTTATTTACTGGCAAAACAGCACAAAAAATAGACACAGAACTGTAGAAAATGATTAATCTGGTATTTTGTCATGTTGTGTTTCTTACTGTGTAAAAACTATTGCTCCTGGAGGGATGTTGTGAAAGAAAAATGCTCTTACTTGGGCTGACTTATTCCATGGGGGATTCCCCACAAGTTTTCTAACAGCATCTGGTTCATCTTCTTTTGTCCATTGCAGATCAAATCTGCAGATTTTACAGAGGTGGATCCAGGGAAGGCCATCCTTTGGTGAGTGGAAATGCAACCTTTGACATTCCTGGAGTTTAAGAACTGTGGAGCAAGCTGTGAGCTTTGCCCGCTTCAACAGAGTGCCAGCCTGAAAAAATGTGCATGTCTGGTTTTGCAGCAGCAACAGCAGCGGGATCCCTGGCTGTTTCCTTATTTTCTGTTCAAAGCTTTTAAACACATGAAAGTCTGGTTTTGCAGGCAGAAGATTGCTGGTTTTAGCCATGGKGGAATATCTATTCCACAGCAATTTTCAATACTGTCTAATTAGCCCATTTCAATTTAGTTTTAACAACTTAGAATCCCGTTTCTATCAAGTTTCATGATTTATCCTTAGTACAGCTGGATATATAGCTGAATATAAATAAGGTTATAATGGATAATGTAACTCAGTGGAGCCACTGAAAGGAAGTTTTAAATAACTATCCATGCTAATAAATGTTGGGTCAATCCCCGAGAGAGGAATGACATCCATGTTAATACTGACCACATTTATTAGGGTTAATGTCCATGCACTAAATAGCAAATGACTGAACAGGGCTTTGGCCTTTGTTTTCAAATGCTGAACAGCCTCGTGCTGGGTTTTGAGTACACAGCAGAGAGTGTTTATCATAAACTTAAAAACCTTTGAATATTCACGCTTCTGATTTTCAGCTGTTGTCACTTCCTTGTCTTCAATAAAACATGCTTTTCAGAGGAAGTTTGAGGTTCATCAGAGCAGAGTAAGCCTTTCCAATAGCTCTTCCCATGAGTAGGGACACCTGGGCAGGTGCTGTGATATTCCAGCAGACATGGGCAAAGGTGGGACAGTCAGGATGTCCCAGGTTACCCAGCTCTCCCTGTGTGCTGTGGGATGTCCCTCTCTGGTGTTTCTACCAGAACCAAGGGATGACATTTTAAATAGAACACCAGTGAGATGTGAAGGTGTAGAATAGTGCCTTTGATTTGCTTCAGGTCTCTAAGTGGCCTTTGTGTCAGCTTTAAAGTGGTTTTTAAACACAGCAAATTTGGGACAACATGATGGATTGTTCTGCCTCTGCAGAGCAGCAGCTGGGACTGTTTCAACTCCCCTAAATATATAGATATTTAAATTGTATTGTGATGTGTAACAGACAACTGAGGCTGCAGGACCATGGGCATGTCTAGATCAGTTTCTGATGCCTAAGCAGCTGAAAGTTGTGTGTAACTCTCAAACCACTCAATTGGCACAATGATGTCTGTCACTCATGTTACTGACTGTCCCCAGGACGCAGAACTGGCACCGGATGCAGAACTGGCACCGGACACAGAACTGGCATCAGATGCAAAACCGGCACCAGATCCAAAACGGGCACCGAATGCAAAACTGGCACCGGATGCAAAACAGGCACCAAATGCAAAACTGGCCCCAGATGCAAAACTGGCACCAGATGCAAAACTGGCACCAGATGCAAAACGGGCACCGAATGCAAAACTGGCACCAGATGCAAAACTGGCACCAAATGCAAAACTGGCCCCAGATGCAAAACAGGCACCGAATGCAAAACTGGCCCCAGATGCAAAACTGGCACCAAATGCAAAACTGGCCCCAGATGCAAAACTGGCACCAGATGCAAAACTGGCACCAGATGCAAAATGGGCACCGAATGCAAAACTGGCACCAGATGCAAAACTGGCACCAGATGCAAAACTGGCACCGAATGCAAAACTGGCACCAGATGCAAAACTGGCCCCAGATGCAAAATGGGCACCGAATGCAAAACTGGCACCGGATGCAAAACTGGCACCAGATGCAAAACGGGCACCAGGTGCAAAACTGGCACCGGATGCAAAACTGTCACCGGATGCAAAACGGGCACGAGGTGCAAAACTGGCACCGGATGCAAAACTGTCACCGGATGCAAAACGGGCACGAGGTGCAAAACTGGCAACAGATGCAAAACTGGCCCCGGATGCAAAACTGGCATTGGATGCAAAACTGGCACCAGGTGCAAAATTGGCACCAGATGCAAAGCTGGCACCAGATGCAAAACTGGCACCAGAAGGTCTGCTGGCTGCTTCCCTTCGTGGAGAGGAGGATAAGGAGGAGGAGGTGATCAAGAAACCTTCAGCTGTTGCCTCAGCAGAATCAGAAGAAACGGCAGGGGTAAGTGACATCTTTGGTTAATGTTGGTGGAATTCAGAGCTGCACGTTTCTGCTCAGACAGCAGCCACACACACAGCTGGACATGCTGGGGGCTGGAGTCCTGCCATGACACGGGGCTTCACCCCAGCCACTGGCACCTGGAAAAGCAGTTTGAACTTCCACCTTGAGGCATCAGTTTCCCTTGCAGGATACAGGAGAAACTGTCTCCTGGACGTACCTGCCCCTCTGTATGGTCTGTTTGAGAAAATCCATGGAAATTGAACATGAATCTGGCCATGAAGTTGTGTAGGACCAGCCTTTTGTTKTCATTCATTCCGTTTGTGATATGGACAGTAAAAACCAGTTTAAGAGCGCTGGATGTGGCCGACAGCACCTTCCTGAGAGTTTGCGTTTAAAATATGAGCTCAGGGGATCCCTGCAAGCTCCCTTCCTGACATGAACTAATTTCTTGTCACAGATCCACAGATGCTCCAGCTCTCTGCTGGAGGCTGAAGGTGCAGCAGCAGATGCAGACACATTTGTGCTGACGGATTCCCTCAGCAGGAGCTCTCTGAATGAACCCAGGGCCCGGCCACGGAAGACATCCATGGTCACAGAGGAGCTGCTGGAGCAACTGAGTAGGTGTGGGGTGCCTCTTGGCTGGCAGAGCAGTGTGTGCTGTGTGTGTCCCAGCTTTAGCTGTGCCACAGGGGCAGATGGAGCATGTGTTCTCTCTGGGTGTTCCTTGTGCCCCCAAGGGCACCTCCAGCTGGGTTTGGTTTCCCTGCATTTCCATCTGTGCTAAAGGCAAAAGCAGAGATTGTGTCTGGTTCAGCAGAAGGTTTTTTGACCTAGTGAATGAACTCCTGAACTCCTGTGTGCTGGTGGCMAAATCAAATACAGTATTTGGGTTCCTAAGTTCTCTTTAGTCCCCTGACAAGTCATCAGAGCAAAAATACTTCACAGCAATCTGTTAGATTGAAAACAGGCACTGTGGTTCTTCAAGGGGTACAGGCAAAGACATCATCAGAAGTCTGGTAATCCATGAGGAGGATCCTAGATCTCAAACCACCCATTATTGATTATAACATGAGATGCTGTTCTTTATAATCATGATGCCAATGATTTGGCAAACTGCTGAAAGGTTGGGAAGATCCCCTTCTCTCCTGGAAGCACTTTGCAATGTTCTTCCCAATCTGAAAACGGCACCTGTTCATAAAAACGGATTGCACAACCCAAGGTGAATTCAATCATCAGAGGTATTAAACCTTTTGCTTAATCACACAAACTCTTTATTCCCAAGAAAATAAAGGCTCTGTTGTCCCAGGTCACCTTAATGTTTGTAGACAACAAATTCTTGCAGTGGTACCTGATCTTTTCTAATTCCTGTCTATGTGAGTGGTTTTCCATGTGTCAGGGTAACTCTTCAAAGCGCTGTAGAAAATCAGAAAATCTGTGGAGCCATCTGTGCTTTGGRGCTGCCTCTGCTGTTGCTGTTGCCCATGAAAGGCTCACAGCATTTCAGAGCTGCTGGAAGGTGGTGCCTCTGTTTGAAGGGAGCATTTTTTGTTCTTTTCAGGGGGCATTGTGTCYGAGGGGGATCCCAAGAGCAGATACACTGACTTGGTTCAGGTTGGCCGAGGGTAAGTCCAGTCCCAGTGACYTCTACAAAACCAGGGGCCAGGCATTTTGCTGTTGGAATATTGAGTGTGAAGCCAGGCAAGCTCCAAACACAATCAGCCACTGGGTTTAGACACTCCCATCTCTCAGAATTTTGGTCAGATGTGTTGTCAAAGTGAGCAGGTTGTCAAACAAGGAGCAGGTCCTGAAAGATTTCCCACCCCTCAAACCTTATTGCCCAAAACCAGCACCTTACCACCCCACAGCTGTCAGATGAAACTTCTCAATAACATTTATTTCAAATATTTTGCTTAAAAAAATTTGGTGCTCTGGTTTATAACCATGTGCTTTAGCAACTGAAACCAGAGATGAAATAATAAACTCTCACTGTCAAACAAACCCCACCCTGTGYAGCCTGGACCATGCATTCCCTGGGAAAAAAATACACACACAGACACAAAAAGAAGGAAAAAAWCCCCAAGAAAACAAGGCAAAATGAAAAAATAATTAAATACCTTATTTTCCAGTTTTTGTAGACACACCCTKCCCCTGCCCTTAGGTTTTGAGGATCTGTGCACCAGCTCTTCTTGCTCAAGCTGGATCTCAGTTTTGTCTGGGACACCCAGCATGGCAGAGGGCTGCTGGGCTGCTGTGCTGTTKGAAGAATAGATGAACCCAGGTGTTTTAAAACACTCCAGGCAGCAGAGATCTCCTGGCTGGGCTTGCCTGTCACTCCCAGCACCTAAATGGCTCCTCCTTTCTTCAYTGCTGTTTTGTTTCAGGGGTTTTGGGACCGTTTACAGAGCCTTCGACTCAGTCACAGGACAGGTGGTGAGTGTCAAAATCCCCACACATCGAGCAGCTCTTCAGGGCTTTCTCCTCTGGGCTGAGCTCTGCTGGAGCTTTGGGTGGCTGGGGAAGCTCTCCAGCACAGGCACTTCCTCAGGCATAGACCAGTGTCAGCCTGCCAAACACAGACTTTGTTCCTGCTCAATACCAGAAGGAATGCAAGTGGGGCAGTGGTACCTTACAGAGGAGTTCACAATTAAGGCTTAAAGTATCTTAGAATGAGTTATTTATTTAGAAACCCTGAAAAAATAATTGCAAATCTAAGCTGTGTTAAAGGATGCTCTTTGGAGCAGCAAAATCAAAATTCAAGAAGTTAGAAAATTCTGTGATTGTATTTTTTTTTTTTTTGGTGCAACAGTTATGATCTTTTAGAATGGGATTTTATCCATGTATGCATGTGTTTGCTCGGGATTTTATCCATGTATGCATGTGTTTGTTTTGTTATGCAACCAAAATCAGCAACAGTTGCTGAAATAATGACCAAACCCCACAGATTTGTTAATGGATTCCCAGTTGTTTTGATGTATTTTCACAGCAGCAAAATCCTGCTTGAAAAACCTGKGTGAATAATAATAACAGAGGTGATAAACTGAGGCCACTGGGGAAGAATGTGGGTGTGGGGTGTTGTCAGAGATCTGTGGCTAATGGGTTAGGGGGCCCTTTTTGCAGAGTTCACAGGCAAAATGTCTCTGGCCATGTGTCCTGGAAGTGGCACCCGAGCAAGAGGAGAAATCAGCTGTTGTCCTGTCACTTCCTGAGCACAGGGTCACAGGGCACTTTGGCACAGCCCAGCCCCATCATTCCAAAAGCACAGCTCCATGTTCCCTGTGCTCTCCTGCAGCAGAACTTCCCCAGCCCAAGGTCTCTGTTTYGTTGCAGGTGGCCTTGAAGAAGATGCCTCTCCGCAAACGGAGCAGGAAGGAGCTCATTGTCAATGAGATTCAGATCATGAAGGAAAACAGACACCCCAACATTGTCAACTATATCGACAGGTGASTGGTTCTGGTGTTATTGTGGGAATGTTTGTTCACACACTGCAAGSTAAAGGTTAAAAAACCCCTTTGGGCACTGGCAGAATGTGGAGCTCTTTTTTATTTCTCTGTTTATCTCCAGTGAATGGGAGGAGATGGCATYGAGTCTCCATTAATCTTTGCTGGCATATACAGTTGGAAACCCCTTTTCAAAATCCTGGATGTGCCATGTCTTACTAAAAYAACAGCCTGTCAGTTCATTACCTCTGTGTTGGTTTGGGGTTTGGTTTCTTCAAGTTGATCATATTTTCTATGCCTTAATGATAGGTGCTGATAAACCATCATAGAATTTATCTCTCTTGGGCTGTTCCCATTATTTTCCATTGCTCTGGATGCCAAGAAGATTAATTTCTCGTTTGCAGAACCACATAGGTTGCCAGTTTTTAAACAGTTTTTCCTGTTTCTGTATTTTATGCAACGTTTTTCCAAGTGGTGGGCCAGCATCTGTCCTCAGTGGTGCACAGCCTCCTCCTGTGGGTAACTCTGGGAGCTGTGTTGCCTTGCTCCTGGACTTAATGGTGGAATTGATAAATCAGCATAATGAACCAGCTGATGGCAAGTTTCCTGGTTCCAGATTGATCTCTGCTGTTATTAAACTGTATTTTTCTCTTGCTCACATCCAAGGCACCTCCTTTTCCATGGATTTGCCTTTCTCATTTAGACTGCAGAGACCCTAACTACTGCAAGTCCTAACAGGAATGTCTCTCCATTTTATTCTGCCTCCGTGTACMAATTACCTGGATTCAAAACTCCCCTGCAGTGTTTTCCACAAGGTGATTTAGCTGTGCACATCCATCTCCATGCCTTTTTTTCTTCTCTCAGCTACCTGGTTGATGAAGACCTGTGGCTGGTGATGGAATATGTGGATGGAGGGACTTTGACCAGTGTTCTTGTCCCAGTCTTTATAGAGGAAGGAATGATAGCTGCCATCAGTAAGGAGGTGARGGACCCTGCTTGTGCCTCCAATGGCTTGGACAGGGTGGGACAGGGTGGGACAGGAGTGACTTCRTGTTCAGAGCTTTGTTTCAGCACTGCTGTTGTGAAATGTAGAATAAAAGGGCATCTAAGTGAGCTGCCTGCCAGTATAACTGCATTTCTTATRCTCTGTTATTATACTCATACATTGTTGTAGTACTTTAAAAATTTATTTAAATTCTAAATATTTTACATTCTAAACTTTACCTCTTTAAACCGGAGCAATGCCTTCTTCACCTGTAAAAGCAAACGTGCTGGTGGTAGAATTTTAAAGTAACAGGAGATTAAAATAGAGACTCATTTCTCAYAGYCCTCAGTGTAAAAGAAGAGCATTGCACCCCAGCTGGTGCTACTTCCAAGTCTGCTGGTGAGGCCAACATAAAACCTTTGTCAATCAGCCTCCCACCCAAAAGTCCACTTCATAATGAAGGGAGAGGTTTTGGCAAACCCTGATTTGTCACCTGGATGGAGACAGCACAGGGGATTGGAGGGGGCAGTCTGTACCAACAGCTGATGTTTCACTTAGAAATTCAATCCTTTAGAGCCATTTCCTTTTCTTATGGGATGAAATGAGGTAAATTAACTTTTACCTTCATGGGCTTTTTGTCTCAGTGCCTCAAAGCCCTGGACTTCCTTCATTCAAAGAAGGTGATTCACAGAGATGTCAAAAGTGACAATATTCTTCTYGGAATGAAYGGATCTGTGAAACTGAGTAGGTATTCTTGGTCAGGCACAGCATCCCTGTGTTCTCAGACTCAAGGTGGGGAATTCTTGTGCTGGGTTTCACAGTTCAAGCTGGTTTTGACAGTACTTTTGTCCTTYTCCTCAGCTGATTTTGGCCTGTGTGCTCAGYTGACCCCTGAGCGGAGCAGACGGTGCACAGTGCTGGGCTCTCCTTACTGGGTAGCACCAGAAATTCTCAAAAAGGAGGAATATGACACCCAAGTGGACATCTGGGCTCTTGGGATCGTGGCAATTGAAATGCTGGAGGGAGAACCTCCCTACTTTCAAGAAAGCCCTATCCAGGTAAGGTGCAAATGCTGTCAAATCTCCCTGTCAGGAACAATCTGTGCCATGTTTTGTCTCCCATGAGCCAAAATCCCACTGGCATCAGCCTGAACTGGTTCCACCAAGGCCACTTCTGTCCCTGCAGAACATGTCATCAGAGCAGTGACACATGCCAGTGCAAAAATGTGCCATTTTGGCCTCCAGCACTGCTTAAATTCCTCCTGCTCTGTTTGATCTCTCTGAGCTGCAGCCCTGAATRACAGCAGCAAGTTCCTCCAATTGGGAAATTATTATGAAAAGCATTTTAAGTGTATCTGCAGGCCCAGAAGTCTTTTAAAACTCTGTCTGTTGCTTACCTGAGCCCTTCAGGGAGGGTCATTGGTTCTAGTAATGCCATAATTATCTATTACCCAATACATTTCTAAAAAAGCATGTTTTAGCAAAGCTACTTCTAGTAAACGTATTTTGAAGTTTTCAGTTTTAGATYGCAATTCCTTAAAATTAAATGATCAGTTCTCACACAAAATGAGCAAGGAATAATGGAGGAGTGTATCCCAGGATAAAACCTCATGACTAATAGCTGAAACCAAGTTAAATGCTGCACAGTTAATTCCTGAGGAAGACAATAATTCTGAACATTTTGGTCTTCCACTCTTTTYGAAAACATTTCCTGACTTTTCTTGGAAGGCTACTTTTGGATTGCCTTTGCCTTGTATAAGGCAGCAAAATCAGATGAAGGGAATTATTTCCAGATCCCAGAATATTCTGRGTTGGGAGGGATCCACRAGGATCAGCAAGTGCAGCTCTAAAATGATTGGCCCATCTGGGGACTGACRTTATCAGCACCATGCTCTGACCAGCTGASCYGCYCCCRGRGTTTTTATCATCACTGCTCTGGAGGATGAAAATTCCCTGCTTCCTTACCCTCACATGTTCACAGCCCCTTGGGAAGCCTCAGGAATTCTGAGAAAGCCASGAGGGGCCTGCAGCAGAGCTGCTCACCCAGGGAGGGTCTGTGGCTGCCCTGTGTCTCTCTGTCCCCAGGCTCAGCACCTGATAGCCCGCAACAGGTACCCCCCTCTGAGGATGCCCAACAAGATGTCAGTGCTGTTCCACGCCTTCCTGCACTCCTGCCTGGACATCGACCCCTCKGTCCGCTGGACAGCCCGGGAGCTCCTGCAGGTGAGGGGCAGGGCTGCAGGGACCATTCTCATCAGCTCCACCCACAGGAACCAGCTGCCTTCCTCTCCTGCTAATCCCCACTCTTGGTGCTTTTCAAAGTAGAATCACAGAATAATTTGGCTTGGAAGGGACTTTTAAATGCCAGCTGGTCCAAACCCTTTCCATGAGCAGGGACATTCTTCAACTCCATCAAGTTCATCAGAACCCTGTCCAGCCTGTGAATGTTTTCAGGGATGGGGCATCCACCACCTCGCTGGGCAACCTGTGCCAKTGTTTCACCACCCTCAGCATCAAMAATTCCTTCCTTAGATCTAACCTGAGTCTCTCATCTTTTAATTTAAAACTATCACTCTTTGTCCCTTTGCAACAGGCCCTACTAAAAATGGGTCCCCTTGAAGTTTTGAAAGGCTGCAATAAGGTCTGCCCTGAACCTTCTCTTCTCCAGCCTGAACAATCCCAGTTGTGTTGGCCTTGCCTCAGAGGAAAGATGTTCCATCCACCCTCTGACCAATTCTGTGCTGCACTTTGGGAGCCTGTTCAGGTTTAGCTGGTGGCAGTAGAATGGTGGCAGGTACACAGGCCTGAAATGTGCTGGAGGAAGAGGAACCCAGTCACAGCCCAGCAGTCAGGTTTGGCTGTGGGAAGGCTGTTCATGTCTTGGTGCTGAAAAGCTGCACCTCAGTGTTCCTGAGAAGAGCACAAGCCTCAATCCTACTGGGATCAGCACTTCTTGGAGCTTTTGGACTTCCCTGAGGAACAGCTTGCACTTGTCTTTTCTGGCAACTAAAGTAGCCCCTACCTTTGGAAAAAAAAACCTGAGTCTTTTGCGTTTCCTGAAAGGAAAAAAGCCCTGAGGCAGCAAGTGGCATTCCCAGACTGCCGGCAGGGCCAAAATCCCAGCAAGCTGAAGCCACTTTGATAAATTGATTACTGGGATTACTGGGCCATGTTTGCCTCTGATAGCGAGGTGCTGAATAGGAAGACTGAGATGTAGGTGGTCCCCTCAGTCCTACTGATGGATATTTCTGGTAACCAGAGGGATCCTACTTTATCTTGTGAGAAACTGGGTTTGGCAAGTAATGGTTCCTTTTTCTTTTTCCTKTGGGCAGCATCCGTTTTTAGATACAGCGGTGAGTCTGTCCACCCTGCCTCACACGATCCGTACAGCCAGGAAAATGCACACGTCCTTGGCAGCGCTTCATGGCAGCGCTTCYACCACGGAGATGAATACCGAATAAAATTTTCACTCTTTTGCGAGATTTGCTCCTGCTTCTCACCTGCTGGTTAAGCTGCACGATCACTTCTGAATTGTTGTTTCTTAAAGGTGGGAAGTCCTATTTAGGAGGTTTTGGTATGGTTTGGGAATATATTTTTATAGAATTATAATGATAATGATATGTGTAGATAGTGTTACAGAGCTATGGATGTATGCACTTTGCACTTTATATGGTCCCTATGCACAACCCTCCCATAACTCTCCTGCACTGTAGTCCCCTATATAATGCTGCTTATATATATATAWAAATAATATAACTAAATAATATRTATGTAKRTATAGTGTGTGTATATGTTGTGTGTAGATATAGTGTGTGTATATATGTATATATAAAATGTATTTTAATATACATATATATATAAATATAATATACGTGTGTGTAGATATATAGTGTSTGTGTATATATGTTGTGTGTGTATGTATATTGTGGGTATACACAGTGTCCATATATATACGTAAATATAAAAAATATATTTTAATATACACTCAGAGGCCCTTCTATAACTG
This sequence comes from Malurus melanocephalus, assembly GCF_030028575.1. Classification (NCBI taxonomy): domain Eukaryota; kingdom Metazoa; phylum Chordata; class Aves; order Passeriformes; family Maluridae; genus Malurus; species Malurus melanocephalus. Next base: position 583,316 of record NW_026623352.1, read on the forward strand.
TTACCCAGTGTATAGAGAGCTATAATAGCGTGCACAGGGCAAGGTGTGATATCCTCWATAAATCCTACCCCGTGTTTATCCGGGTGTTGTACCCGGTACGGTCACACCTGTGTGGGTGGACACCGAGCGCCCTCTCGCGGCCGCCGGCGGCGCAGAAATCGCTGAAATGGTAGTTTTTAGTAAAATTTTATTTAGATCATTTCGTATCGAAAAGTTACAAAAGGTTGCAGTGAAACACTTTATACCCACTTCCACCTGTTTGTATTTTTGAGGGGCTGGAGGTGGCTCGAGTGTGTACATAAATGCAGTTCCCCCCCAAAAAAACCCTTAATTTTCCTATATCTTGACATGAATTGTTAAAAACCCGCGCCCAGCCCTGTGAGGAGCAGCAGCACCACCTCTGCCCAGGGCTCTGTGCAGGGAGAGGCAGCAGCACAATTCCCCTCAGCCTGCTCGTGCCTTGCTTCAGCTGGGGCTCACCTGGGAGGACAGAAGTGTCTGTGAACCAGCAGAGCTGGGTGTGTTCCCAGCTGGACCAGCTTCTCCTGAGGGGAAAAGTAAATTCTTCCCACAAGCCATAAATGCAGAGCTCCAGCCATCCTTCTTGGCCCCAGCATGGGCAGTTGCTGAGGGCCAGCAGTGGTGTTCAAGGGCCCCCTGTTCCTGTGCCACGGGCACAAATGGGGAATGTTTGTGGTTGCTGTAATTATCAAGGCCTAAAAACCACCACCTCTRTGCTCCCCACCCTCACCTCCCCCTTTGCCAGGCTSYMCRTGCCCGAGAAGTGCTGGTCAGCTCCTCCTGCCCTGCTGTGCTGAGGACAGCCCTTACAGMGGCTGAAATGGGGTGGTGCTGCTGSGATGGGGTCAGGGCTCTGGGGCTCCACGGAAGAGCCAATGCCTCCCCTCCAGCTTGGGGCTGAGATGGCTCTGTGCCCTCAGCGGGATCGGGAGCTTTCTCAGCCAAATCGTGGGGCAGGGAGGCACAAACCTCCGGTGCCATCTGAGAGGGGAACCTTTCCCAGGATAAACACTGACCCAGGCCAGCCAGCTGGCCAAGCCAACCCCTGGGAATGGCACCCAGCCCACAGGGAACACTGCAGGAAGCAGCTCCCATGCCATGGAACAGGGTGTGAGGAAAAGCAAAGCAAACAGCTCTCAGTGCAGGCCTAGGGCAGCCCTGACATTTGCAGCTCCCCCTCATCCAAGCTCTGAGTCTGTACGAGACACTTTATGCTTTTTAAAAAAATAAATCTCAGTTTACAAACATTTCTGAGGGTAAACAATCCGGAAGCCATGAGCTTACAGAGAATGTCACTTGCCCGTGGGGCGTKTAGTTCACACCTCTGACAAGCTCTGCTGTGCCAAATGGCCTGAGCCCAAGCTGTGTGAAAAGAGCTGGATTTAGGGACTTGGTACACGCAGCTAAGCTGATGGCACTGCAGCAGCATTCACAGCCTTCTATTCCATCCCTGGCGTGTCAGAGAAAGCATTTTCCTACCACAGCTCTGATCCTTTTGGAGCCCTGAGGAGACTTCAAAACCTCTTGTGAAAACATTAACTCTATYGAGGGYCATTTCATACATTATAAAAATTGCRCAGAGTGGCTGAAATGGTACAAAGCATATAGAAATCCAAATTTCCTTGCTGTAAAAAAAAGTCCTTCGTCTTCACTTTACCAACCAGAGTCTGCAGCTAGGTAAAATCCATTTCTGAGTGTCTGGCACAGAGCTTCGTGCACTGCCCAGATAGCTGCTGAGGTAGCCCTGCCATGGGCTGCAGGGGAAGGTAAGCACTGGCACCAGAACCCTGCTGYGAAATAACACCCATCCTCCATGGTACCCATGTGAAACTTCATCAAACATCAGCCACGCCAGCAATAAACGACTGCAAAATCCTGAGAGTGAGACCTGACACCTGCCAGGGCAGAGCAGCSTGACTTTACAAACTCACCCTTGTCATGAGCTAGTTTTCTCCTCTTTCAGGCTGGTGGTACATCTACCATAATGAGAGAGCTGTTATTCCATTTTTAGCATTATGTGGATGAAACAAAGCAAGGAGGTTTCCATTACTGAATCTGTGCTCAGAGCAAAGCCACAACTGGACTGTGAGGTGCCCTTCCTGCCCTTRACAGAGATACCAAACTGTGAGACATCAGCTTGAGCTGAAGAATCAGAAAGTCAATCTGAGAGCCTTCAGGTGGACAAAGTTCTTATTTGCTGTGGTGTTCGAAGAGGCACTGCCCCTCTATTTTAATATTGTGCTGGCATGACTGGTCTTGAGGCCATGAGCTGTGACTGAACTCCTTGAGTAGTGACATTTTCACCAAAGAACAGAAACACCTGATCTGTAGTGAAATTCATTAAAATAATTCTATCTTCTGTGGAGGAAAAAGAAAATCCCCCTCCCAACCCCAGCCTGGCAGTGAAGATGGACTGAACGATGTGAATCCACCTCGTGCTCGCCACTCCCCCAAGCTGCCGCTGGGTGCCCGATGGAGCCGCATCCTCAATGACGCTGCTGGGAAGATGCTCACACCTTAACGAGTTCATCTGCCAGCATCCCATTTGGCCCCTCTCCTACTGCATGTGTGGCATCACGAGCACAGATATGTATAAATATGCATTTTCCCCTCTCCCCAAACCCCTCCGCCCATKAGCGATGCGAACGCGGAGGGTTGGAGGGCTTTTTCTCCCTTTAAAGCGATTATGCTGATGCGCAGCCCGCGCTGCCGAGCGCYGCCGCCGCCGGGAGGTGACAGCTCCGTCTGGCTCCGCGGGGCTGCGGCGCTCACAGCTCGGCGAGGTCATCGCTGGAGAGAACCTTGACGGTGATGCGACCCGGCACCTCGGCTGCTTCCCCGCCGCCCCTGGCCCGCAGCCGCAGCGTCTGCTGCTCGCGGGGGTCAGCGGGGGAGGCGGCCAGCACYGCCTGCCCCAGGAACTGGTCACTCAGGAGGCTGCTGCTCCACACCTGGGGACGAGGGGACACAAACAGAGCCGGCTGAGGCGGCGCTGCTGTCACACTGCGCAGGGGAGGGTTGTGCTTGACCGGGATCACCACCACTAACCCCCTGGAAAATCGGCGAGGGGAGGGTGTGCGTCTAAATTTAGCTAATTGTCTGGAGAGCAACGAGGGAGAGCCTGGATTTGCATGCTCATTTACATAGACTATGCAAATAAGGAGGAAAACGCAGCTTTTTGCTTTCTAGGTCACAGACTGCCTAGGAGAGGAATAAAAATGACCTTTTTGAGCTCATCAAAACCTCCCTCCATGGCCTGTTTGTGCTGCTCTGCCTGCCTGTGCTCACCTCTGCACCTCTTCAGCTCCTCTGGCAGTGTCAGAGCCTGGCCCACAGCCCAGAGTGAGGACAAAGTTTTCCTGCATCATCTCATTGCCAAGCTCTGTTTCTCCAGCTAGTGCTGAGGTAAACAGTGTGCTCTAGTTCCCACAGGACTGGAGTTCAGGGTAAAAAACTTTTTAATATTAACCTCAGCTTTGGTTTTGTTTCAAACACTGACTCTGCACAACACTGGGCTTTTTTCTGTCACTGTTTCACCAGGTAACACACAGGGCAAAAGGGAATTGTGTAAATTCTTTCCAAACCTTGAAATGAAACCTGCCTTGGAATGAAACATGCTGTGGCATGAAATATGCTTTTTGACCCCTAAGTGCCATCGGTGGGTGTTTGTGGAGGAGAAGCAGCAGCACAGCTCCAGGCAGAGCCCAGCAAGGGGAGCAGAGGTTCTCACTCCTCTCCTGGTGATCAGTCACAYCAAGGAAAAGCTGGCCCAGGGCACCCAGAGCTGCTGCTGTGCTGCCCTCCCTGCCCTCAGCAGCTGCCCCGAGTGCTGTCTCACCTGGATGGTGACAGGGCTGTCGATGTCCTTCCTGTAGAAGATCACCTGGGTGTTGAAGACAGGGCTGGTGGTGCCGTGCTGCACCGGGGAGTGCCTGCTTTGCTTCTCACACTTGATGAGCACGTAGGGATCTGCTCCTGGAACACAAGCAGCAGCACAGCTCTGAGGACACAGAGGGGCACTGAGACCTGCCCAGAGCCCCAGCAGAGACAATCCCCTCCTGTGCCCAGCAGCTGAGCACAGGGCAGGGCACCAGAGCACGTCACAGCCACTGCTCCGGGGCCAGTGAAAACACAGAATCATGGCAACAACATGGTTTGGCGTGGGAATGGCCTTAAATCTCATCCCATCCCACCTCCTGCCACGGGCAGGGACATCTTCCACTGTCCCAGGCTGCTCCCAGCCCCAATGTCCAGCCTGGTCTTGGACATTTCCAGGGACCCAGGGGCAGCCACAGCCACAGCTGTGATGCCACCCTGTGCCAGGGCATCACAGGGAAAAATTTCTTCCTAGCACCTCATCTAACCCTCATGCATGATCCCCTGCAATTGTTCAACATTTATTAAATCTTTGTTGGTTTTACACTGAGCATGTGTATATCTTATTAAAGTTTCTATTTTCTTTCCAGTAAGGAGTAAAAACCAATTCAGAAACACATGTTTTTAAACTCAAATAGAATGGGCCATTCCACTTTGTTTAATTAAAAGTTAATTAAAAAGGCAGTACCTTTTTTTCCTATTTCAACATACCTATCTCTGTTCATTCCTGTTGTTAAAAAGAGCACATCTATTTTTTCCACACCTTGCTACTTCTTAGACACAGATTTTAAATAAAGCCACTGAGTACCTGTAAGTGTAAATCCTGCTCATGATAGTTTCTAACACACATTTTTTCACCATCTATTTGAAAATGCCACCACAGCCAGAAAGCAGCATAATTTTAAGCCAGCTTTAGTTTTTAAAAAATCCATACCCAGGCTGATTTCCCTCAAACACGTCCCTGATTTACAAGTTCAGGTTCTAACACCTCACACAAATAAACCACATAACAGCCGCATCCAGCCCAGGCAGAGCCACTTTCACACATAAGACAGACCCAGATTTTTCCATATGCTGTGTATATCCATATGTGACACCTGGCCAGAGCTGCCACAGGCCCGTTTCCCTGACAACCCCTCCCAGTTCCATGGCAGGTAGCAGGATAYTGGCTTTTCTGAGTGGCAATTGCCTTCCGTGTCACTGAACGGGTGAATTCGGCTCCGGGCATGGGGTGGCACCGTGCGGTGTGATCGGGGGTGCAAAAGCTGCCCTCYTTGCAAAGCAATTTGGAAAATGGATCTGAATGAAACGGGGTCTTGCCTGTTAACACCAACCAATGGTGTTAACAGCTCTGTCCAGAGCAGAGAGCAGAGCCACATCCGATCATTAACAGTAATTAAGAGATAAAGGGCATAAGRAGGGGTGGGGAAAGGACACAGCGCTTGAAGAGGTGACAGGCACATCTGCTGGATGGATGAGGGAGCAATTAATGAGGAGACTCACTCAGTGAAAGGAAAAGGAAAGATAATATTTGAAGGAAATATCCAAATTCTCAGCAAGAGAAACAGAGGGAGGGAGAAGAGGGACACAAAATGTTCCTGCACTGCASGACCCCACGATGGCAGTGCTGGATGGGTCAGTTGTTTTAGGAGAACTGGCTCCAATTCCAGAACAAAAGGAAACAACGGGAGAAAAAACATCGGGGATCAGATGTTCTCAGCTATGGATGGCCCAGTTCTGAGCCTGGTTTATTTACAGGACAAAGGGAAAACAATGTCCTGGTATTGGCCATAAGCTGGGAATGAAACTGGAGCTGAAACTCAGGAAATGGCTCTGGCAGTGSAARCAGGGCTGGGTTCAGCTCTGGGGCACACAAATGGCTCCAGCYCTGAACCCCATAACAGCTCCCTCACCTCAGTCCTGGCAGTGCTGCTGCTTTGGAAAGGTGTATAAAAGAATAGGACAGAGGAAAAAGTGTGAATCTGGAAAAGCCAGAAACACCTGAACAGTAAAGGCATTCCTAAGGCTTAAAGAAATCTGTGATCAATAGTCTAAGGCTTGGTTTTTGGATCCTTCAGCACTTTTCCAAAGTAAAAGGTTTTCTGGAAAACATTCCTGAAGGAATGTTCCCAGATGCATTCCTACTCTCTGCTGCTCTTACCAGCACCCAGAGAGCTCTGACACCCTCAGCAGCTGGAAAAGGGCTCGGGACAAGCAGCAGACAGAGTTCTGAGACACGAGCACTGCCCTGGCAGTCACAGCAGGTTGTTCTGCCTCTTGCAGGTGAGTCTCTGCTTATCCTTCCTTCTGCTTCTCAGGCTGCTCCCAAGGCAGCTTCCACCAAAGATTCTCTGCTTCCAGGGCTCCCACACACCAMGGATCTCAACACTCAGCCTAGAACATCACCAGTGAAAGATAATTAAATATGCAAATCCAACATGGAATTTCATCAGGAAGACTTAAAGGTGCAAAAGGTGATTTGTTATCAGAGAGAAACTCTCTCGGGAAAAAGGCATGACAGACACTAGTGAGAGCAATTTTAAAAACAGGCTTGGGAATGGGAGACAGAAAATCCCCAAGCACAAAGGGGTCCCTCGTCATCCTGCAGACCTGCCACTGTCCTGGGCTCACAGACAGCTGGATCCACTTCAGAACACACCAACCTGCAGAGAGGCACTCCCACGAGGAGCCCAGGACTGATTCTGGGCTGTTAGATTCATCCACTATTCCTGACAACATTCTATTGTCCAGACAGTGCAATGGATCAAAGACAGTGCCAAGGAGGAGCTTTCCAACAAACATTTAAAATAAAGATTAAATAAACTTCCTCTGGCCAGGAACAGGGCTCTGACAACAAGCAGCACTGAGCTATGCAATCCTCATTCTCTTCCAACTTTGTTTATGCAGTTACTCAGAAATTTGTACTAAGTACAACTTTGAGATGTCAGTGATGGGCTTATGTGAACAATGCGCTCCAGCCTCAAATCCTTCAACTCCAGTGATACAGAAAGTATTTCTGTTCAAGCTGCTCTTAATTTCTGCAATGCCAGACTTGTAATGCCAGTCTCAGTCCTCAGAAGCTCCAGAATGAAGCTCTCCTTTATCTCTCCTCCTTTCTTATCAGGCTTTGTCTTYTCTCTGTGCTGAGGGATGACAGTGGCAAAGCAGGCAGGTGGCTGGGCAGGGTGGGACACAGCTGACAGTGACAGACTGAGCAGAAGGGAAGGGGCAGCTGGAAAGCTGAGGTGCTGCAGGAATGTCCAGCTCTTGTGAGACTGGAGATGAACTGTCCTGCAGGTCTGACCGCTCTCTGCCACAACAACTCAATGCAGCTGAGCTCCACACCTGAGACTGAAGAGAGGGAAGAGCCCCCTGGGGCAAACAGAGCCGTTCCAGGACCTCTGCAGCTTCCTCACCCAACTTCACAGCAGTATCTTTGCTCCTCTGCTGCTTTCTCCCTATCAGCCACTCCACTCCCTATCTTTTTTTTCACTCTACTGGCTGTGAAAAATGAAGACAATCAAGCAGAGAGTAGGAGAAAATGAAAAAGCAAATGACAGCTGGGCAAGGTTCCTAATTAACTCAACATCAGCTGCTAGAAAGCCATTTTAGTGTCCTTCATGACACTTCCTCTGACACAGATACACAGTCATGAATGAAGCATTTAACCCTTGTTCTATTTTACCCAGCTCAAAATGGTTGTTTGGAAATCATGAATTCCTCCCTGAAGTGCTCTAGTGACGTAAGTGTAACACACTGTGAGTCTGTGCCATTCAGCTGCCTCCTGGATGTTTTCCATTTAGAAAACACATAACCCGGACTGAAGAACCTTACTAATTGCCACAATTAGCTCCTCAGGAGGGTCTGGAACACTCCTGCCCATCTGGATCYGTGGAGATGACACATAATTTTCTGGTTTAGATCCCCATATTCGTCTGATCTTTCCACTGGARCAACATGGTGAAAAAACAAACCCCAAAAATCCTCTTCTTGCTTGGATAGTTTCTGACTGTTTACGTATCAACCCAAAACATCTTCAGGGGTCTGAAAAGCCAATTCCCTTCTTCCAGACTCACTTCCCACTTACCTCCTGCTCTGTCTTGCTTCTGCAAACCCTCTGCAGAAAGGACTTTGATTTGGGTGACTCTGCGTGGGTAGCCACAAAGAAGATTCCAGCACGTCATTTTAGGTCTATCTGCCTTCAGCTCCCTGAAAAATCATGGAAAAAGGAACCCAAGCAAAGAATGTCAAACGAACAATCAATGGTTGTGGAAATCTGGCATTTTTAGAACATGGGGTTTGTAGTTCTTCCTCATCTGCCTTTTTTGAATTCTGCGGTGCAGAAATGATATGTAAGAAATAAAAACAGAGGGAAGCAAAGTAAACCAAATTTGTRTTATCTTTTGCATGGAAGCAAAACTGGTGAAAAAACTCCAAACCTTTAAATAATGGAATAATACTATCAAATCAAGAAAAAAAAATTCAGATGGCCTGATTCTGTAAGGCACTGATATCAACTACTGGTTTCAGAGAAGAAGGTCACAGAAACAACAAGCACCAGCTGTAACCACAGCATCAGTACTCAATGTCCTGACCTGGAACTGGAGGGTACTATAAGAGCCTAATTAAAAAGCCAAAAGACCCAAAATGAATTGTCCAAGAGGTCCCTAACTAAATATTTCCTGACCATGCACAAACCTGGAGATTCAGAGAGGTGACCCCTGATGTCTCCAGGGCCCGGCTCTGGAGCCACATGAACCAGTGAGTCAGAAATGTTTGAGGACAACCAGGCAGCCCCTTCCAGGGAGCTGCAGGCTGGGGAGGATCCCCTGCAGCTGTCAGTGCCACCCACCTGAGCTTCGAGGGCACGTCTGTGTAGAGCCTSAGGATGAATTTTGCAGGGATGCCCGGGATGTAGGTGGTTGGGACCAGGACGTAGCGGCCTCGCTGCAGGCTCCTCCTSAGGAACACGCTGCGGGTGTTGGAGTAGGGAGATGTGGCTGTTCTCTCCTGCACCGTGAGTTTGTGCAGCCTGTACCTTCTGTTGTCCTCCACCTGCAGCAGGACAGGGATTACTGCTGGCAGGGAGAGCAGGGRAACAGGCTGGGCTCCCCCCAAGCACCTCACGGCTTTCCAGGGCCATGAAACACAACGTACAATAAAGGAAAATAATTCATATTTTTTTCAACCATTTAAGCTGTGRTGATGCCTAAAACAAGGTTCACCTGGAACAGAGGCCAGATAAAGTTAAGAGAATAAAAGCAGATAAATTTAATCCAGGCCTACTGGTACATTGAGACAAAGCYTCCTCCTGAGGCTGCACCCAAAATGGACCCCGAGTCATGAGATCTTCCCCTTTTATAAGTTCTGTCTTATTAACATATCAGGCCTCAATTCTCCAATTCCACCTTCAGGTGATGATGTCAACCACCCCAAGCTTGCTCCCCCCAATTCTCTGTTGTTTCCATATTTTGGGGCTCTGAGGCAGCGAACTGTCCTTGGATTCAAGCTCAGAGAGGAATTGTTTTGTCTAAAGATGTGAGAACAGCAGCTTTAGTGCTGTACACTAGAGAAGTACAAGAATACAGATACATGAAAATATAGAGGCTAAAAATCCTAAGACATCAGTGKCAGTGAAAGTTTGGGACCGGCAAAGACAGGAACCCATTGAAGAGATGTGATGCCACTGCAGAGCTTAGAAAACTTCCAGAGATGGACACACAGCCCAAGGACTGCACCTGCTGAGCCAAGGCTGAGATGCCTCTGCCTCCACACTGTGGCCTTTCACAGCTGGTTCTCAATCCAGATGCACACAGCTGTATTTTGGTTTCCCTTTACCGAATACAARACCACAGAAAAACCATTCATGTTTTGTTCTAAGCCTTGAAGCTGTGCTTAGGTCTGAATATCCTTTCCAGGGGACTGGCATTTGCCACAGCACAGTGAAAATCTAAACCTACTCCTTAAGCAGCTCTTGGGGCAAAGGCAGCCCTTCATTCTTTTCTGGCAGTTCTCTTCCCAAGGTTTTTAGTCATGCTAATGAGCCTAGTGCATTAGAATATGGCTAAAATAGAAAAATTATTGATCAGAAGTAAAAATAGAGCGCTGATATTTTTATGAAGGTGTGATTTTCTTTTTTAAGCCTTTCTAAATTACAGGCATGAGCAAGGCAAGGCAAATTATGCACCTCCTGTAATGACACTTTTCAAYGTATGTGGTTAACAGGTGACTGGCAAATGAATAGGTGTGATGCAGATGTCAGCAGCTCTAACTGACTGTAAAAAATTGACTGTTTTTTAGGCTAGGGCCATAGACTTAATATAGTTCCAGTAGCTGTAGTAACAGATGACAGGATTACCCCAGCYCTCAGTGAAAAAGCAGAAAAAGAGCTGCTTACTTGCTTAGCTCCTTCTTTGAGTTCAGGTGTTTTCATTTTACTCAATTTGCCCTGCGAGTGCAATCAAATTACCTTTTGGGATCCCTGTAGYTCCTTTTCCCATAAATTCATTTCCTACTTACTACTCCAGATTTTGAAAACACTCTGTTTCCTAAGTGGCAACAGAAAAACTGCAGACTTTTCAACCTCATTCACCTGGCTGTATTTGCTGATGAAACGGAGGSAGAAGCCTCCAGTGAGAAAGAGAAAAATCCATCCATATTTCAAGCATTAGTATTATTTTTTCCTGAAGGATTAAGGGTAGGAAAAACACTTAAAATTYTGTTGCAAGGGGGAAAATTATTTACTTTGAATAAATGAAATTGATTCAGATCAGTTTGAATTGAACTAAATTCAGTTTAGTTCCCGTGGCATGTGTGATGTGAGCTCTGGTGATGGAATGCAGTGCCCACAGAAAGCTTGTGCTGAGCACAGAGCCAAACCCCAGGACAGCTCTGACTCTCTCTGCCAGAGATTTCACTGTCAGGGTGAAGCAGGAGTAAAAAAAAACTGAGCAAACTGCACCAGGAGTGCAGCTGGCTGCCTACCTTGAGTATTTCAAAGCCAATTGTGATGTTGTCTCCTTTCCCTTCCTTCTTGTACTTGCGRCGATCCTCCTGCTGTAACGAGACCAGCACTTCATCCTCAGCCTTCTTAACATCAAAGATGTACTGGGAGGAGAGAGAAAAGAGAAGASCTGTTAGAATTGCCTCAGGACTGTGAGGATAAAACCATCACCAAGGAAATATGTGCATACCAAGGAGGCAAATGGTAATACATTGGGGGAGAAAGGAAAGTTCTCCATGTAACAGACAGTCCCAGCAATTCACTGCTGGGAAATTCATCCTGATAATAAGGAATTTTAAGCCAAAAGTATCAGGTGAATAAAAGGTATRGGTCAAAATGGTAATCTTAGTGATAGGACACAGGGGAATGGGCTTAAGATGAAGAAATGTAGGTTTAGATTGRATGTTAGAAAGAAAYTSTTCCCTGGGAGGGTGGGSAGGCCCTGGCACAGGGTGCCCAGAGAAGCTGTGGCTGCCCCTGGATCCCTGGCAGTGTCCAAGGCCAGGCTGGACATTGGGGCTGGGAGCAGCCTGGGACAGTGGGAGGTGTCCCTGCCATGGCAGAGGGTGGGATGGGATGAGCTTTAATGTGCCTTCCAACCCAAACCMTTCTGTGATTTTCTGATTTTTAAAAATTCACAAAAAGGACAAAGGGATGAAGCTACAAAGTAGCTGGAGTCAGCAGAGACCTCATTTGAATGCAAAAGACTAAAAATTAAGTTGTAGTCAGCTACAAATCAGGAGGGAGATTAAAAACTTAAACTAACAGACTCCAGATGGGGTCTTAGATAATTTTGTTTCTTCTTTTAACTAAACATTGCCTGTAAATTTCAAACATCTTTATATAGGGCCTGCAAATCAAGGAATCTTTCAAATCTTGGTTAAAAATGCACTTTGTGGGTACGCTTTGTTTTGCACCTGCAATTCCATTTAATGTGAGAATGACAAAAYGCTAATTTTGGACTTCTCAGTTTTCCTGAATATCCAGTAAAAATGGCTAAGAAGGATTCCTGCACCTTCAACTTGCAAATATTTTATCCAAACTGTTTATAGTAAATTTGAATCAACTTGGGTTTAAGACCAATCAAAGGTCTTAAAGGACTTGAAGGACCTAAAGGTCACAAATCAAAGGAATTTATCTTAAGTTTYGGCAGCAGTTTTCAACCCACTAGGTCACACTTGCAGAGTTACGTTATTAAGTATCATTACCAGACCAGTTCAGAAGTAAGTATGAACAAAAAAATATCAGACAGGTGCTTCTTTATATGACAAGGAATTAAATTAATTTGTTTATTATTAGAGACTCCTTTAAATTTTGCTTTATTCATGCAGAGGGCAAATTTGAGTTGTGGAGGGAAGAGGACATTACTTACACCAAGTTTAGACAGATGCTGCACTCTTCCATTCTCCAAGACATTGAAATGTGAAGAAAATAGAAACATAAATCTGCAGCAGTGCACAGCTGGGTACCATGTGCACCACATGTTCTGATTTGAGCTGAAATTCCCTGGTAGCATGGAGAGGAATATCYTTATTGGTTCAATTCCCTCCTTCCTTCTCCAACTGCTGCTAAAAAGTAAATTATGGAGCTTTGCTGTGAGKTGGATATTGAGATTGCCTTGGGTACAGAACCATCCACATCCCAATGCTCTGCTGAACAAGGTCCATCCCAATTTTTTATCTGTGTTTGGCATCACCTATTGCAGCAGAGAAAGCACAGGGCCCTGGGAGAGTCCCAGGGGGTGGGGAGAGCCTGTGCAGAGAGAATCTAAAAAGTGAGCTATAAGCACACAGCAGCACCCAGTAAGGCACATTTTAACCCTTGTCCCTGCTGAACCACACACAGGGTTACCCCCTTGGGCAGCCCAGAGTGTCCCAGGGCAAATGGAGGGGTGGGAGKGGAACAAGTGGAACAAGAGAGCTCTCCTGGCCTGGTGAGAGCTCTGCCACTGTGACCTTCTTCTGATGACACTTCAGATATCCTAATGGGTAATGAGCAGAATACACACACTTGGCTTAAATTGCCTTATCACAAGGGACTGGAAGTGTCACAACCCCTRTCTGCACAGATGAACCTCACAGGAGGCCTTGGTGCTGAGAGAACAGACAGACATTATCTCTAGGTTATGGTGGGGTGKGCCACAGCRATCTGTAATGGCCCTAAGATAACATAAATGKGTTCAGCACTGCTGCTAAGAGCCTTTTAATCAGCTTTTAATCAGCTGGCCCAGAGATAACACTGGAGTCCAGAGCCTTCCATCATATCAGGCACTGCACTCAGCTGGAACGTGCGTGTTTGGGTCTCTGTGACAGCTGAACATCTACAAATGAGAGCAGACAAGCACTTGGAATACACCCAGGATCCTCCAGGGGAATACCTGAATGAAATCACCCTCTGGAAATGAGGCACTGACAGAAGACAGAGCTGTGCAGAACTGCAGGATGAGCTGGGAGTCTGAGATCTGATCTGCTCCAGCAGCCTGCTCTGAAAACAGAGGGTGCAGGCAGAAACCTCCCCTGCAAGTGCAGAGAAGCAGATCCAAACCYATCTTTCATTGATCTGGACAAAAAKGTCAATTTTCAAASTARTAACTAACAGTAACAGTAAGTGCCCAGATGCCCAGAYCCCACTGAGAGTAATGGAAGTTTTATTCCTGAATTTGCATGTGCTGGGCTGAAAACACACCCCATGGAGAAGGGTAGGAAGGTGGGAAAGGGAGGAGGAATGGAAGGACAGATAAACTGCATAGCTTGACATGACCAGATGGGATGARACAAGGAAAATTCTGTAATGCTGATGAGAAGCTTTGCTTGGGGAAGAGACCAGGTTACTTCCAGAATCTCAGACTGATGTCAAGGGATCCTAATTAAATACAGTGAGTCGAATCCTCAGGCTGTTCAAGGGTGTTAAGTGAGTTCTGCCATTAGAAAATCAGACTTGTTGTCTTTCTATGACTGGGAAACTGAAAGAAGTCCAGGCAGGATGTCAGTAATTCTATAATTTTTGTGATTCACCAGCCCCAAACATAATCAGTCCAAAATAAATATCTCAACCCTTCTGAGAAATTGCACCAAAATCACTGAAACAGGCAGTAAACAGCACAGCCCCAGGGCAATGAGATTTTTGTCAAGTAGTCACTGCCAGCTCCTAAACAGGGTGGATATTCCAGGAGCCTCAGCTAAAATGGATGCACTTCAACAGCTCACAAAATACAGGGGTTCCCACCTGGGGGCTCTAAAGGAAGGTCTCTGTTATCAAATATCTCACAAACACAAAATACCTCACAAAATATGGGCATTCCCACCTGGGGGTTCTGARGGAAGGTCTGTCWGTTATAAAACACCTCACAAACACAAAATACCWCACAAAACTCAGGGGTTCCCACCTGGGGGTTCTGAAGGAAGGTCTCTTTGTTATCAAAGCAGCCCCCAGAGCGGTTCAGCAGGGGCTCTGAATGCTTTGCCCAAGCCCCATACATCATTTTCTTCTCCCAGGTCTTGTGGATGCTGAAGTAGGAGGTGTTCACAGTCCGGCAGATGTCCACATCTGTGAAATTCTTACACCAGTCCTCAAATGTCATCCTGTTCCGTGGAAGTAATGGTTTGGTTAGAAATAAACAGTGCAACTCACGCAAAGAGCCAAAATAACACACAAAATCTGCCAGTAATTGGAAGAGGAGGCATTGCTCAGCTGTCCAGGGGACAAACTGATTCACTGGAAAGCTCTCCAYGTGGAAATACTTATGAAGCCACAACCACACAGTCTCAAGGCTTAGTTTAGAGCAGTGTCACTCAGTTTGGTCAGCCCTGGATCCGTTCTGTTGCATCTCTAAGCCTAAAGGACTGGTTTAATCTACCAGGCTGGATTTGATAACAGATTTCACAAAGCCAAAAGAGATTCCCTGCAGTTAGAGTATGATCTCATTAGTACAGTCCTTGTTGTCACACCTGTCCCTGAGCACAGCTCAAACCTCTGTTCTCWGGGCAGAGCTTTTATTGAACCCCATCTCACCTGTGCCTGCTAAAGSAAGGCTGGACTGCAGAGCAACTGGAAAACAGCTTGGATTTTGGAATGATCATCGTGGCGTGGCTTATTAATGGCCCAGAAGCAAACCCTGAGCTGCCAGTCCTGACAAAGCCAACAGAATTCGTTTCCTACTGAGCCCTGCCAGCTCACTTGATGCAATATTGATCATCCATTGAAGGACCTGCTAGACTAAGGGTCTCAGCTTTCAGCAAAGCCAAAATTAACAGAGGTCTAGAGACTCTGTAGAGAATGTACACTTCTCATTCCCATGCTGGAAAACACCAAAAAATATCAAAATTCCCTGGCTGCAACTCTATTTTGGACCTACAGATAGACAGAATAATCAGTACACAGGACTGTCAATGTGTTCAACATTGGGCATTGTGTCATCTAAGCCAGCACATGTTGTCTTGGTTCCTGAGAGATTGTCCTAAATATAGATAATAGATTTTGAGAGCTACTAATTTGGTTCTACTAGTTTAAAATCCATTTTTATTATTCTTCCCTGTCAACCATTGGAGTTTGAAAGAAACAGACCTTGGGATAACTTCATCCATCTGGGGAGGCTGTTTTTGGAGYTGTTAAATGGCAGATTAACGACAGCTACTCAGTGTAGCCAGTGTCTCCAMACCCTTCACTCCCACTCACCAGAACTCTCCATCGTTCTCAACAGTGAGCCCCAAGTTCTTGCGCTCAGAATCGCTGACTTTCTTCCACTCTTCAGAACTAAAAGGAAATAATTAAAAAAAAAAATAATAGAAAAAAGAACAATGAAGATGATTAATAACATAAATTAAAATCTCTCACCTGGAATAAAATATTGGAAATGAAAATCTCTCATGGTAAAAATCTCTCATGGTCCCTTGTTTCAAAAAGGAGTACCAGAGTACTGAAAGGGTAGATTATATTAATGGAAGTGTGAGGCTTGCAGGAGGAGTTTTAAAACATTAATTGATTTGAAAGCCACTAAAAAAGGAAGAGATGAATAGGAAATTGGCACAACTASAGCAGAACCTTATTGATTTCCTTTGTCATGCTCTCCATTAGGACTCTTAAACACTTAAACAGCTGGTTTCCAAGGTCACTGGAGATCGACTCCATTCCCTGAAGGCCCTTAAATGAAACCTKGTTTTCCTCCTCGGGAGATTATTGAAAGCTTCACTTAGACCAGAATATTCTCTTTGTCTTTTAATCACCTTAATAAAATGGCCTGAGGTCTGAGATGTCCCCAGGGAGCCTTTGGAAGGAAGTGCTGGAGCCTGAGCACAGTGTCCAGTTTCCAGAGGAACATTTCAGTGCACAGCCCCTGCAGGCACCTGCAGGGGGGCACAGACCCCAAATTCCTGCAGCCTCATGCTGAAACCCTACAACAGASCCCTTCCCTGATGGGTTACACCACATAAACAGAGGCACAACTCCTCACTGCCTCTCCAGAAGCACTTGGAGGCTAAAGCTGAAGGTGGCTGGCAGGAGAGAAGGGAGGCTGCTGGCCCTAACAGACATTTTCCTAACCTATTTGGAAATTGTCAATTTAATTCTGTTAGTCCAAAAGCCACAGGCCACGGTCAGAGTGCTCKGTGCTGGAGTGAGTGGCAGCTGTGCCAGACATGGGCAAGGGCAGAACCCCAAGGGCTTCACTTCAACCAGACACAGTAGCTCTTTTGTGCATTCTTTGCATTTCACCCAGACCAATCTCTCTGAAAGTAGATTTTTGCTAGCTAAAGCATGGATTATAAGAAAGTAATATGCTGCTGTTGAGAACACTGCATTGTCAARTACTAAATACTGGCTGGTGAGCCCGGTGCTGAACTGTCATATGCTTTTCACTTATAAATCACTGCTCATGGAAGACTCCCCCTTCAGAAATCATTTCTGTTGCTGTGGAGGTGCCTGCTAAGCCCATGGCCCACATGAAAATTCATTAGAAAAAAAATTAGAAAGAAATTAGAAAGAAATTAGAAAGAAATCACAAATATGGCACTTTTGCAGCATTTTTCACCAGTCACTTAAATTATCTAAGAGACTTTTACCATCCCCAGCAGCTGAAATGACAGATGAGAAACTGAGTCACAGACACACTCAGTGGTGAAGCTGGGAATGTGCCTCATGTTCTTAACTCATCTCCCTAATTGTAGGATAATTATCTGCCAATGTCCCAGTGGGACAGAAGAATGATGTGAACAGTAAATGAAGGGAGCCATCAGTTCCTCCAGGATTACTCATTTTCTCAAGGAAAATGGGCAGAGGGGCACAGAGCTCCAGCCATCCCAGAGAGATGTGTCTCAGCAGTGTTTATCCCAGATGTCCAGCGGCCCCAGCACAGTTCCACCCCTTTGCACTGGGTTTGCAGCCCTTACCTGTCACTCCAAGCACCGTGCCATTCCTTTTTGCCCCAGGGATTCCTCAGCCTGACCATGAACAGCTTTTCTGCCTTGAAAGAGAAGATGAGCCTCTCGCCCAGGCGCAGTTTCTGGATGGCAGTCACCGAGTAGGCATGGCCCACAATGAGCCCCATCTCTGTCTCTGCTTCACTGGGGCGCCCAGGGGACTCCTTGGGCACAGAGAATGACAGTTAAACCAAAAGAACTCACATCCCTGGGCAACCTGACAGCTCCAAGTTCAAGAAAGATGAGGAAGGTTTGTTTGTCATTCCCTTCCCAAGGGATTTGACTTTGCAGGAAAGTAACAGCACTGGGAATCAAAACTGGGGGCTCGCCAGTCTGGTGTTGGCAGGGTAGTGCCAGAAAATTCCAGAGCACAGGGGAATCCTGCTTGCTGCAGCCAGTCTGTTGGCTCCTGGCCTCACAATTAGAGACAGGGCTGAGGGAAAATCTTTATCAGCCCTTYCAAAATGTTGTCCTTATTGCAAAATGGCTCTTGTGGATACTGATGGCTGTACTTGGACTGTCTGCAGATGTCCTCACCTGGACACTCATGAATTTAGATGGTGAGTCCATTGGGTGTTCCTGTRTTGAGGTGAATTTGATAGCCAGGAAGAACTACTGGCAATGGTAAAAAAAGAAAAGCACAGGCACAGGTTAAAAAACTTCCAAGCCATTTGTGAAGCCTGTCCTGTACCTCACTCACTGCTGGTAGGGCTCTCTCATGTGGCAAAGGCAAGCTCTGTAGGGTGTTTTAGGAACTGGGTTTGCTCATCATAAGCTCCATGAAAGAATCTCAGTTTCCAGTAGTGATCAGACTGTCCCTAAACTGTCCCTAAACTAACCTGAAACGGTCCCTAAACCAATCCTAAATGGTCCTTAAACTAACCCTAAACTAACCCTAAACTAACCCTAAACGGTCCCTAAAACAATCCTAAACTGTCCTTAAACTAATCCTAAACTGACCCTAAACCAATCCTAAACTGTTCCTAAGCTAATCTAAACTGTCCCTAAACTAACCCTGAACTGTCCTGTTGGATAACCTAGGCCTGATGAGATGCTGATCTAAGAACACACAGAAGTTGTCAAGCTCTGAAAAAGCRCAATTTCATTTAATGCATCCAAATYTCCTGATCTAAACCCAGCAAARCAATATCACACAAAGATGCTGGAGTTGTTTTGAAGGACTGGCTCTTTACAGTGCTGCCTCTGAGCAACACAGACCAGGCAGGACACAGAGAAAGTAACGTTGTGCCAGAGCTGTAAACCCTTCTGCTGAGCCGGGAATGATCCAAATAGTCCTGGATCCAGGTTCTCCACACCCTCCCTGAATCCAGCCAGGGCATCCCAGAATCTCTCTCATCTATAATGGGCTACCAGCCACAGGGCCTGGAGACACTCCCTGGGATACCAGGGAAGGAAGATTTAACTCAGAGCAGATCCTAGGGTGTAAACTTGTAATAACATAATTAATCCTCTATCAAACCTTGGCTGTGGTGGAGAGCACAAGAGGTATGGACTCTGGGTGTTACTAAAGCAAATATTTATATAAAAATATATTATTTATCATTATACATTAATACATTAGTATATGAATATTTAAACATAAATAAGGACTTATCAGCTATGAAATGCACATAGTACTTTATCGGATATGTTCACCCATTTCAAAATTTAACTGCCCTAAACAGACAAGGTCCTTCTCCTAAGGCAAATGCTGCACTGATATTACAGTGCTCAGTCCCCAAAGGTAAGAAATCACATTTAAAAAGGGGGGAAAGAGAAATTTCTATCAAATTGGAGCTGACAGATGGTCTGGCAACTGTGAGAGTCTCACCAAGCCCTCTGTGCCTCTCGCCGACAAGAGCTCCCAAAGAATCAGCCCCAGTGTCACACCCAGCCCAGCTGACATTGCCACTGGCTCTGCGCTTCCTCGGTGTCACACTTTCACATTTTTCACAACTAAATGCAAACAAGGAGTCCTTGACAGCAGAGGGAGTCTGTAACTTCTCCTGCTGCCTTTCTCATCCCCCGGGCTTTTCTCACTGCTGGCCTTTCCCACCTCATTCTGAAGAGATTTATTTATTTATTTATTTATTTATTTATTTATTTATTTATTTATTCCAATGAGATACTTAAACATCTCCTGTCTGTTCACATTTCCAAATGTGATGCTCAGGGCCATTCTGTAATCCAAGGAAAATGATGACATGCTTGTAAGGCAGCAATGAAACCACTTGAGTATTAAATATTCTACGCCTAGCTGGCTCCACTGTGTGTATAATACATCAAAAAGTGACAAATTAGACAAACTTAGGAATGGCCTCTTCTATGTTTAGAAGCATTTGTGTTTAATTTGGCAGGCAGAAATATAACACCAGGAGTCAGTGAAAGCATTWTAAGTGCCTAATTAATTGCTTTTTAAAATACAGACTCCCTGTACTGAGGGGATASCCTCACCAGATCCATGTTAAGAAACAGAACTGCCTTAGCATTTGGGAGCAACCTATCATTCCAGAATCAATATTTACGGTAACAATTCACACCAGGGAGTCTGCTCTGCCTGCCTGGTCTGAGCAGATCAGATGGAATTCTTTCAAATAAAAATTCTGACCTTATGAAGAAAGGTTTTGTTTCTGAGCTGTTTCCTGATGTTGCTTATAAGGACAGTTCAGGATTCCTGCCCTATGCCAGGTGAGTTCTCAGGGTAAAGTTTGTGTCCCAGAAGGTACCAGGTGCTCCTCATTGGTACAAAGGCCCTGATGCAGGACAGGTAATGTTCTGCAGATAAGGTTCTCAGGGACTTCCAAACACGGCTCATTTTCTGTTGTTCTTCACAATTCCCCAACTCTCTCAATACTCCTAAGAATTTCTGAATGAATCATCTTTGTTTCACAGATGTGGACGTTAAAGCAAAGTGTTTAATTGRTTTAACAAAGTCCACATTAGATTATCCTCAGCTAAGATCCTAAACTAAAGCAGGGTCCATGGGAGGAAGATGCTGAAGTGCACTGAGATGCCAACCCTGCAGCACCTAGAAAATGATCCCTTTTCTGTGGACTGCTAGATTAATGGTTAATGATAAATTATCTAAAAAAATCATTTTAAAGCAAGCTTTTAGGAATCATTCAGGTGCCAGGGCAGTTTGTTAGCCCTTCACATGTGATAAGAGCTTTGGACAAGGTGAGAATTTCAGCATTACCCAGTTATGCCTGACACTGCAGACTCATAGAGAAGGGGGGCTCAGCCCAGTGTGTCACTGGTTTGTCTCCCACAGAGAGGGGCTGTGCCACAGGTGGTTTGTGAAGCACAGAGCATCCTTTGGGAGCTGTTACTCATCACCTTCTAGCACCTTGAGTGAACAAAGAGAGAGAAAGCTTCCTCAGGAGCCATCCTCTCTCTACTGACTGTGGGAACTTCAGGGCCATGATCTCCTCGTGTGGGCACCCAGTCACCAGCCCCACATGAGCCTGCACGGGCAGGGTTTGCAGGTTAATTCAGGTGGGGAGATGATTATCAAACAGCATCTCCTGAACAACCAGGAGAGCTCAGCCTTTCAGCTCAGCTCCTGCATTGCACTGACTGCACTGGCACAGCCAAAGTCACAAAGAACTCAGCAGCTCAGTGCCAGAATTGCTTTCTCTAAATAGATTTCTCTGAGAAAAAAAGCAACTGAGTGCTGCCATCTGCTCTGTAAATTAGGGTGGATTTACCTCTGGTTGATTCACTGTGACCATTCAGAAAGAGCAGCGTTTCAGACCCACAGTGAAATGCCAGCACTTGTGAGCAGTTGTGATTGCATTTAGTACTCCTGGAGCTGTACTGGCTGGCAACACTTGCTAGATTTCTCCACAAAAAGCTTTCCCAAACATGTAAATGAAGGATATACTCAATATCCTACTAATGGTATTATTCCAGATTATTTTCATTGAAATGAACCCTCAAAAYCCATCTCTCTGTACTCACCGAAATGGAGCAGCTGATGAACCCTCCTCTTTTATGCACTTTCATCAAGTCTTCAAACAGCTTCATCTGCTCAGAAATAACCTCACCATATTTGCCCTCTGCCAAATTAATGGATTCTGCCACTGCTCCAGTGAAATCCACCAGGGCTTCTGCAGCACAGCCTCCATCCAGGGCCTGGTAGGATCCAGCCAGCCTGGAGGCAACACAGAATGTTCTCAGTTTACAAGGGGCTGGAACAAGTGCTCTTATTTGGCTTGAATGTCTGTGTCTCACCAAGGGAAAAACAGAATAGAACAAAAAAACCCAGCAGATTGCAGACAAATCTTTCCTGGTTTCTAGGATCCTTAAGGATTTGAACTGCTGAAGGAGACTGTACTGCACTCCTTTATTATTTACATGCTTAACAGAGATTAAATAAGGAGTTTTCAGTCTTTTTTAAAGTTATTTACTAGCAGCAAACCTAAAACCTAAGTCTAATAGAACTGAAAGACAAAACAAAGAGAGGAAGGGACAACACTGAGGACTACAAGGACAATGAACAGCTCATACTTAGCATAAGCTTTCTCCAGCAGTGCACTCCAGAATTCATTCYTCACGTTGGAACGGCAGTAGATCAGCTCCCCATTCTGTGTTGGCAGCAGATCATCAACCACCACCTCTGTCCATTCTCCRAAGCGCCAGAAACGGAAACGGAAAATCCCAGCGTAGTTCCCGGGGCTCTTGGAGTCCCATTCCTGCTCGTTGGAGTCTGGAATCACCTRAGAAACCACAGAAGGGGAAGCTCAGAAGTGCCCTGTGCTGAGGTTTATTCCCAGGCCAGACTGCCCCGGAACGTGGGCTGTGCTGACATTCAGCTCCGGTGAAGCAGTGAAACAAGAGGGTGAATTTGGTACAAAATGAAATACAGTACCACTTCAAACAACCTTTGAGGAAAGCAAAGCTCATAATGATCTGCAGAGACAGATAAAAAGAACTCCCTCCATTGACTGGCTTTGTTATGTCTGTTCTTCGGGGCTCTGTATGGAGTGAGAAGGTCTCATAACATGAAAAATAAACTGTTAAAAAAAGGGAACATTTGAACCCATCAAAATTCACAACTTAAGAGTCCTAGAGAGAAAAGCACAGTAGGCAGGGAAGTAAGCAAGGTTAGCTTGGTTTATTGGCTCTATTTCATACACCACCCCCAGCCATCACCCACCTGCTGCCAGAGGCTCTTCCTCAGAGCCAGGCAGGAGCASGCAGCCACAAACCAGCAGTTCCCCAGCTTGCCCTGGTGGAAGTCGTGGGAGCTTATTCCATCCACAAGCAGGTGAGGCTCTTCACAGAGGTCCTGGCAAAGAAACCAGAGATTACTAGAGACTCCACTCCAGAAAAGGTCACAGCATCCTTCCAGTAAAGAGAGGCAGCAGGAATTGATGCTGCTGACACCCGAGCTCTGAGCTTCTCCTTTCTCCATTGCCATTGCCTTGGAAATTATCCTTCACTGACAGCCTGAGCTACTGCAAAGACCCTCAATCCCACAGCACCACAGGAGGAACAGAACACCTCCTTGTGAAGGACACCTTCCACTCTCTGGGTCTGGTAATTCTCATTTACCTGGCTCCTGTTAGAATGATTTGTTCCTCCTTTCCTCTTTCCATCTCTATTTACATGCAGATTCCCACCAGATTATGGCTGGATCTTCCTGGGATGTCTCCCTGCTCCTCCCTGGCATTACAGGGAGCACTCTCAGTACCCTGGACCATGGGAAWGCCACAGGGCTGTATTTTGCAGCASGGATGTGTTTGTTCCMAAGAAATCCTYAKCAGAGGTGTTCTGCTGGATGGAGAGGGAGCCTTCCACAAACACTGCAGCAAACAGGTGATGGGATGATCCCTAACTGGTGTGGAATCTGCTGGTTTCAACCCACGACCCTCTCCTGCCAGTCACTGCTCTTCCTGACTGGCTGAGAGGGTGGCAGAGCAGGCTGTGGTAGGAAATCCTGCTATTTCACAGTTTAATTTCAACACCCTGGAAATAATCCTATGTCCAAGCATTAGAAATGCAGAATAAGGAACTCAAAATGGCAGGAGACCCCGGATTTCTATTCAGGATAGATTTGCAGTCTATCCTGTTTGCCATCAGCAGCAGAGGAAGGAGCTGTGCTCCTCACCTATGGCTTTGCTCTGCCTTTGGAAACTGAAGATGATGATCCCAAAACAGTAGGACTGCAACCCAAGCCTGGCTACAGACCACTGATGTGACTCTGACTAATCAGTGCCAGATGAACTCGTTTCCAGAAAAAAAAGAACCATTTGAGGGATGGTTTTCCTGGGCTGGTTTAGCCAACAGCACCTGGARTCAGCTCACAGCATGGAAGTCATGGAGTAGCAGCCATTTTCCTTAAGAAAATTATGGTTTTGGCACGAGACTTTTCTCATTAAATAACTCTTGGCATTTTAAATGGCTTTTGGGAAACAAGCAACTGATCATTACATGACACTGCTCTTCTGTCAGGAGTTCTCACTTGTGTCTCCACTTAGAGCAAATTCAAAGCTTATTAAGAGACTTYAATGAAATCTGAACAAAATGGTGCCTACAAGGAAAACTGACCATGTCCAAGATGCTCATCAGCAYCAGGCACAGATTGATTCAGCCTCCCTGGATACTCTGATATGGAATGGCAGCAGAACCTTCACGCTGACACTTCATATTATGTAAATCCACCCAGTTGCAGGGGTTGACATCAGTTGCTGCTTGGCCTTCATGGGGATAGCACACATCCCACATCCATCCACTTGCGGTAGATTTACATTTCATATCCCATTTCCAGGCATCTCTAGCATTAATAATTTCCAGTTTGTTTTTCCTTTCAAAATGTTATTTTGTTAGAATAATAAACGAGGGATAAATGGAGCCATCGGGGTTAAAACTCGCCAAACTTTTCTGTCACTAGTGGAAGCCAAAACTTTAATTAGTTTTAGAAAGAAACTAAGCAYTGCCATGTATTACAAAGATCTTATTTGGTTTGTTTTGATAAAAATAACCACATTAAACTGTCATTTTTTAATTGAAGTGCGTCTCGCRTCTCACAAAGTCCTCAGAGGAAAAACAGAGCCGCGTGTGCCAACTGCCAGAATTTATGGATGAGATCAGCATTTGCTGACTATTGGGGCCCAAAGCAAACATGGAACAGCAGAGCTCACACACAGCACCTCCCTGTTTCCACTGGAGTCATCAAATTCTCCAGGATCCTGCTYGATAAAACCTTTCTGATTAAACCCCCTCAGAGCCCTGGGCTGAAGAACAGCCTAAAAAAATGTCACCAGTTCTGTTTCTCCTGTCATTAATTACAGCTATTTTAACAGCTTCTATGGTCACTGCGTGGCTCAGATGARATGCAATAGCACTGAGGCACAACCTAGAGCTTATTTCAGCTCTTTGCTCTTTTCTGGGCTTTTTGATTTTTACCATTGATGCAATATARCAAATTCTAAGGAATACTTTTAGCTATCTAAGCCACAATTCCCCCAACACAAGTTAGAAATGTGCTATTTCAATACATTATTCTGCTGTCCTTGTGAGGATCTTTAAGTGTTTTTAGTTCCCCAAGCATGTAGAAAAATAGAAATTAAAAAAAAAAATCACTTTTCCAAGAATGCTTCCAGCAGTGATAATTCAGGATAGTTTAGCACCAAGCCAGTTACTATCAGAGGAATTACAAGGAAGAGACACTGACGGGAGATGTGATCCAGGCACTTCTGGAGTCCTGATCCCTTCTCTCTCTTGCTACCAGAGCACCTCCTTTGGTAGGTGAGTTCCACCAGAAGCACCTCCTTTGCAAACACAGTGGTTTAACCCCAATCCCTTTCCTCAGGATCATCCCCCACATYTGTGCTGTGAGAGAGAAACATCTTCCCATTTCCAAGAAAAGGTTTACAGGCAGTTAGTGGATCTCATTACACATCATTAATGCCTGACAGGCACACTGTTTCTGATGCAGCACAATAAAATCAATTGTTGCAGTATTTCTGCCTGCAGGGAGCATTCCAGGAGCCAAGTGCAGAGCTCTCCCCAGCTCCCCCCTCACACATGTACACAATAAAATAAACATCTGCAGAGGTACATTGGGCTGGGCAGAGGCTGAAAGTGAGGTAAGAGGTTTCAGGGCCTCAGGATTCTGCTGAAAACGCTGATGCTCTCATTGCCCTGCCAACCTTCCATTTGCATGACACAAATCTGTTTGTGTCACCTCCTATCCTTGCAGTGTAGGCCCGGAATATGTGACACTCAGCCACTGATGCTGTGAGGAATAAGGTGGCTCACAAACCCCTTCTTTCTGATTTTCATGGTCCATCTCTTTGTAACAGAGGAACCTGGTCAACTGGGTTGCAGTCCTATCCCAGTCTGGATCCCACAGCGTTCCCATTTGTGCCTTCCTAGCTATCATCCAAGCAGTAATGAAAATTCTGATGAGTGCCAACCTAAGGGAGATTCCTGAAGAACTCCAAGCCCAGCTTGAGAGTACTCCAAGTAATTTAATTCCCCAGCTATGCATCCCCAGCACAGAAGTTTTGCAAAACAATGGGAGCCATGGGAGACAACAGACGCCCAATTTCACTGGAGCTATGAAATTGTTTGTGTGTTGTTCTGTCATGATTCCCTAAAATAAAAAAAAAAAAAATTAAAAATGGATGGGTTTTATTTGAGATCAGCTKCACCACAGAAAGTACAGCAGAGAACTGATTGTGCATTGATATATACATTCACCTCAGGYTGCTGTGGCTCCTTTGACTCTTAGAGTAATTTAGGCAAAGGAGAAAATCCCCCTTAGCTCTCAACATGCATCTCTTGGTGYAAGTATTACCAACATCCATGAACTAAAAATTATGCAGTATTGGTTATAAATAGGGAGAAAGAYATTCAGAGGGTTAATTAATGAGCTGTGCCTTCACAGGCATTAGCTGAAACTGCACGGTAAAAAACATTCACTGTAAAATGTAAAAGAGAGATCTCAGATTTCCAAGAAAAGGGAAAGATGATTTTTTACCAGACTAGGATCTGTCAGCTGTCTCAGGCAGAAAAACAGAGATTCAGGGAAAGTGAAGAAGAAAGAAAAGCAGTAATTATTTGCAACTAAGATTTTTAAAGGATTCTGTAGCATTTAGAGCTTACTTTCTCCAGCACCCTATAAAGACCCAGCCCTAGCAGGAGAAATAATCCACCTTTGCTTGCRCATGAGACCTACAGAGACAGGCCCTACCAGACTGATCTACTTAAGCCCAGTACACCATTCCCTTAAATTTTTTTAGAAGTAGTTTAAGTTCTGTCAGAGCTGAGAGTTGTTTCCATTTTCTTCCCTTCTCCCACTCTCAYATCATCGTGAGTCAACTCCTACAGAGACAGTGGAGAGAATAATGGGAAAAGGCAATTCTTGCTGAACATGGGTGCAAAAATTCAGCTTTGGCTGCAGCTGACACTGAACCAACCTCGTGTAAAGGAAGGCAGCAAAGACAGCACGCCATGGCTGTGGAGCTGAAGAGGTAGACAGGATTATCTATCCCATAATAAACCCCAGCTGTGCTGGCATGGCCACAGAAACCCTCCCCAGACCAGGCTGGGTGACAAGGCATTTGCAATTCCCCCCAAGAAGCAAAATGACCAAACCCAACTGTGCTGGATACTCCAGTGCATGCAAAAAGTCTTTTATAGCCTTGTTATGGCTGAAAAAAAATCTGCCTGTGGAGTGAAAAAAGAGAGGGGGACAGTTCCCAGAGAAACCTCCATCCAAAGAAACCCTTGCTGAGATCAGGAAGGGACTTTGATCAGTGCTGTTACACCTTGTAAATGCACAAAAGACAGGTTCAGCCTCAGTTTCTGTGGTTACACCCCAAACTCAGGGGGTGGAATTCCTCTGTAAACTTCATGCCCATCACCCAGCAGCATCAGTTCCTGACTGCAAGATAATGCCCAAATCTGCTGAAAGAGAAACTGAGCTGCACATGAGCAAGGGGAAGAGCTCCAACCTTGTGTAAAAGAAAATTCAGCTGTTTGGGGATTGAGAAATGCTTCTCCCCCCTCCTCCCTCTCCACTAAATCCTGTTACAAAACCTAATGCATCACAGACATTTTTATAGTGTTCTTTTTTTCCATTTTCAGTTTGGTGACTCAGTGCATGGCTTTCAGCCTTGTCCTGCCTATGGGACTTGTGCATTTGGGGTGGATCTGAATCAATGTTTTGGAATAAAAAAAAAAAATGGAATTGGGCAACATGGTGTGTATCTTGGCTGACTGTAGGTTTCACCTGACCCCTGGAGCACTCCAGCTGCTCTCTCCAGAATGCTGACAGGGGCTGGGAAGGGCTCAAASGATGGGCCCTAGGGCTGACCTTCTCCTGAACCTCGTAACAAAGTGTTTGCTGAAGACCTGCCAGTCCTCTGTCTCTGCAGCCCAGAAATCACTCCAGACTACAATGAAAGAGGTGCTGTTCTCCCTGAACACTCATACAAATAAAAGCACCTCTTGCTGCACTCTCTGAGTTTGKGATGCTACAGAACTGCAGCACATCCATTGCATTTCTAAAGAAAAGCTGCCTTGTTTGAGARTAATACTGTTTTTCACTGAAATTACCAGGAAAAAAGCCTTTGTCTCCTGCTTTCTTCCCCTTGTACATATTCCTTTCTCTAGACTCAATCTGTGTGACTTTTCCTCCTAAGCAGCAATCAGAAATGTCATTCCTAGGATGGGATTCACCTCAGGCAACATCAAATTCTCTCAGCAAGATGTCCAAATTCCCCAGAAGTAGAGCACAGGTCCTGTCCAAGGGCACTGCACAGACATTACCTGGCCATGGTACTGCCATGGTGCTCTAACATAGGACAGAGGCCTGTGAAAGGTAATATTTCAGAGCAATTCCAACCTCTATGAAACTGCATTCTCAGCTATTCCAAAGCTACAACAACTGTGACATAATGTGGGCAAAAAAAAATTTAATCAAAGTCCCATTTTAACTGGTTAAATATATACATTTTTTTAAAGTTCCTAGAAAAAGTTATAGTTTTTCATCCTAAAGGCACCATTTTGGGGTCACTAATCTGAAGTTTTCTAGCAAAATGCCTTTACAAGAATGTATTCTGATTTTGAGATAGTGATGCCCCATGAAAAACAGGTAGGTCTCATAGTAGCATTTTAAATAAAATCTGAATGTAGCCATGCATGGAAGCAGGGGAAATGTCTTTGTATTAAATGCAATAAAAGAGATGGCAAGAATGAAGCCAGGAGGTTTGGAGTGACTCCCTGACATAATTTCCAGGCACACCCTAACGTGGCTGAGGTCAGACATGGGCTACAGGGCCACTGACAGTTCATCAGAYTCCAAGGCCACCCACTGTTTAGTTATATCTTTTTATTGCTTCCTCAAAACATGTTTGTCCATCAAATTCTTGGATGAGTTTCCTCAGATGGGAAATCAAAACAATAAGAAGGGGAGGTTAGAAAAAGTCACACACCATTTCTCACAGCACTGAAATATTCAGCWCTGGAGCAGTGTGGAATAAACTATTCCCAGGTCAGAGCTCCTGCCTGTCCAGCTCTGTCTGGGGAGGAAAATATTTCCTTTGCCTGATAATGAGCATCATTTTGGCTCAGTGGCCATGATCTTGTCCAGTCTGACCTTCTGCTGTGTCTCAGGGGGCTGGCAGCTGATGCAGATGAAATTCTCCATCACTGCCTTTTATGAGGAAGGGAATTTGCTGTTTACGAAAGAGTATCAGACAGATTCCAGCAAAGTCACTGTTTTTGGGTTTTGTTTTTTTTTTTTTTTTAAATTACATTGGGTATTTTATTGCAAAACTAAAGTCAAGTCATCTAAACATTGTCTGGAGTGAAAATTCAGATTAATCTGGGAGATGATTTGTTTTTCCTGAAAGAAGATACTTCTCCCTTGCCCACTGGCAATGCACAGACTTTAAAGGTTAAAGAGCACAAGTCTAAATCATCTCATTACAGAGCATAAACCCCTTTAGCAACAAGTTCCTCCTTTCCACACCCCTTTTCCACCAGGGTTTGTTCTCATCCTAGATTCCAGTATCTACTRATCATGCCATTTATCTCACACACTTTCTTAAAGATAAAAATCCTTCTTCCTTTTCTCCCAGACTCTTCATCTTTTCCAGGCAGCACTTGAGGTGGTCTCCCACTTAATTGCTCCAACCAAAATCATTTAATGCCTGGGATAACCATGCAAGGAGTAGCCTTGTAGTGATACCTTCCAGACACACTTTTGGARTTGTGATCCATGCCACTCTGGACTAGAAATTTGCTTCATAACATAAAAAGAGGAACTGTAAAATGATATAAAACCCTGAGCACAAGACACAAGCTTCTGAGACTATCAAATGAGTTGAGTTATAAATGTTTGGATTTTGAATTGGTTTTTAAAAAGAAATTTTGCTCTAACCAGCACAACATAACTTCACTGAGCCTATGAAGGTCAGAGTCCATGGAATGTCTCTGTCCTAATATGACAATATCAGACGCAAAATTCTAGTCTGATCATCCTTTCTGACAAAGATCAGCCTCAGAACATGTAAGATAGAGTGTTTTTCTTTTAGGAACACAGAGAGTTCAAATCCTAAGCCATAAGGGTGTTGCCTCAAAAGTGACACAAGAGCATTCATTTTACTGCTGAAAGCCTTTTTATGACAGCCAAATCAGTGGCTCATAGAATCATAAATTCACAGCAACTACCAGCAAGGATTTTATTTACACATCTTGAGAACAAACAGCAGCTTCTATCTCTAAAACATCTTTTAAAACCTTGTCTTGGAAAGATTTTCATTTAGCAATATAGTTATCAGCACCTAAGTTTTTTCAGTTTTGAGTGGTAACACTGGAAAACCCATATCAGTGACTTCCAAAGTAAGCTTATTAAGCAAAGCTAGGATTGTTTTATCTACCAGGCAATCAAGCACATGCTTTTCCCTCTGTGTAAGTTATTTTGTTTAGCACAGATTGCTATTAGAGGACTAAAATGAATAAAATATGTTTGGATAAACCCCTTTCCTTCTAATTATGTCAAAACTTCAGGCAGTTTTTGCAATTTAAGGATCCATGCTAAAGGGCAAACTTTCTAAGGGTGATGGGCAGATGCCAAACGATGCCCAGTACTGTCCCTATATCCATGAACTCACTTTAATTCACATTTCAATCAGACACCTCCTTTGCAGTTCTGCCTCTCTCACTGTGTGCTCGCCTTTGCTTTTCTCCCCCACGTTCTGTTACGTGCTCAAGATGTTTCACAGGGGATCAGTGTGAGAACTGCTTCCACATCCCACAGATGTGTTTGGGGAGCTTCTTTCCTGGTATCTCGATGGCTTATAAAGGATGAGGCTGTTCCCAGGGTGTCCAGCTCCCTCTCCACTGCCTGTTTATGTGTGATTTCACTGAGACAACCACACGTTCACCAGACTGCCTGAAACTGGTCACCAGTAAAGCACTGGTGAGGGAAGAGGGGAAACAATGGGACTGGAACTGAGCTTCCTCTGGGGAAAAAGGCCAAAAGCACCAAAGAGCCTGATGGACAGCTGCTAATTGCTCAGAGCTCTCCATCAGCACTAATCAGATTTGCAGAGTGCAGAATATCCCCTCACTATGRCAAAATGACTGGGCCACTTAACATCAAGGCTTGGGACACCCTTTCCTCCTGSCTCCTTCAGTCTGGGAGGTCCCTATGCTCTCTATGATGGCAAATGCAAGTGACTCCATGGAGGTTTTTGCCATCATGATCCAGGATTCTCTTCTGCTTCAACCCAAAGCAAAGTCTAGAGCAGATTCAGTCAGACAGATCCATGGACAAGAGCCTTTGGCTCCCTGGGAAGACTCAGTCGGTCAGGGTCTACTCAGAATATTTACTTGGTTATGATTTTATCCCCATTGAAGCACAGTGAGTATCATCTCTGTGTTTAAATTGTTCACACATTTAGGAGACTTCTTGCTTGGAAAGACATGATAATAAACTTTTTCTTTATTTATATCATGCTGTTTCTTTCCAGGACTCTTCCACTACTTCATCTTATTTTTGATTTTCCCAATATGATACAAATACACTGAGTTGAATTCATCACTTCATTTCAGACAGATACCTTTGTTAAACACTAACATCAGTGCCATCACTGAGAAATTACCCTCCTGATTTACCAGCTTAGAAATCTTGGGAGACCCAATAATTTTCCAGTTATCTTTTGCATTGACTACTGGCAGCCATAGGAATATTCACAGTGGTGAACTTCACAGCACTTCCCAAAGTGTTTGATTTGGAGTTATGGGTTTGAAGCTACATTCTGGGTAAAAAAAAAAAAGATGGACCCATGCCTCCAGTTTCTGTTATGTGTTCAAAGCACCACAAAATGCCCTTTACAGATGAAGATTCTCTATGAAAATTTAGGAATTGCTGTGAGAATTTAATAATCTTTTATTTAGCCAGGACCTAACAGCTGAAGTCAAGTCGGTGAAATTGCTAAGGAAACATTTCTTAACTCTCAAAAGACAGGAGAAAGTCCTGTTTCTAATAATGCTGAGGTTTGCCAGTGTTATTTTTCCTTCTTACACTTTATTTACAGTTCAGCCATTGTGTTCATTGGAGGGGATGCTCATTTTTAATTCGTTGCAGATTTTGGGATGCCTGCAGAAGAAGCTTAACCTGCTGTCTCTTTGTCTTCTAAGCAAAGCATATGATCCCCATCAGTGTCTTCAGTTTTCGCTCCATACAAATGCAGAGCTGCAGGGCAGATCCTCAGCTGTAAATCATCATCACTGCACATAAACCAAGGGCTGATGGTGCTTTCTACAAGCAGAGGTGCAAGTCCCCTCAATCCACCTCTGTCACAGGCAGAGACTGCTTTGGTTTTGYTCATGAGACATTCATCATGCTTTTAGGGGAAAAAATGTACTCATTAAGACCAGGACTGAGAAATGCCATKGTTGGATTACATCTGAAATATTTGGATTAAATTGGAGTTAGTCCTCTTACAGTGCAGACATCAGCTGTTTCACCAGTTAGATCATGTGCCCAAATGTGAAAAGCAGCTTTTGGGAGCTATCACTGCTGAGGGGTTTTATTTGAGGAGAGCAGAGTCAGTGAGTGAAGGAGGGAGGAGAGGCAGGAAGATGAGGTGCTACATTCACATCTCCATTTAGGGAGGAAAATCAGATGTCYAAGGCTTAAATGCCCCTGGTCTGAAGGGAGGAGGAAACAGACAGCAGTGATCATACACAGTAAATGCAGCTCTGCCCAAAATCTTTGCAAATGGATTACCTACAGGGTTATCCTACTGACCCAGGGAGAGCAAAGCTCTGAGTTTTTGTCCTTTTTCAGTCCCACAAGTGCTTCCACTTTTGGTAAAATTGTAGCAGCAAAACTCTAAACTTGCAGACCAAAGGTCAACCCACAGGTGGATCTAAATAAGATTTAATTTTTGCTAAATAAGATTTAATTTTTTGCTCACCATCACAGGATTGAAGTTATAATACAGTTTTAGAAAAAAAAACAAACCTATTTTGACTATTATTCACTGTATGAGATTAGAAAGTGCTGTCTCCCAGCCAAACTCAGACCTCAACATGCTTTGTACAGCACAGACACTCTTTATTAACCAGGCTTCTGGGAGCCCCTTGTCCATCCACYGCTCAGGAAGGGTCACCTGGAGTGACCCAGGTGGCTTCTGGACAGCTCCAGTGATTCCATTTCCTGATGCACAGGAGAAGGTCAAGGTGGCCCCTGCCACCTGCAACACTGGCCAAAGTTCAATGTATGAAAATTGGAAGATAACATTTGTTCTTAACAAAAGGTGTATTTTCCTGAGAARGGACATTTTGTTTTCTGAAAGCTGRAAAAGAYGCAAATTTAAAATGTTTTMGCCTTTATGATTAAATTGGAAACAATGCCACATACAGGCAAGACAGCAGATCTAAAAGGTTCTTTCAGCTGTGAAGGATTTTTTTAAAGCTGCTTTTTAGCCAAGAAAACATACATATTTATTGAATCTTTAAATAGAATTAATCTTGAAGGAAACATAMATTCAGATCACAGGGACACAGCATGAAATTCAAACAAATTACTCTGCAAATCTCAGACAGAATGGTTTACTAAACCTCCAATTCCAAGACTTTGCTCATCTCAAATACTCTTTTAAATATGGAAATAAAATGAGGAAAGAATAAAGCTCTTCACACAGAAAGCATTTTTTGGATGTGGATGCTTTCTACTCTTGGTGAAGAGTGTTGACAGAACAATACCTCAATTTCCTTTGGGACTGGCATGTTGAGGCTGTAATTTTTCCTTCAGAGAAGTCAGACATTTAATTCTTTTGGAAGACTAAATCAATGAACTAACAATTACTGTAAGAAGACTTATGCTAGATCCTCAGGCTTTTTGTTTTACAGGCTCAAAATAAATTTTACCATGTCATTCTAACCATCACCACATTGCCTCAGGACAAACAGAAGMTGTTTGAGAAACCAATTTTCATCTAATGACAACTGAACCAACTAAATAAAACCTGACATTTTAAACTTTAAAGAAACATTCAGAGCCTTAGAATTGTACTGTTTATGTTCTAGAAATGACGTTGAGGTCGTTTAATATTTTTTTTTTCTTTAGAGAAACAACCACAGYAACATAAGAAAGCCTTTATCCAATCTGAGGGGAGGGAAAAGCAAACTGGAAAAAGTGCCAAGAGAGAAGATAACAAAATGCTGGCATCTGGAGAGCTGCCTGCTTGGCAAGCATGMATGTCATTTACAAATGTTTGCCTTTAATTATATTCCTGGAAGAGCTGGGTGAATAATACCGYTGAGAAAGTTGCCACTTGCAAAATGCTGCCACTTCATCCTGTGGAAATAAATGCAGTGCTCAGGGAAGGGTGAGCGTATCCAAGGAATCACCACAAAAATCACCAGGAACTGGTGCCCTTGTACCTGCCAGACAAGGTGGAAGGATGCAGCTGTGTGTCAGGGTATCCACTGAGGCCCCAGCTCCTCAGAAAGCTTCTGCAGCAGCCAGGGCAGGGATGCTGGCAAGGTGCCACTGTGGGGTTTTTACTTCCCGTCATGACACAGCCAAAGAAGGGCACTACTCACAAAGAATTTTCTGAAGTGACATCAGGAACAGGATTGAGCCATCAAATTGATGTCATATGGGATCCACTCAGTTACCAGACTCTACTGGAAAGATCAGACCTGAAGGTTTTATAGCTCCTTGCTCATCTCTTCTTTTGGGCAAACCCCATCTTAACAACCGCATATTTTTCCAGGCAAAACAAAAATAAAATTATAGGATTCATAGAATAAGGGTGAGCAACAGCTCAATTCTGGGAACATTTTGGCAATTCCAAGAAGAAACATGTCACAACTTCCCCAGCTGAAAACATTAAGGACAAAATMCAATGGGAGGAATATTTTATCCAGTCAGAAACCAAGATGGAAACATGCCAAGCAATGTTTTCATGATGCCTCCCATAGTCAGCCTGTTGGGGGACAGACAAGGTGACRAACAGAGCACAGTGAGATTCCCAAAGCTTTGAAAGGAGCCAAGGACCAAAAACCCTGATATTAATATTGAGGTGCACCAGCATGTATCACTGGTTGGAATAAAAGTGAATTAAACCAAGTTCATAAGTTTCTATTATCTAGAAAAGGATGCTTGCTTAAAATAACATCCTTAGGAGAACAAAGCAGGATCTGTTTCAGTCTCAGTAGAGACCCATCTCAAAAAAAAGCAAGGSCCTCCCAAATTCTGGAGCAGTGTTCTCCCACATCTTCATTTTTCAAACTAACACACAAGGTCTCTCCAGGGTGAAGCATTGCCTGAGTTGGACATCACCAGCCTGCTGCAGAAAGGTGAGGAGAAACACAAAATCCTAGAACAACACAGAATCCCTGATCCTGTTTCTGGTGGACCTTCCCAGACACAGAAACTGTGCCCATCTGAATGAAATACCATCAGGCTCTTGGGGCTTCTTCTTTCCAGCCACAGCACAGTGCACTCCCCTCAGCCTGGGTGTGACCTGCATGCTCTGGTCTAGGACAGGGGACATGGACAAGGGTCACACAGCTGTTTGTGACCCTGCCCAGAGTGGAATTCCAGCCCCTGCCAGCAATAACTGCTGGGGGAGATTCAGGGAATGGAGACCCCTCCCTGTTTGGCTGAGTGAGAAGAGTGCTCAGGGCACCTCACACAGCTCTGCTCCACTTCCTGGCTCCAGGAACACAACAGCAGGGAAAGAGAGTGTTGAGAACATCTGCAACAGCCCTTTGTGTTTGGGGACAGCTCTGTCCAGTGACTTCTCCTTGCACCCATCCTCCAGAAATGCAGGTGTTACTGTTCTCCCATCACTGCCCTCAGCACAGAAAACATTTTTAAATTCATCTTCTAAAGCTACCACCACTCAAATACTACAGCACAGATTCTGTGTCTCTGTTTGCCTTACAAATGCCACAGATTTACCCTGGGGTGACAATGCATGTCCCAAGCACTGCTTCCCCCTTCTTCCCACTGCACCATCCTGCTTCCCAACTCCCTGTCCCACGTCACATGCACACATCCATGTACACATATCAATTTAAACACATCCTTGCTTGCCTGCTCTGGGTTCATGCCCTCACAATCCATCATATAGGCTTCATATCTGTGCTAGAAATTGCATTGGTCTCACCCCAGACAGAAATACTGTTGGAAATGAATCAAGACTTCAGGTTGCTGGGGGTTTACATTGGTGAAATTTATAATTGTATGTGAAATTTATGTAATTCAATTTAAAATTCTCTTTAGCAAAATGCAATCCARTACAAAAGATGTGCTGTTCACAGGATTCCCTCAGGGTCCAGTGCACAACAAATTCCCAGAGACAAGCCTGTTAATTATTACTTTGAAGATTTGGTAACAAAGGTTACTTTAGAATAATAAGAGGCCAAACCTGCAGACAAAGTCAACACACATTTTCCAGTTTGTCTGGTGAYAGCAGAACACCTGCAGAAGAGATGTCACAGCCACTGAGAAAGGATCAGTGTCATGTTGAACATGAATTAGGGCAATGCCCACAGGCCGGGCATTTTAACCCTCCCATCCCCTTTTCTTGGGGCGTCCTCAAGTGATGATTATTTATTTTATTATATTCAACAAGGTATATCTTGTGGCAGCTGTCTCTTCTAGTCTGGCAATACAGGCCCTTCCCTTTGCACTGCAGATGTCGGCTCCATAAAAGATGAGCTAACAAGAACACATGAATAATAATGTTAGCCTGGAACACGGGAGAATCCTTTGGAGTCTCCCTGGTTCCTCAGGAGGCTGCTCTCAGATGTTTTGAGCTGCCAGCCATGTTTTACATGCCTGATGTAACAAAAATTCTCGGTTTGTTCCTTCCTTTTCAAGACAGCTGTGAAAGAAAAACCCAAACAAACCTTCAAGTTGTGAAACACACAAACACACTCCCTAAAAAACCCACTTTTGCTATTTCTCAGCCAAGTAAGGGCAATGGACTGTAGGAAACAGCTGCCTGGAGCTCAGTACCTTCACTTGCCAGGGTGCTAGAAGATGTCAYATTTTTTTTTTCAGAACACATTCAGTGGGGAAAAAAAAAACCAACCCAAACTCAAAACCTTAGGAGAAAATAATAATGGGTGAAGGAAAGAAAGAAAACAAAGCTAACRATGTTTGCAGTGAATTGTTTGGCTGGACACCATAAGAACATGCTGTTCCAACTACCTTAAAAGACCAACAAGGGAAGGCCCTTTAGAGCTGAAAAATACTTCCTTGCCTCCAAAAAAAAAAATTCCAAGAAATATTTCAGCTTTAATAGCATATTTGGGAAAAAGTTGCAACATTAAAATTAAAACCAAAAAGTATTTTAACCCAGTATTTCTCCCCAGCAAAAAAAAGCTACCTTTCCTCCTCTCAAATTTTACAAAATGTGTGCACTCCTCAAAAAGACCAAAAATTTGTATCAGCCAGGTCTATTATTAATTTCAAAATGATTACAGGAGTGTATTAGGGTAGCAGTGATAATGACAATGTTATTCTGTCATGATGCCCTCTAKGAGAACTTCCATTCCTGGTTGGTAAAACAAGAATTCCAGTTCCAATGGGTTCCAGTTATTTTTTTTGATCTCTGAAGATCAGTGCATACTACAGGTGTTTGAGTTATTAGCACTGTTATTTGGATTGCTTTTAGATTTCAACATTCCCTCCAAAATCCTGGTTGCTAGGGGCTTTATAAAGTTTTGAATTCCAATGAATTCCCATGTATCTCAAACACCAATCACAGCTGACCTCCTCTGTCTCATCACTCCAAGGCAAAACCAGGTGGACACCATTTCTCTTGAACACACATTACATTTCCAACTGCTGGTGGAAACAATGCAAATCAACTCATTGCACCCAATAAGACAGCAAGAAAGCAGATTCTGAATGCAGCTGAACCAGAATTACAGCCTTACAGGAAGGGTATGACTTGTTTTGTCCTGGATGTGAAAGACTTTTGCACTTTTGGACACCTCATCGTAGCAGCCTAGTCCCCTGGGATCTTTGGAAACCCTGCATTTCCATCCTGTGGATCACCAGGATCCAGCAAGAACAGCAATAGCTGTACAGAAGATTACCCACTYCACCAAATCTACCCTCATTAAACAAATAAATCTCTCGAGGCAGATTTCTAGTCGCTCCAACAAAGAAACCCGATGTTCAGCTGCCAAGTGCCAGCACTGATTTCACCCTTAAACACAGAGCACGACGAAGCCCTGCCCACCGCGGGATCTCAGATGGGTGGCAGCTCATTGTTCTATCCCCAACGTGCACCCACCACCCCTCCCCTTCCCCCCCAGCTCAAAATTAATTCCAACAACGTGAAGACAATTCGACTTAATTGCAGCTGCATCATCTCCTGCAGGATCCCACTGCCAATCCTGCCGTCTGAATGTGCAGTTGCCAGGGTAACGGGTGTGAAGAGCATGCTTTTGTGCTGCCACTTGCATCCTCGGGAGCCGTGCCAGCATCTGAGCCCCGCAGCTGGGCTGGATTTAACGCCTTCCT
The DNA here is from genome assembly GCF_030028575.1 of Malurus melanocephalus. Taxonomy (NCBI): domain Eukaryota; kingdom Metazoa; phylum Chordata; class Aves; order Passeriformes; family Maluridae; genus Malurus; species Malurus melanocephalus. The sequence goes on from NW_026623352.1 coordinate 621,651, forward strand.
CGCCGGGAGCCGCCCGTCCTTCTCCCATCGCAGGGCGGTGGCAGCCAGCCCTTGGCAAGCAGCTCCTCCTGCTCTGCACATCAACACCTGCACGATGGCACAGATGGCTGCAGTTCAGCTCAGCTCGGCAGCACCAAGCACCCTGSGTGCTGGAACAGCTCCACTCGAACGTGCAGCAGTGCCAGACTCCATCTGCAGGAGGTTTGGGGGGCACAGTTCATCCTTAAYGAGGAAAGAAAAGACCTTTCACCATCGTTTAGGAAGCATCTTCTRGTGCTTTCCCATCTGCCTGTTATTGTCCCCTCACCCACCCTCTCCACACTGACAGAAGGCTTCATCATGTCTGCAGGACTCCATGCTGCCTGCCTCCACAAATTTAACCTAAAAAACCATGATTAATGTGTACAGGAACCTCCCCATCAATCTCTCCGATTATCTTCCAGGGCAGACTGCTTCCCAGAATTTAGCTCTTAATAGCTTTCCTATTTCTTTAAGATGAAGGGTTTAAACTTAGGTCAGAGCCTGCTTTGCCTATGACCTTTACACCACTTTTGAGTCTGCAAGGCTTAAGCCCTTCTATAAAAATTAAGGTGCACTGCAATCATTCTGTTTATATGCACACACATGCAGTTAACAGAGAAACGACTGATTTAAAATTTTTCCACAGACAATGAGCTGTAGCTGAAGATCACAAGCTAAATCTGCTTCTAATGGCAAGGAAAACTATTTGCAACAATGGCAAAGAGCCTCGCTGCCACTGCACTCGTGTAATCACAGCTAATTACAAAAGTGCCTGTTAAAATGATCACCAGTGCCATCTAGGAAGTCTCAAAATCCTCCAGCAGCCCTTAGAGCAGCAGTCACATAGTGCACATCTGAAAGGCACCCACGGAGGKACACTGGATATTGTGGGAGACAATATCCATGGTGCTGAGATCCAGGATGTGACAGACACATMAGGAAAAGAAGCCAGTTAGGATTTATTTCATCTTAGTGCAAGGCCGAGTTTTCTTAGCCCTTTTCTGCTACAAATAGGTCCCAGAGAAGCACAGCAAACTGCAGGACRCTGCCTCACACAGCCTACAACCCTAAAACACCTTTGTACCCCCAGCAACGTTCAAGGCACATAAAAGGATTTGTGAGTTGCTTCAAAGCCCAGCAGAGGCTCAGCACCACAATGAAACACATTTCCTCACCTTTCAGATGCCACATGTGCCATTATTTCCAGGGCAAACACAAATGCCACAGCACACAGAGCTTTGCAGTTTGTGTTTACCTGTGATAAGAGTCAATAACCACTAGCAACAGAGAAATGTGGACAATTCTTGGCTAGGCAGGAAAACAACTATTTCATGATATGCAACCTTTGCAGAATAAGGATTTTTTTTCCCAAGAAAAACAATAATTATATCCTTCAAAGCTTGAGGAGTGAGGAGGAGAGGTGGGGAAGGACCCCTGTTCTGATTAAGCAAGAACATTGCTGTCGTTTCGTATTTTTAACTGGACAAAAGGGGATGAAGGGATTAAAAAGGTATGTTCAGCTCTGAAAAAGGGATCATTAAACCAAGAGCCATACTCCAGAAAGGTGATGGGAGCATGAAGAGGGGTCTTGGCAGATCAGGTGAGTATCACCATTCACRGGGGCTGTCACAATCCCATCCCTTTGTCACACAGAAGGCAGCAGTGCAGTTGCACTGAGAGCAGTGCACATCCCTGCCATGCCAGCCTGTGGGATTCCCCTTTAATGCCCCACTCCTCCATCTCTATATTTCCCCCAGGCCCCATCCTGGCAGATATCCCAGGGTGTGATGAGCTGTCACTCCACTCCATGCCCCGAAACTCTAGCAGCTGCTCAAAGCCTGAGACAGTGCCAGGACAGCTCCCTCTCATGCCAGCACCAGTGGGCTCCATATGAGCCCCAAGCATCAGCAGGTGTCTCTGGAAAACAGGGTTAGACTGCAGTGACACAGCTACAGAAGGGACAGAGGAATTCAATGATGAAGAGCATTACAGCTGAGGGATGTTTAACCCAGGCGTGCTTACACCTGACAGCCMAGCCTTTTATGACCCTCATTCCATSAAATTTATGAAGACTGGGATACWGTTAAATATTCTGGAGGACACTGTGACCACAAATCCTGTCACTGTGGAATAAAAAACATTAATGAAAAATCGGTAAAGCTCATCCAGACAAAGTGCCCACGGCAGGGACAGCCCCAGGCCTCCTCTGCCTTCCAAAACCTTTAACAGTTAGGGGAGATTTTAGGGTTCAAATCACCACTGGTAAATACAGCTCCTGAAACAATGGATCATTTTCCACCAGTTAWAAGCAAACAAAAGCTGGTGCTGCCTCCAGCAAACATGTGAAGGTGCAGAAGWCAGAGCTCCTGAATTCTCTGGCACCTCAGTTCCTCACACTGTCCTCACACTCACCAGACTGCTCATCCCACACACCCCAGTTTGGGAAGTGGGGAGACACTTGCTCTGTTGATTCCTACCACAGTATCATTCCAGAACACAGCAGTGCCTTATTTCCTGGACTTGCATGGCAATAATCACCTCTGAAATGCTGGAAAACTGGTGAGAACAGTAAAGAATGGGCCCATGGCACACAGTGTTTTTAGGAGCACAGGCACTGGGCTGTGCAGATGCAATTCTCCACCTTCAGCCAGGTAGCTGACCTTTGGCACCAGGGAGTTAATGGGGATTTAATCAAACATAGCAGTGTCCCTCCTGCGGGCTGAGACACAGGAGGGGTTTCTTGGGAAKCAGCTCCACAGTCCTGTCTCACGGTGCCTTTCTGTGCTGTCTTCCCAAACACAAACCAGCTCTGTGTTTCCACAGCATGAGGGTGCAATCACAGCCCTTTCATAAAGACAAGATGCAGATGAAAGCAGAATCAGGGCTTATAAAACACAGGGTCAAGCGGGTAAACCAGGAAAGCACATGAGAGGAGTCTCATTCTGTAGGACCAGACTATTTTCCTTTATGAATAACTAAAGAACACTGTTTATCTCTGAARCAAGCTTAGCCACTCTTTCCTCACATGCCTGCCTGCCCTGGTTGGGGAATCACTGCTGTTTGTTTAGCACTGACAAAGATGTCCTTGAGATTCCATCCCTTTTGCAAGGCCAGTGAAAATGTTCACASAAACCCGAGGTTTAGTTAAAAATAAGACAGACAAAGTCTCCATTCAGCAGTGACAGTCATGCCTGGCTATTTCCAGCCCATGCTAAGCAGGACCACCACACAGAGGCAGTGTTTACCTCAGAAAGGGTTTAACCAGGACAGGTGATTGAGAACATCCCAGATACAGAGGGGCAAGAAGCTTCTCCTGCCTCTTCACATCTGCCCCCAGCCCCATTTCAGCCTGGCAGAGGAGGGTARCTCCAGGGAAATGGCAGGAAAAGARCAGGATGGGCTCTGATGCTAATATTGGTGGGCAGAAAGAATGTTCAGTAACAAGTTTCTAACAAACCAGAAGGTTTTCCCCACAGAAAACCTCCCCAGGAGGATTCCTGCAGGAGCTGAAGGGCTCCAGAAGATGCTGCACCTTTGAAAAGGTTGTGCTCAGCTGTTATTTTACACGTTTATATCAGAAGAACCAAAGTATTAGCAGAGTCCAATGTTTTGAAACACCAGCAAAGGATTCATATCCCAGGGGAGGTTTAGATCAGATGAAAGGAAAAATGTCTTTACCAAAAGGGTTGTCAAGCACTGGAACTGACTGCCATAGGAAATGTTTTTTTTAAAAAGCTCTGCAGATGTGGTGCTAGGGACATAGTTTAGGGGTGGACTCAGCAGTGTCAGGGTAATGGCTSGACTCAATGATCTTTCAAGTMTTTYTCAACCTAAAAGTCTTTTTCAACSAAGAAGTTTCCATAGTTCTGTGTTGTTGGCATCAACACCTGAATTCACTCTGAACTTTAAATCAGCAGAGGCCAGGCACTGGTGGGATATGGTTCAGCTCAGCCAACACCTCAGGTGTGTCAGGTGAACCCATATGTGGTTTTATGACAAATGACAATGAAATTTATGTGAATAGAATAKTAATTAATATGTGAGGTTTCCTACATTAAATAACATCATGTTTAACGTGGGTGATAACTGAATGCAAAGCTAATCACTGACCTACAATGAGACTTTTACCAGTGATCAGMACCTTGAGCAAACTCATACACACAAGAATGGCCCAAAATGGCATCCTTGGCTAGAGTTTAGCTCTTGCTTCACATCTCTTACGAAGAACAAACACTCTTCCTGACCTCACTGTGACTGGCTGCACAGTGTTGCCCTTTCTAGGAGGGGGTGAAACACTACAATAAACAGGACAGTGCTCAGAAATAAAAATAAACCCACAGACTTTGGAATGTCTTCTTTTTTTTTTTTTCCAAATTAATTCTCCCCATTCTTCATGTCTTACTTGGAAAACTGAAATGAGAAGTAGGAAAGCAACCTTTGGACTGCTCACTAAAATTCCAGTAGGGAAGCTGCTGTGATGAATGTGCACCACCAGGAAAGAACAAGAAGAAGAAAAACAGAGAAGCAGCCTCAGGCCATCCTGGTAAATAAAGTCCAGCCTTGGTCAGCCTCGTCTGTTACCCCCTGTCACAAGGGACAGAGAACAGCACCAGCAGCATATGAAATACATCACATTGGCATCATGTTTTCTAAGGAAAGACACCCAAGTTCGTGCTTCCAGAAGATTAATTCTAATCTCAAAAGTGGACATGGGTGAAGTAAAGGAGAAATTCATCATGCTTAAGGGCAAAAATATTGCATGCATCTGGCTAGAAGCTTCCACTGTCCTCTCCATTACACTTGTCAGAGTAAGAGAACACATGACACTGATGGACAGCCAGACTGGGAATGGGTTTGTGTTCTTCTGAATTGTTTGCCTATGGCTGCAAACTGCTTTAAAAATACATGTGAAGCAGCAAACCAACCAACAGATCCCAAATACAGGTTACAAAGACGGGTTACAAATACAAGTTACACTACTAATGATTAGAAATGCCAAGTACATTAGTTACAATTAAAAGCAAATGACATATTTGTTTTCCTGTTAAGATGCCAGTAAAAGTGGCAAATAGACACAAGGTCTCTTGGTTGCTTACAGATAATAGTTGTTYATTTGGCTCAGAAAATCGCTGGTGGGTAATTGAGGTTTTACACAAATCAGAGGCAAAATCCACTATGACTTCAGCATAGCCATGCAGAGACCAGAGATGGCATCAGTCAATAAAGGAAAACACTCCACTCCCTCTGGGCAAACCTTGCTGCTRAAGCTTCACCAGAACCAAACAAACAGCTGAGGGAGAGGGCAGCAGTTCACAACAGAACAAAGGTTTGCTCAGACACCTCTTGGTGGAAGTGTCTTTGCTAGAGGGGACAGGAGTGAAAAAACACTCATCCCTTACCTTTGGCCGCTTCCATTCCACCTTCCCTTTTGTTGTTGAGTCATAGTAAAKGGATTCATCCGAGGCTGGAAACTCAGGATCCTCAAAGAGCCGTCCCTGCTGGATGCACTGACCCTTCAGCTCGTGGTACTTCTGATCTCGGAAGAGTTGCACTGATGAAGACATATCCACCTGTCTAGGTAAGATCAATATTGGACCAGTTAAGAAGGTTCTTGGGACTCCATAGCTGATACCACTCACTGGTCTTTAACAAGAAACCACAGAACTTGTTCTAAATGAGATTACTGATTTATTTTAAACTAAACAACCCAGATTAAAAATGAGATTATGTAAAAGACTAGGAAACTATAAAACGCAAAAACATCTTATACGTAAGGATCATATTTTTGTCTGAACAGAATTCTTAACAGGAAGGTTTCCAGACCAGGCACAAACCCAACACTCTGCTCTGTCTAATCGATTGAAAAGGTAGCAGAGTGAGGCTTGGCTCTCAGTCTGCACCATGTGTRAAGGGCTGGGGCCATCTTTCTGGCCTACATTCTTCTTCTGGCCGTAGAGCTCAAATTATCTACTCCAAATCTTATGCCTGAAAAAACCAAAACCAGATTTCCATACTTTTCCATCTTATCTTGAGTGACAATGCTTTGGCTGTTACTATTGTCTTTAAACTTTACATTACATTTCAGGGATCTGAATTCCTAGAAGCAGCAAATATTTGCAAATAATTGAKGAGAACTAAAAKTATTWWAAAAATACAACAAAACAAAAAATCTAAGCAATGTATTCTCAGACCTTAATTCCCAAAATCCTGACTATCAGACTTGGTGAGTTTGTGGTTACAGCCACAGAGCTCAAATAAATTCCTTCAAAGCATTTTACAAATGGGAAATCAACTCCAGAAATCACTGAGGACAGTCTGAAGTTTGGAGGACATGAAGGATGCTACCTCTGCTTCAAAGAGAGGRAGTGGTGAGAGCACCTGAACTTACTGTTTGGAAATTCCTGTGTGTCAGTTCCTCTCCTCTTCCTTCTGGGTTGGAGATGAATCTCCCGTTSTTTACCTACAGCAATAAAGACAAATGCAGGTTGAATGAACCAAGATCGTGCTCTGGAACATGGCACCACATTGTGCTGGCAGCCTGCAGTGAGCTCAGCTGGTGCTCCTCGAGCCACCTGCAGCTGAACTGATTTCACACACCTGCAGTGAACTAAACCAAGCTTGTGCAGGTGTGCAAGTGAGCACAAAGGGAGAAATACAGAAGAGCAATGAGSAACACTTGGAAATGTCAACTTTATCATGGTCTTTGTTCTTGTGAGTCAAAGTTATTTGTGGCTGCCCCAYYKCTSRGRGWGTCCAAAGCCASRCTGGAGGGKGCTTGGAGCAACGTGGTCTAGTGGAAGGTGTCTCTGCCCWTRGGGGTTGGAATGGGATGAGTTTTAAGGTCCCTCCCAAGCAAAGRCATTCTATGAGTCTATGATTCTATGATTTTAAAAAGTCCCAAGGTATCTCCCTTGGCAGGTGCCCTCCCAAGACAAGGCAAATGCAACAAACAATTATTGAAATTCAAGTGCAGAACAACTTGTCAATTTTACAGAGGTACCTCAGGGACCTCAACAAAATTATTTGACTAATTTGGGTGGGATATAGATTATTTCATGATACCTGGCATTCTTCCTTACTAAAAATTCCCTAGGAGCTATSTAACATTCTAAACTGAGTCTAGCTGCTTTTAAAATAGCCCCTGGGTGATGAGGTTTTTGTCACTGCCTAATTCATTGAGATAGGTCTTTTGTGACCTCATTCCCCTGCTTTTTCTCTCCTTCTATCTGCCAATCAGGAATGTGATTCCTTCCAGGATTAACACTCCATTCCACAACAGCCTGGAATGTTCAGTGGCAATGAACAGCATGATGATAAAGCACTGCTTGCCTCACCCATAGCCATGCACAGGCAGTGCTCACCAAGGGGAACCCCAACAAGGAGGACCCTTCTCCTGCCAGACTCTTCCTCTGCCCTCTCCAGACTCCTGTGCCATCCAGAGCATGCCATGGAGTGTTTGTTTCAGGGGCTTGAGCTCCAGGATGCTTCTTACCCACTCAGAAGGCACTGAACTGAAGTACCATCCACCATCTGGAGAACCAGGAGGAACCCACTTTCACAGGAACCCAAAGCAGCCCATTTTAAACACAACAAAAGTAYCTCTTTCTCCTTGGAAAGCCCTCCATCAAGAATGTCAGTGTAATTTCCATGCAACAGCCTGGTGGTTTGAACACTGAGGATGGAGGTGCACAGCTGAGCCGTCCTCTTCTGGGTGCTCACTTACCAGGACATGGCCTGAGGCAGACCTGGTTCCTGTCCCAAGGTTTATTTTGAACAGCTCCCAGTTTTTGACCCTCAGTTGATCACGGAAGCTCCCAAAGAACCACACTCCTTCCTCTAGTGAGGGCACACAGTCTCCCCTGCTCCCAACAACTTTACCCTGGTTCAGCTGGCACTGCAACCACACAGGGCTGAGCAAACACTGAGCAGGGCTTGGCAGCTGCTCTGCCAGGGCTCCCTGCTCTGCCATGTGATACAAATGAGCTCTGCACAGTGGGCTATGAAACACAGGCCTAAAAATACTGCACCCCAGCTCAGAGACACTCTGTCGCTCTGCAGAGAGAAAGGGATCACTCCAGGGGAGGGATAGAAAGGAAATAAAGGGGAAAAAAMCCCTAAAGAGCTCTACAGGTCAGCCAGTCCTCCATGGTTTCAGCAGAAGWACAGGAGGGCTCACGTCACTGAGCTTTCAACCTCAGAGCTTTTAAATCTTTCTCTGCTCCTTTGTTTTTCCACAGAGTTTCCTATTTTGATTAGAAAAAGAGTTTCAGCAGAAGAGTGAAGTTGAGACAGTGCAGAGTCCCCTCCTCAGCCTGAGCACAGAACAATTTTAATTTTACTTACAGTTTACGCTCAGAGATTATTCCTCTGCTGGAGCCAGCCAGAGCACAGCTAAATCACRTTCAACACAGGGCAAATGCCAGCTCCTGGTCTTAGGAACAGCCATAAATTAAAGTGACCTTCACTCAAAATCCAGGTCTTCACCATGGCATTAAGATAAGCTTTGAGTGTTAAACTGTCCAACAGTGTTTCTTTACACTCACATTTCCATGTCTTAACCTTTCTCTCCCCCAGCTGCCACRCAGGAGATCCACAGCAAACAGCACAGACTGTCCAGACAGGCGTGTGGGGGATAACTACACCCTCCTTACTCCTGAATTCATGCAATCCTTACACAAACTGTGCAGAAGCCACCTCCTCTCAGCCCATTTTGTTACTCTGGGTAACCGAGTGACATGCAGGGTAAAAACTCAGGCRGAGCAATTATTGCAGCTGTCAAGCCAAGCCATCCATGGGGGATGCCAAGCATCCTTCCCACTCCCATCCCAGCTCGAAGGGYGCAGGGACAGCAGGGCTGGGTTTTTCTTAACCAAACCCAGCACTTCCAGCCCCAGAGGCCAAGCAGCTGCACAGAGCCCTGGGTGCCAGAGGAAACTCCCCTGCAAGGAGGAGTCTTGGTGTGTTGTAACACATAAATTTTATCACACACCCTACTTTGCTGTTCCAGCTGCAGGATTCCAAGGAACTTACATGCACAGCACCAGGACTAAAAGGGCAAAGTGCATTTCCAGGCGTGATTTAAGGCCACAGTGGGACACCRCTTTGAACACGAAACTTCTTCTTCTATAAGTGGATCCTGGGATCAAGCTGCAAGTTCAGGCCCACTCCAACCTCAGGCCACAGTCCTGCTGGTTCAGGAGGCCCCCAAGTGGGAAGACCACRGAGGGATGCCAGAAATTATGCACACCGCATATTCCATGATTGGGGCAGCCTYCTAGGCTGAGAGAGCTGGGGTGGTCCAGCCTGGAGAAGAGAAGGCTCCAGGGRATCCTCATAGCAGCCTTTCAGGTCATAAAGAGAGCTTATAAAAAAGAGGGAGAGTGACTTTTTACAGGGGCAGACAGTGACAGGACAAGGGGGAGTGGTTTTAAATTGAAAGAGGGGAGGTTTAGATTGGATACCAGGAAGAAATTCTTTCATGAGAACTGGCACAAGTGCCGAGAGAAGCTGTGGACTCCCCACCCCAGCAAGTGTCCAAGGCCAGGTTGGATTGGAYTTTGAGCCACCTGGTCTAGTGGAAGGTGTCCYTGCCCAGGGGGGTGGAATGAGATGAGCTTTTAGGCCCCTTCCAACCCAAACCATTCTGTTATTGCATGACCCCACTCTGAAGATCATTGTCCATTTGCAGATACCAAATTGTCACCTTAGCAGGAATAACAGCCACGCACACCTGGATCTCAGGATTCTCTTTTGTACCTGCAGTTGTGTGCCTGCCTTGACAACACACAAAAACCTCGCAGCTCAAAACTCTGCTCCTTCAATTCTCACTCCTCACCAAACCTCAAAGCCACTGTTTGGACTACAAGAGCAAAACAGGGACTCAAGTATTTCACTGTTTGCAAACACAGTGTAGTATTTTCCCAAACATMTCTGTCTCCATAGTTTGCTTCAGAACAACCAAACCAATGAGTGCCTCCAAAAAAAAAAAGCAGCCCTGCAGCCAAAAGTTTTAAATTACTCTGAACTGGTTTTCTGTAAAACTAATTAAAGGAACTTTCAGAGCTCCAGCTGGAAAAGGTTATTGCTCTYTCTTGCTGTGCAGAGTGATCACAGGTCCTTACAATGCAATGACTTTGCAAATCTGTATTAAGAGTGCAGGGGAACTTGAAGCAGTTGAAAAGCTTCCACTTCATAAACACTGAGGTTTCACGATCATCTTGGCTGTTCCACTGCTACTGCTGCAGCAGAAGCTTCTCTTCTGGAGAAATTTGCTCATTCAAATTCTTTAAACATCTCAACACACTAACTGGGAGGCTTTATGCTGGACTGGATATCCTCTCTTCCTCTGCATAAGCCAATAAAAAAAATATAAACTCAGTGTTAAATCCATGTTGTGTGGATGTGTAATTGCATTAGTAAGAATATATCCAATCTGGATCAAGTTGGCTGCACAGGCTAATTTAATAGCACCCTGTTCAGTATTAATGACTGTGATCCAGCACTTCTGAGTAGTTTTGGATGGCAGTGCTCTCCCTGACTGATGAAACACCAAGTTTACTGGCTGCTCTGAGGATACCATGATTGAGCAGCATTAGCCCTTCTTTCCACCAGTTTTCAGATTTTTTTTTCAACAAAATAAGGTTAATTTGACTATTTATGGCCTCTGTAACTYGGTACTTTTATAGGCAAATAAAGGTTAGCTCAGCTTAAGTATTAGCTACGGGAAGAAGACACAAGCATTTGCCTTCTTGCAGAAAGAGGACAGCACCAACATTGTTCTGCTGGGCAGTTTTGCCAGGCTTAAAATCAAGAGAGAAGAACAAATATTTTCATCTGGGAGTATCTGTCCATATCCTATCAATTCTGAGCAGGAATGTGGGGGAGAAAACTGGACATCAGGAGCAGTCAAACCTGTTTGCTTTCCCAGGCAGCATCAAGGCCTGGCAGAATCATCAGGCCATAAAACAAAGCTTTTCTACCATAAAATCAATTACAACACTGGTACTGCAACAGCACAACACTTAACCAGGCTTTTCTTTTAAGTCTCACTGGGAGAGGGGGAGGTTCTGTAGCACTTCTTGGGGAGTCAGAATTCTGATTGCATTGCAGAGGTGGGGTGCTGATTCAGAACCCAGCCTGACATTCCCTAAGCCCAGGAGTGGAGCAGGAGCTCTGCCAAGAGCCTGCCATTGATTTTCACAGTTTGTTCTCTCTCCCACCAATTCCTGGTGAGATAAAGTGTAAACCCATTCTGACCCTGCAGGATGGGAGTACAGGAGCAAAGAGCTGCTGAGGAAAACTGCCCTTGCATGTGACTGTACCCAAGGGGAAGCAACGGCATCTGGGCCAGATTTGTAGAGCTGATGGTCAGGGGTGTGTGGGATCTTTTCAGCTCAAGAACTGAGTGAAATCAACACAAATCAATATACAATTGTTCAGCACTACGGTACAGTACTGATTTTATAGTCAAAACTACTCCAAGTCCTGGCGGAACACAGAGAGGATGAACACTGGCTGGACTCCTTCTCTTCCCTCCTTGCCTTTCCCATGAGAGTTTATCCCAGTGCAGTTGCCTGTGAAACACTTTTTAAAAGAAAAACCATTTTCTCTCTCCCCTCAGGCAAGGGCAAAGATTTAAAAAGCGATGGGATTAGCAGCAGAGCAGACTTTTGCCTCCACCTGACTGGTTCCCAGGTGAAACCTTCGACAAAATGCTAAAATTCTTAAAGATCATTGCAAGCAGAGACAAAAACCTGTGGCTCCTTTCAGGATTTTCCAAAGTGCACAGGTGTCTGTCTGCTTCAAGATACCTTGACCTTCAGCGGTTTCCAGTATAGCCTCGAGGTCAGACACATTTTCAGCTAATATCAGAGAGGTGCAATTCCAGTTAGATTTTCTTTTAAAAGTAATTTAGTACACTAAATGCCAGATGTTAMAATTAACATGAATCCAGTCAAGTGTTCTATAAAAAGCTCAGAAGAAAATGCAAACAGCATTGTCACTTGATTCATTCAAGCCATGGTTTTGTGCTGAAACCACAGGAACCAGCTTTCTTCAGAAAGAGATTACAAATTAATCAGTAACTCCTTATCAGGCCACTCCATTATTTTATATATCCACCTATCAATTATTTTTGACACAGTACAAAAATCTCTCCTTCACAAGAACCATAACAACAAAAAAAAAGTAAAACATCCCCTTGAATTTCACAGCAAAAGAATCCATGGTGAAGACAGGATTTTGAAAGATCAGAGATGGGATAACAAAGGGATCTATATGAGCAGAGATCAAATCACTCTTTATCAGAATAACTGTAAAGGATGCCTGTAGAGAGAAGAGTTGAGTGAAATTGGTTATCCCAGAAGAAAGGAGAGCACCCACACTTTGGAAAYAAATCCTGCAATAAAGCTTGGCTCAGAGTTAGCATAGAGCTGTGATTTTCTGAGAGAAATGTACATTAAACAAACTCAAGTAATCAAAAGCATTTTCTCCTGCGCTGCTGAAGGGCTCATTATGGTTAACAGAGGTGAAATAAAGGTGAAAAAGGTGAAATCCAGTAAATACCAGTCAGGCACTCACCTGGCTGAGGTCAGACGCTGCTCRGGGCACAACGAACTCCAAAGTGGTTCCTGCAAACACTCTGCTTCTTAACCTGGAATTCTCTGGGCTGTACCACAGTCACATCTCCAAGGGGGTGTGTGCTCTTCCAGGGATGTTCCAGGGACACCAGGAAACCTCTGAGCTGGCCAAAAGTGCAGAGCCTCGTGTGCTCCTGACACACAAACTGTCAGCTGTGACTGAGGCTGGAGCTGTGAATGAACTCTTGAAGAAGGAGATAAGGCCAGGCTGTTTGGCAAGAGTTGCAAGGTTTGTTTGGCTTTTTTTTTTTTTTTTTTTTTTTTTTTTTTTTTTTTTTTTTTTTTTTTTTTAGGGAAAACAACAGATTAACGTGCACCATGAAAAAAAAAAAGAAGTTACATTCCTTATTAGGCTGCACAGTGCTCCTCACTTGCGTAAGGGCAGTGTCRATGGCTCTGCCTCAGCGTGTCCCTCCCAACACTCCCGGCCAGGAGTGTCCCAGTTTCCATGGGATGCAGCTGGATGGGGCTGTGCTGAACAGGACATGTGCCAGAACCCCACAGTGGCTTCATGCCCTCAACTCTGAGTGCTGTAATGAGCCTGCAGMAGCCTCAGGGTGCCTCTCCTGGCTTTGCTGTCCACAGGAACTCCCTAATTCCACTCATACTGTTTCCCTTGAGGAGGGGAAAATGATCCAAATGAGGAAGAAGCCCTATGTGGAAGAGCCACAGAGAATCTGGAGGCTGAGTTGTTCCTGCMCCACTGAGAATCAGCTCTCCCAACCTCTGATCCTTCACAACCTGCCTGTCTTCATCCTGTCCTTCTCCTCTCCCTCTCAGAGTAAAGGAGGTTGTAACACTTCATGGGGGTAACAAAGGTAAGAACCCAGAAAATAAACCATTTCTGTGTGCTATGGCAAAATAAAAAGTAGGACACAAAAGACTTCTCAACAAGCAACAGTTTTGGCAAAACAAGCTTCTCATACTTTGCTCAGCCTCAATTTCCTTTTGGGTAAATCCTTAACATCTGGATTAATTTGACTTGAATTTTTTCTCATTTGAGGACTATAACACATTTATTTTGCCATTATGTGGCTTTCATTTGTATTTTAGTAAATGTAGTCCAATTTATGAGCAAGCACCATTTCAAAATGCATTATGAAATTTCATCTGTACCATAGTTTCATATATTCTCCCCAGTTCTCCTCTTCCATTTAATCCTCATTTTAGCATAACTGGTTTAAGTTTACAAATGGGTTCATTCCTTCTCCTAAACATTGCTATTGAGCAAATTTCCAAAAGGAGACTGGATCTCAGGGGATGGGTTATATCCACAAAATACTTTAAAGATGATTAAGAGGTATCACTTATTTCTGTACCGTAAGGTTTGCTGCAGGACTTTTTGCTCTTTTACCCCAATTCCTTTTGAAGGCACACTGAAATTTGGACTGAAAGTCTCTGGAAGCTGCCACTACAGTTTTACCATTCCATGAGTATAAAAGCCCTGCATACTAAAGCCATGTGTTTCCAATTCCTGACTGAGTAAGTAGATCAGAGTTTAAGTCATAACAAAAAGCTGATGCCTACATATATTACACGCACACTGTGATTCATTTGCACTGCTGAGGGAAGAACATGGAAACCCCCACAMGGAGCACAACAAAATTCCGCTTTGTGAGCTGATAATAAATATTCACAGCTTATAAAATGTGCTCTCACAGTAGCTGCCTTTGCTTTGATCCAGTGCGGAACAAAACCACAAGAACTTCTTGATGTGAGCGGCGTAATCCAAGAATTGTATGGGATTTGTCTGGGCTGAAGACGGGCTCTTGCTGGAAGTCTTGTCAGAAACAGAAATTCCTTTGGACAGGCAGCAAGATGAGCCACACGGATGACAACTAATGGGAAAAAAARCCCTGGAAAAGAGGTCTCACTTATTTTGAACCATTTAACCTTACAACATCATATCTGAAATCCTTGGATGATCCCTGCAGCCTTCAGCTTCTTTGTTGGATGTGTCCACTCCTCTAGTCTGGTTTCCATCCATGATTGTGCTGTGTCTCCCAGTGTCCCTGATTTCCTCACTGCTCTCCCRCACAGCCTGCAAACACCCCCGAGCAGTGCCCCACCGCACTCTCCCCTGCTCCAGACTTGCTGCTGTTCCAAACCTGACTTCTGCATCCTCAGCCGGCAAACCAGAGCCCAGAGCCAGCCCTTTTAGTAAAGAGAAACCACAGACTGCAAGTAACCAACAGAACTTGCTCCTTCACAAGGMAAGCTGCCTTCTGTACCCCACATCTCTGTGTTCAGCACCTTGTGCTCAGAGCCCACTCATACCTTCATAAATTCATGCCCATCACCTTGCACACACACTGCACTGCTAGGTTCTTGTGTCCCACCAGAGCTACATTCATCTATTATTCACTTAATTTCACAGGGCAATTTATTAATAAAACATTAGGTGGTTTTTAGCAGAGATTCAACTTAAATCCTACATGTTTACTCTATTCTTTCTAATTGAAGCAGTTTTGTACAGAGAAGAGCCCAAGAGGCAGAATCTGAAAMCTAACCAAAATTCACAGAAACCTTTCAGAGTTTTGTATCCAGGTGACGTCTGATTTTTCTCAACAACAGCATTTTGAACTTGGATCATYCACCCTTTGCATAATGGAATTTGGATAGAAGGTTCCTTCATACTTTCTTTCATTTAGCATAAATGACAAAAGGGGTGGAAGTCAGGGATCAGTCCCAAACTAATGGCTTGCTAGCAGTGAACCTTCTGCACAGCACTGAATTAAACGAAGACAACCCCTCAAACAGAGAACACAGAAGGGGCTGTGCTTTATCCCTGTCTGCAGCTGTCACGGAAGCTGAAGCGTACAGGGCAATATTTAACCACMGTCAAAAGAAAGATTTCTAAACCTTAAGAAATCAAAGATGTTTCAGAGACAAACAAAAAAAGCATTGCCATTGCTCAGCTTCCCTGGATCAGCAGGGTTTGGAGCAGGCGCTTGGAGCTACTTTTCAGCCAGACTGTTCACGAGGGAAAGGAGCCTGAGAAGGAGCAGGAGAACACCCCTGCGAGGGAACAGYCCCAGGGTTTATTTCCCTGCAGGACACACACAAAATCCACCGTTTGCTGCCGGTGAGCCCGGGGCGGGGGGAACGGGCCCGGCGGCCGCGAGGTGGCGACATCGCCCAGGGATGCGAGGGTGGGCAAGGCAGAAATGGGGTGGGAAATGCGAGAGAAAACAAGGCAAGGGAAGGTTGGCATGGCAAAGCAAGAGGGGTGTAGGGGAGGCAAGGCAACAGTAGGCAAGGCAAGACTAGAGAGGTGTGGAAAAGCAAGACAAGGGAGGGGTAGCAAAGGCAGGACAGCTCCCTTGCCTTGCCCTGCCTACTCTTCCCTTGCCTTTGGACCCCTCCCCACCTCTTTTTTCTCTCCTTGCCATGCATTGCCTTGCCCTCCACTTGCCTTGCCGCCCTCTCCCTTGCCTTTTCCAGCCCTTCCTTGCCTTGCCTTGCCTCGCCTACCCCTCCCTTGTTGTGGCTTGCATTGCCTGGCCATCCCTTGCCCCACGCGGTGGTGGGAGCTCCCCRAGGGGCCTTGGGGTCCAGGAAGGGTCGCTGGGGGCTCTCCAGTGAGATCCCGGGTGGGAGTTCTGGGTGAATGGAGGAGTGACAGGGAGCAGGTGGAATCACTGTGGTGCTGGGATAGCGACATGTGGGCTGGGATAGGGAC
>NW_026623352.1:638495-661832 GCF_030028575.1 Malurus melanocephalus
AGAGAGGGTATAAAAAGGGGGGCTCAGGCTACGTGCGGCGCGGTGCCTAGGTGTTGGTGGGTGCAACCCACCTAGCTGGTGTCCTAGGTGCGGCAGGCCACCCGCCTAGCCCGCCCAGCGCTGYTTTTTGACTAGTATCTGGTTAGTATCTGTTCTTTTGTTAATGTTTTAATTAATAAATTGTTAATTGGCTTCTAACCTCCGATTGGCTCTTGAGGATCAATTTATGACAGTAGGATGGGACAGGGACTGTGGGATGGGATAGAGACTGTGGGGCTGGGATAGGGACTGTAGGATGGGATAGGGACTGTGGGGCTGGGATAGGGACTATGGGGCTGGGATAGGGACTATGGGGCTGGGATAGGGACCTTAGGATGGGATAGGGACCTTAGGATGGGATAGGGACTGTATGATGGGACAGAGACTGTCGGATGCAATAGGAATTGTACGATGCAGTAGGTATTGTAGGATGGGACCGGGACTCCAAACCCCGCTAATCCCGGCCCGCCTTTCTCCGCCCTGTCCAATCACAGCCGCCCTTTCAACCCGGCCGGGCCCCTCAGCTGCGGGACAAGGCAGAGCCGCGGTCCCGCTGCCGCAGCCCCGGCAGGTGCTGTCGGAGCCCGGGAAGGGCTGGCGAGGGCTCTCCGGTCACATCCCGGCAGAGTTCCCCCGCGGGAAGGAGCGGGCGGTGGGGAGCGGGCAGAGCCGGCCCCTCCGAGCAGCGGCGGCAGCGGGAGCGGGGCCTGAGGGGACAGTGAGGTGCGGCAGGACGCGAGAGAGGCGGGAACAGGCGGGCCGCCATTGGCTGGGACGGGCGGTGTCTCGGGCTGGGATTGGCTGGGCTGGACGCGCCGGGGATATAAATACCGTGAACGGGAAAGGCCTGCCGCTAGTACGATGCCGAAAGGTGGGGGTGTCGGTTGTTGTTTCTGCGCGGAATCCGGGAGCGCCGGTGAGCCGCTGCAGGGCTTTCACGGCTGCCGGTGAGCCGGGACCTCTGTGGCTGCTGGGCCGCGGCTTCGGGCGAGCCGTGTCCCGGGTGGTGTGTGTGCTCGGCCCGGCCCCGCTGTGCCCTGTGAGGGTCGGGCAGCAGCGGCGGCCCCGGAGGCTGGTGTGGAGTCTTTGGGGGGAAAATTGTCCCCCGAATGAGGAGTGGGTGGGATGAGGCCCCGAGGGGATCTGGAGCTTAAAGTAATATTAAAATTAGAAGCAATTAAATGGTTTTATTCCATTATTATGTTACTTTTATGTTCTGTTAATACTTTGCATCAGAGTATTTTCTGTCTTCATTCTCATCTTAGATAGTGTTTATTAAATAAAAGTTGTAGGACTGGGGTTGAAACACTGGGGCCACAGGGGACATAAAGCCCTGGGGATGGAGCCAGACCCAACCCACGTGGAGCTGGGATAAATCCCATGGGAAAGAAGATACAGCTGCAGCTCGGGGCTGTAGGAGCTACCCCAGGGTTTTCAGCCCACCCACTGGTGCCAAGCACAAGCTGGGGGTGGAATCTCAGGGGTGTTCCTGGTGCTCAGAACCAGCCCAAGGGCACCTTTTGGSATGGGGAACCTGGGGCTGAGTGGCTGTTCCTTGCCCCTGTTGCCAGCTGGGATGGGGCTGTGGGAATGTGGGGAAGGTGTATGTAGGGGGTCAGGTCTTGTTAGCATCTAAAGTGAGGCCCCATTGGGATGGGTGACAGCTCATAGAAGTTGAAGTGATGGCAGTGACTGATTCATGTCCTTGTCAACAGCCCTGGGCTGCAGTGAGAACCAGGAGCAGCTTTTAGCCGGAGGCAGTGGGAACCTGAGGRGCTGGAGCTGAGGCAGCAGASCTGGCARGACATAAACATGGTAGGGCTGGGGGTGAAACCCCTGTGGGGCTGGGGCTGGGATAGCAACAGCAGGGACAGGGTAGAGACTGCAGGGTTGGAGGTAAAGTCAAGATCCTGCCTGAGAATCTGGAGCAGCTTCACCTGTTAGCAGTGGGAAGATGTGGAGCTGGAGTTGAAACAGAGAGCTGGCAGTGAAAATAAAGCTTGTGGGGTTGGATCTGAAATCACTGTGGGGTTGGAATAGCAATTATTGGGAGGCGAGAGCAGCTGTAGTGAAGGGACTCATTGTGGGGCTGAGCTGTAGCCAAAATGAAGATCTGGCCATGAGAACTTGGAGCTGCTGYACCTGATGGCAGTGGGAAGATGTGGAACTGGCAGTGCAATAAAGCTTGTGGGGCTGGAATAGGGACTAAAGGAGCTGAAATCACTGGGGTTGGGATAGGGACTGGAGTGGGATAGTAACTGGAGGGATGGGACAGCAACTGGAGCTGGGAGAGTGACTGGAGGGCTGGAGCTGTAATCACCGTGAGGCTGGAATAAAGATAGTTGGGTTGGGCCTGGAGTATGGATTCTATGGGTGGAGTTGAAACCTCAGAGCTGGAGCCAGAAGGAAGACCCTGCCCTGAGAACCTGTTGAAAGTTGGAGCTGCAGCACAAAGAGCAGAGCTGGCAGTGAAATAAAGCTTGTGGGGCTGGAGCTGAAATAACTGGGGCTGGGATAGGAACTGGAGTTGGTGTAGGTTGGCAGAGCAAGGCAAGACAGTGCCCGGGAGGGGCAGGTAAGGCAAGGAGGAGCAGGAAGGGACAGAGAAGGGAGGCAAAGGCACTCTGGGTGTGTTGCTTTGGGCACATTCTCAGCAATGTTGGGAGCACAGACGGGCACAGGACTGGTGAAGGGCCTGCTGGCTCCTCTCCCTCAGCCATTTGTGTCTGTGGCAGTTGTGCTGTGCGCTTCCCTGTGTTCCCAGGGCTGGGGCTGGTGGTTCCACAGCTTCTCTCCCCTTCTCTGGCAGTGAGGGCCCTGTGCAGTGGCAGGATGGTGTTTTTGGGGCACACAGGACAGACACATCCCCTGCTGCYGTTCACTGTCTGTGGGCAGGTCAGTCAGGCTGAAAAACACACATGAAGAGAAAACTCCCTGAGGAGCTCCCAGAGACAGGAGTTCCCTTCTCTTTGAATTGCCATTTGTATTCCGAGTGTTGTGTAAACATTAAATATTTAAAACATTGCCTGCAGCACTCTTGTTTCTCAGTGGGATTTGGATAAAGCCGTTCTTGTCTCAGGGTCATGAGAAATGTGCTCAGGCTTAGCACTTTTCCCTCCTCCATCTGAGGTGCCGAGGCCTCCAGGAGTGCTGCCCCTTTCACACAGCCTGAAATCAGAGCCTTGTTTAACATTAGCAGGAGCTGGACTGGGTTTGGCTCACGTTTGCCCTGTCATTCATGGTCTTTGGRCTGCTCCTGCTGCAAGAATATTATCCAAGCCCCTCCCAGTGCAGGAGCAGCTCTGCACTCCCAGACAGAACCCCACTGCACCAAGCTTTAGTTTTTTTAGTCCCCAGGCCACGCTCACTGGAGTCCACATCTGCTTTGGAGCCCAGGAGATTTCACCTTGGACACCTGAGCATGCAATGATTTTTTTTTAATTAATGAAGATCTGTCTTGCAGTTCATATCCCAGCTCTGCTCTCACAGTTCTGGTGATTTCTTGTGCTGGTAACTCTTAGCAGCTGTTGCAGTTTCCCAGGTGAAACTCTACATGGAGTCTGAGGTAAAGATTATCCCCGTCCTGCTGGCACCTGGAGTCCAAAGAAATTCTAAGCCCACTTCGGGCACTTGTTTTTTTTCTGTGGCCCCAGGTGACTCCCCAGGTGACACAGAAACCTGTGGCCACAGCAGGAGCTGAAAAGTCTCCTGAGTTTTAGCCTACTGCTCTAAATACTCTTCCAAGAGCTGGTGCCTGGCATTTAGAGTCACAGCTGATCTACTTTTCTGACTGGAAAAGCAGAATATCTTGAGTCAGTAAAAGATTTAAGGATATTAAGGGCAGGCTTGGTTTTTATGTACCTAAATCTGTGTCAAGGGGACAGAAAGGTGTTTTTTAGTTTCTGTATTAATGGGGTAAGCCATGAGAGGATGCTGCACTGTCCACGTGTGCCTGGAGCCTGTTCCAGAGCACTTTGTCACCACACACTGGAATAAGGCAATTGTCCTTTCAGAGGGCAATGAGGAGAGCACAGGAGGGCACATTTGTCCTTGTCCTCGAGTTCTCCATCACGTAACTGCATGACCCCCCTTTCGTGTCCCCTCCCCACCCATGACCCATTCATTTGCAGCACCACAAAAGCTTGGCCTCAGCTCCCYGTGCTTGGCTCCTGCTCCCGCTGCGGCTGCACAAGCAGCGCATGGGTGGGCGACCTCATTTGAGAGCTGATTTCATTATAGATCAAGTGTGTTCCTCCCCTCGTGTATCTCACAGTTATCTTCCTCCCTGATGAGGACTTCTTAATTAAAGCATGGACAATTTGTGGCAGAACAGCATTTTCCAAAGATTTTCTTTCCTGGTCACACAAATGCATCACTTTCCAGAGGCCAGGCTGTCAARTGGTAATTTAAAATGAAGGTTTTATTGCTGCACCCTCCTGGAGGTGCTGGTCACCTTTCTAGGCAGYGCTGGAACAATCATCATTTACAGGCTGATGAGAGATTTGGCTGTGGGTTATTACAGCCAGGCTTCTGTCCTGTGCTAATTCAAACTTGCATTGGCTTTGCTGTCTTATTTTTCAGCAAACTGAGGCCATGTCAGAGAGTGGCATCTTTGTCCCACTCTGTCCCCAAAATGACAACTGAGTTCCCATGTTCCACCAGTCCTGAAGACCTGAGCAGATCCCAGTGCCTCTGGAAAGTTTTTTCTTTCTCTGGCTGTGGCATTCACAGTGACTGTGCCCCCAAAGGCACTGAGGCCACATTTGAGAACAGGGGAGCCTTCAGAACCCCCCCAGTGCTGCCCAGCTCAGCTCCCTGCACCGTGTCACCCKGGGGGATGATCTCAGGTGGCCTGGTTGTCACTTGCTCACTGCCTTCCCAGGGGGATGGGGAGAGTTGGAAGGCTGAAAGTGAGAAAATTCATAGGTTGAGATAAAAACAATTTCATGGGTCAGAAAGGAAGAAAATAATCATGATGATGATAAAAAAAGCAAAGCGATGCACAATGCAGTTACCCAGTCCGTGGATGGCTTTCTCCTGGTTTATATGCTGAGCCTGGCTCCAGATGGTCTGGAATATCCCTTGGGTGAGTTGGGGTCAGCTGTCCTGGCTGTGACCCCTTGGGTGAGTTGGGGTCAGCTGTCCTGACTGTGACCCCTCCCAGCTCTTTATGCCCTGCAATCTCCTCACTGGCAGGGAATGAGAAGCTGAAAAATCTGAGCACAGACACTGCTCAGCAATGACTTTTCTAATAACATTTCCTCCTGTTTCAGTTCATGCACATTTGGATAAAAGCTGCCCTGAGAGTGGTTTTCTCCTGGTTTCATGATGGGAACTGTATTTTTTCCATGTGGCCTTTCCCTGCAAACAGAACTGCACTGGCTGTGCTGCTGTGGCCCATCCAGGCACGGTGTGATCAGCACAAGGGAGTGCCAGCACTTGGCCAAGAGGGGCGATGGGCTGGTAGCCCTGGTGCTGTTGGCCAGCTGGCACAGCCTCTGCACTGGCCCAGAGGGCAATGAGGACAAGCCTTTCTGGCCATGGGGGAAAGGGAGAACGGGCTCCATCTGAGCATGAAACATCCTGGAGGATCCAAGGCCTTTCACAGCAGCCCAGTGTGGAGCAGGGATGGCCAGGGCTGACTCACCACACTCACTTTAATCCTGCAGATGTGAAGCAGAAACAAACAGCAGAGTGGCTGGTGCTGTGCAATTAACTGAGGAGGTCTAAGCCTTATTATCATCTCTCAGGGTCAGGGAAGAAAGCTTTTGTCTTCATTGTGGCTCTGACAGAGCGCCTGTGAAAGGAGAGCTTGGAGCTTTTTCAGGCCTGAGTGGGAAGGCAGGACAAACACAGGGCAGCTCTCTAATCTCACCAAACTTCCCAAAACCCATGTGAGACCACACAGGCCTTGGCCAGGCCCTGAATGCCAGGGCASAGTTCAGATGGGGCCACATTTGCTGCTTTGAATCCGCAGTTTTATCTGCCGGGCTCACACAAGGACAGAGCTGCCCTCATTTGCTCCTCTTCTCCCCGAGTGGGACTCACACAGAGCTCATCCCTTTAGGCAGAAGCATGGGCCCTGCACAGGTTGGGCTGCTTCAGTCAGGGAGATGTAGGTCTTTATTAATTCAGGGGCATCAAATTTCCTCCCYAATTTCTTTCTTTTCTTGCATTTATACAAGCAGGGCAGATTTGGGAAAGCTGAGGTACCAAAATGAACGAGTGCTGCTATAATTCACAAGTCACAGTCAACACACACTTGACAAATAAAAAGCCTCAGAAAGGTTTTTATCGGCCTAAATATTGAACCCAAATTTTATTTTTTGAAAATGACATTACACACATCTTGCAAATGTACATTTAGATGAGAAAACAATGAGTAACAAATATTGAGAGCAAAGCTATAAAGTGGACAGGTTCTCTGCTGCATGGCATTGCATTACAAGAATACTCAGACCCGGGATGGTTATTACAAGTAGTAAAAACAGTTCACAACATCTCACAAAAATGGATTTTTTTTCCTAGAAAGTCAAATCTTCTAACAAAAGGAAATTCTGTTAAGGGAGAAGAGCCATAGGGAATAGAGGTTTGGATCTAGGTACACTTTGTGGTTTTGTGGCACGGCTTTTTGGGGTTTTTTAAAGTCCATTTCTTACAAAACGCGTCTTTGTGAGTGACCCCATCTTTTCCAAGACTTTGCCCATTTCTGTCCTCCATTGCCAACAGAACCACAGCTAATAAACAAGAAGCCCCTTGTGCTCAACCCCAAGCTTCAGGAGTGTGGAGAAGGAGCTGTCTACAGACCCCCCAACAACATAATTCCCACATCCCATCCCCACCCCCTCGCTGTGTATCCAGGAAAATCAAAAGTGTGTGCAAACTCYGCAAATCAGGGGCCGTGGGACGAGTCCCAGGGACAACAACCACCACCACCAGCAGGAGTGGAGGCCACGGCCGGCGCCGCTCGTGCCTCTTGCCTCAGCTGCAGTGGACCAGCAGCACCTCACCCTCCACCAGAGCCAGACTGCCAAAGGCTGGACTTGCTCCCCAGCTCGAGCAGAGGCARTGGGTCACTGATCTCCCCCTGCTTTGTCTCGGAAGCTGGAGTCTGATCAAYGTGCCGAGGCAAGGCACTGTGAGAAATACGTTCCCCGAGAGAACCTGTTGAGAACTGCTTTTCAAACCTGGTCGTTTATTGTTTTATTTATGCCCAAATCTGTACTTTACAACCACGAGAGAGAGAGAGACAAAGACAGAGTAAGAGATAGGGAGAGAGAGAGAATCTTTCCAGGAGGAAAGGAAGAGCTAATTAAGAAAAGAGAGGTACAGGACCATGCATTTACTCTCAAGAGCTTGTTCACGAGCAAGCCAACATTTCTAACACTACAACCACTCATCTACATCTGTTTGCTAAGTAACTGAGTTCTACCTACAACTAGGGAGCAGAAGGGGTCTCTTTATTTGCTTCCCCCTCCCTTTAAAACGTCAATAAAAATGTTTTCTGTACAAGTTGAATGGCACAAAAGGTGGTTAAAATGCTAAATAACTCACCACAAATGGAGAATGCAAAATTAGTTCAAAACATGCATGGACTGTGTACAGGTAAGCAAGGAATCATTGGCATAAAGCTGCAATATATTACAAGATGATACAGTTGAGATCTTTTGGAATAACCTCTGCTTGTTCTGTCCCTTTGAAGAGACCCTCACATAAAAAATTCAGCATAAAGGGAATTCAAGGTATATATCCAAGCAGGAAGTTAACTATGGGCAACGTTATTTGTCTGAAGAGAAAAGCATTTCCCCTCCCCTTCCACACACTCCCCCAAGGTACAAAAGTCAACATGATCAGCATTGCTGCAGGCTTGCCAAAAAGAAAGGTGAGACAGATCTGGGGTAGGAGAACAAAAGCACCATTTAAATTAATAGCTCTTTGTACAATGTCATTAATTAAATACCTTATTCTTTAAACAAAAACATCCTGAAGTTTACCAATCCCACCAAAATAACAATGGACCCCTTCCCACCCCCACGTCCTCCAAGGTTATGTACACAGAGTTTAAAGTATACCAGCTAAACTTTAAACCCAGCTGCCCCTCCAACCCCCACCCAYGGAACAACAAGAGAAAATACATCGTGGCCTCTCAGTTATATTATATTGCAGCTTTGTCATTAATGAGGAAATCAAACTCAATGAGTGACCTAAGACAGTAATCCATGATCAGGTTCCAGTTCAGCTGCACATCTCCCTCCCTCAGCACCACTGGGTGGTGGCTCTGCGCCCTGGGAGCTGCAGGGTCCTGAGCAAAGGCAGCTCCTGCTCTCCAGACAAGAGCAGCGTGAGGAGCTCAGGCTGATGGGGTGGGAGCTGCTCACCTCRGCCTGGGACAGGATTTGTAACTGGGAAAGTAGACAAAGGCTAGTGACAGCAAAGCCAGCAGGCTGATCCTCCTTTCCTGTGCTTCCAGACTGGACAGCATCACAAAATCCAGAGAATCGTGGAGGGAATGTGTCAGCATTTCAGAGAATAGAAGAGATTTGGCTAGACAGGATTCCTCTTTCCAAAAGACCCTGGGTGTCTTCTGACTGCCAATCACAGCCATGTAGGATTGCCACGGTGCTAAAGCTGCTTGGATCACCCATCATTTAAATAAGAAGCAAACTAACAACAATTTCACGTGTCAGAATTCAGCATGTAATTATAACTCACAGRCTTCCTTGTTCTTACATTCAATACTTCTGCTTCACTGTATCAATMAACACCAATTAGCAGGGCAATTAGTTCCCTAGACATTCTTTGTTTTAGGCAGATGCATCATTAGACATCACACTAAATCTGGAAAAAGCTCCCCTGCCTTAAGAGGGGGAGAAAAAGGAAAAAAAAGCTGTGTGTTCTGCAACCCCCCTGTGACTGTATGGTCAGCACAAGAGGGAAACAGAATATCACAGGATTTCACCTACCACCTGCTCAGAAAAGTGACTTACAAGTCCATCCCTACCTGTTCTGCAATGGTTGGAAACAGATGGAGGAAAGCAGCCACTCTRGAATTTCAAAAAGAACCAAATATCCCAATATAACCCCAAAATCCAAACAACAATGAAAACAAACCCCACWAAATGTTTCTCAGGGGTTCTCTGAAGGTAAAGTTTGTCATGTCAAGAACTGGGCCTGGCCCCACRCTTGGGGTCCATTTGGTCCCTCAAAGGTATTTCCCAAGTTTGACCTTGTGCATGATTTCSCAGAACTCAGGGATCCAGAGCCAGGGTTTGGTTCTGGCTCCCCCTGCCCGAGTTCCACCAGCGTGTTCCATCCTGACTGCCCGTGCCACACGAGTCACCGTGCTCTGCAACAACCCCACCATGCAAATGGGACTCCAATTYATCTCCATTTCCTATATATAACTCTTGCAAATGGAGAGGGARGAACTGGCTTGGATAAAATTCAAAAGCAGCCTGGAGTTTAGATAAGTCACCTTAAATGAACCGAACCTTCCTTTTTATTTCAGAGACATTTGGCAATGCTTTYCTCTAAAAGCCAAGCCAACCATAAATCTCTATTCTGCCTGGYACTAGCTGGGACTAGAGTAGAAAAATACAGGTAAAAATAGAAATACTACTCCTAGTTCCATAAACCTGCTGGGCTCAGGGCACGTCTGTTGGTGGGCTGAGTGAGAGTAAAGTGAGAGAAAGCCAACACTCCTTAGAAGCAGAAAATGTGGAGGAGACCCTGATTTGCTGAGGTTCCTTGTTTTATCTTCAATTCTAAAACTTTTAAGATATTTCAATGAACTATTTCAGCTTTATCATTAACTACAATTAAACCGTACAAAATATGTCCCATCCATAACTTGCTATTTGAGGTCCATGCAAGAGATCACTTTACAACTGGGGTCAATGAGGTTTTCTCTGCAAAGGCTGCAGCTGTCACCCAGGAAACTCAATCTGCACTCAAGTAATCAATCACACAAGAATTATCGACAGTAATCAATCTTTGAAATGGGAGACCAACCTTGGACCAAATAGATTCACAGATTAATTACAGAGGAGCTTCTGCCTGGTTAAAACAGCAGATAATTAGGTGTATTGGGTTTCACTTGTGTTATATMATGTCTGAGAATTTATGGAAAAAAAGAGATGCAATCTTTATGAAACAACAACAAAAAAAAGAGACTATACGGCAAAAAAGTATTCAGATTTATCATTGATTTTGTGGTTTGGGATTAAATTCACAAGCACTGTAACTCAACTGAATTTAGGAAAAGGATCTCATGAGGAAACCAGTGTYAAACACAGGTGCCCTTGTTCAGCAGGCACTGCCCATCTCTGTGGTGGCTGCAGCAGCTCTGGCGCTCTCGCTGGGCATTTCCTGGGCAAAATCAGCACCAGCCCTTGGCCTGCACAGCAAACCCAGGAAACCTCCCCRAGGAGCCTGTCCTGCCTTCTCACCCTGCCCCACGCAGGTTGCCACTTTCCCCAAGTTTGCTGAGCTCTGGGAAGGGATGGAGGCTCTGAGGTGCCCTCATTGCTCTTCCCCAGAGTGCCAGGGCTGTCCTCCCCCAGGGCACCCTGATCATGGATTGCTGTTCCTGACCTGACAGGGAGGGTCTCAATAAACCAAACCACAGCTCGGTGCKGTCCTGCAGCAAAGGCTGGATCTTCCTTCTCCCTTTGAAGGATGACAGATGCTGGCAGCAGAGTTGAACAGGAGCAGGGGAGGAGCTTTCTCCTGCCTGTAGCCACGTTTGGCCCTATTCCTGCCAAGAGGAGTGGGACAGACCCTGCTGTGGCAGGTACCTGACCCTGGCCTGTCTCAGCAAACAGCCAGGAGCTGCTGCTGCTCTCTRTCCAAACCAAGGCAGAGATCCTCAGTTAGCCCCGGCCTCCTTCTGTGTTTGTCCACAGAATTTCTTGGCTTTTGTTTTTCATTATTGCCATGCATCAAAGGCACTGGCATGCCCAGTGCTCTGCCTCGTGCTCTCCCTGCCATTTGATTTTCTCTGAAGCTCCAGCTCATTTCATGACTCWGTACCCTCCTCCTAACAAACATCCCCCACCATTCCTCTGAGGAGCAGTCTTTTCCCTTCGTTTCCCCTGTTTTCCATCACGGCATCTTTCCCTGATGATGCCAACTTGCTTTTCTCAGCTGACAGTCTCATTACTGCAAAGATTTGTTAATTCCCTTTGGAATTCCTTCTTCTTCAGTTGGAGTGAGAAGCTATCAGACCTAGGGAACCTCCAGAGTGGCTGGAGAGTCCTGAGTTCATGGAGATAAAGAGCAAGAGTCACAATAGGGGAGTGCAAGTGCACTGAGCAAGGCCATGGCAAGGCAGCTCTGTCCAATGTAGATATCTGGCCATGAACACTTTTCAAACAAGGTTTTCAACACCTGGCTGCTATTTTCTTGTAGAAAGCCACTGAAATAATGAGCCTTATTCACTTTTTATAAACACAAAGCTCATATTTTTGAACAGTGGCACAAATTGCCCCCGATATGTGCATATACATCTGACAAAAAGAAAGGCAGTGGGGGGCTGTATTCAGGCAGGACAGAAAAGGGCTGCTGGATGAGGAAATCCCCTTCYTCCCAGGGATATTGCTGCTTCCCCCATGGTTTGGATGGGGAATTGAAAACGAGGTTTTTAGTTTGATGCCTTTCACCATCATTGAAATACTTCAGCATTTTTCCAGCAGTGTTTTGAGAGAGCCCAAGTTCTGTGAGAGCCTTGCCAATGATACAGTTTACAAGGTGTTCAGGCTTTGCTAAGGAATTAATATATTTTAAAAGCAAGCTCTTTGTATCAGCTTATCTCAAAGCACYCTGCAGTTTGGGACCAGCCCTTTGTGCACTGGGACAGCATGGCACGAGGAGAAGGGATCTGTCCAGAGCTGTGCCACACCCCAATAGCTCTGAAACCCCAATGGCTCTGAAGTCCCAATGGCTCTGAAACCCCATTGCTTAATGCACTAGGTTTGATTCTCATTTGCTCAGGAGCTCATCTATTGGCCAAAAATAGGTGTCAGTGTGTTAAACCTTCCAAGCAATGTCCTGAGGGATGGATAGCAGTCTCTGAGCCCAAAACTCCACCTTTTCACCTGCAGGTGTAGCATTCACACCACACCCTGCTGTCAGAGCAACTGTGCAGTGGCATTGCTGGAAAAAGCCTTTCCATCCGCCTTCTTATATTCCCTGAAAATCTCCCCTTTCCCAATTAAAACACGGGGGTTTGTCAGCTTGGCCTCAGACCTTCAATCATCCCTGACAGGAACTGTTCCAGAGAAAACAAAACAAAACAAAGAGGGGTCCACACCTTGCTGCTCCCAACCTTTCACCTGCAGGAGACACCAGCTCTGGAGCACAGGAGGAGGATGAAGAACACCTGAACAGCAGAATCAACAACCACTGCAGCAGAACCCAGCCCTGTTCACTCCACAGTGAGGAGAAGCTGAGGTGTGAGACTCAGCTTTAACATTTCCTGAGATACTGTGGAGAGGCTCAGATTCATGCAGCTGGGACAGAGGCATCAGCCAGAAGAAATCTGTGATTYTGGAGACAGCAATTTTCAAGAGATGGACTAGCCACCTCGAGAATTAAAGTGTGCATTGTCTCCTTTGSTCAAGACATTGTCCCCCAGGCCTTGCTGGGTACATGCACAGTCCTGCTTCAAAGCCCAAAGCATCTTAGAAGGCACTTAAAGTTTTCACCTTCCTGCTCTCATTCCACCAAGGTGGGGTTTCAGCTGATCCAGGTATCCTGTGCAAAGCACTTCTCCTGTTGTGTGCACTGACCTGACTCTTTATCCAGATACACAGAAAAAAGATCTGCATCCCGTGCCATCCATTTGCTTCTACAAAGAACCTCACCAGTCCCAAACACTGTCCCAGCCTGCTTCCATCAGCAACCAGAAAAACCACTTGGAGCYTAAGTCACCACGTGAAAATGCAGCTGTTTTGTTCCATCATGGTCATGACCGACACCTGGCCTGTGGCAAACACACCTCCACAGAGCTTTTCTCTGGTTTGGGATTGTCTTAGCTTGAGGAGACACTTTCTAGACTAATTTAATATCTACTTTACTCGGCTATTTTTTATTCCTTTCTCTAAAGGTGATTCTGCCTCTACCACAGTAGAAGAGAACTCTCACTTTATGCGGCTGGGGGGCATCGCGGAGGTCGGTGACAAAATCCCTCAGGTGCTCTCAGCACCCTGGGGAAGGGTCAAACTTCAGTGAAATCCACACTGTGCCCCTGCAGAGAAGATGCCACTTCCAGGGATGGCTGTCCCTGGACCAGTGTCTGTGTAGGGATCCAGCCTGGCATCACAGAGCCACAGGACGTGCTGGGACACGGCAGGAAGAGCAGCACTGGCCTCAAAGGCATGAAAAAGCAAAGACAAGGCATCCTAGACAATGTTATCCACATGAATCAGGAGAAACCAACACTTTAATGCCCTTGTTTCCCACTGGAAGTGCCTGGGTGTAACACTGTTTTGCTGTTTGCCATTTTTGGTTCTCCGTCCAAAAGTACTGAACCAGCAAATGAGAGAGAAACAGCAGCCAGATCGAGGTGTGAATTTTTGTGTGCCTGCATGTGTGTTAGCCAAGGATGAGAGAGATGTGGCAGATGTTTTCTAAGCAGGATTCTTCTACTGTCTATGAAATGAGGGTTTCTAGCTCCTGAGAAGACCATAAATAATGTGCAGAAATAGGAAACACAGACAGTGGYAGGGAAAATCTGCTGTCAACTCCCACCGCCGAGCAAACCGAGGTAAAATCCCATTACCAAACCCTTTCCAAATCACTTCAAGATGGGTAGCTGGTGGAAGTGAACCAGCTCCAAATCTTATAACAGATGAGGCTTTAAACTAGAAACTTCAGGATTATAAATGCTTTACCAGTGATAAAAATCCCAAGACTAAAGGTTTTGCTGCATTGCTCCCATCTCCTACAGTCAAGGCCATCATCTGAGTGAATGCTAAACCCCTCAGTCTATGCCATCCCTTCCTAATGACTGTGTCTGAAACAGGGATCTCTATATGCAGATTTGCTAAATTACACTGAATAAAGGCAGACTTCAAACAAACAAAGCCCTACTACTTTAAGAGTCTCTCCAATTTGTTTTTAAATACTGTATTGTTTTAAAACAATATAGCCTCAGCGATTCAATTAGTCTCTGAAAGCACTAAAGGCAGCCTCATGAGGCAAATTAGGCAAGGTTTTTATAGCAGAATTAATATGGCAAATCCTTGTATCATGTGGAGCTTTATGTGCTTGTAAACGCAAAAAAAAAAAGATTAAAAAATGAAAGGTGAACTCTGGAGTATATAGTGGAATTATTATCATATGCTCCAGGATCTCACAGGGTCTGGAATTGCTGTAGTATATTGAAAATAATTACAAATTCACAGCAGTTCAGGAAAGCTTTCTGACCAAACCCAAGCTCCATCTCATGAAAAGCCAACAAGAGTAGAGCACGTGCTAAAATTTAGGCTTTTCAGGTCTTTCCTGAATCAGGGCAGTTCTTTTATTTAAATAACTAAGGTCTGATGCCTGTGCACTGTTTCTCTTCGTATTCAAATCTATATGAGGGATCCTACAAAGCCAAAGGYAACGAGTTTTGAATGTATGTAACATTCCACATGCATTTCTGTACAAGAACTCATGCAATATTGGCATTAATACAGACTCACTCTATGCTACAGCTGAAATGCTCACTGACTTCTASTGCCCAGGCATTTCTACCTGGAAAATTGCTTCTTAAAACTTGGGAGTTTGACCTCATACCCTGTTTTCTTTGTGGCTTCTGCTGGTTTGAATGGCTATTTTCCCCAYGGAACAATTTTTTATAAAATACTTTTAGGGCTTTTCAAGGTCCCCCCAATTCCCTGAAGGAATTGCTGGGCTCAGCCCCACCACAGGATGATGYTCATGCAGACAAAGCTGCACTCCCAAGGGAGAGCTGGCAGGATCAGGTTTTAGATGTGCCACCAGGTGCAGCTCAGGAGGAAGAGCTCAGCRATTCCTTAGTGATGCTCCACCAGGAAAAGTGGAAATCTTCAAATAACCAAACCCAGTTTTTGGCAGGAAGGAAGGGAACCCCTCCTCAACAGCTACTTCAACATCATCCAAACAAAGGATCCTTCATCCCTTGGGATCCTGCACTCACAGACACTGAGTGAAAGCATCACCCAGCCTCCTTTCCTTCCACCAGCAGCTCCAGCAGCTCAGGCTGCAAGGAGCAGTGCAGAATAGCAAAGATTGGGGTTTCCTGGTGCATCTGTGGTGAGTCTCCTGCCCTGAGCAGCTGGAGAACCTGGATGGGATTGCATGGCTGCTCTCCTGGTTTATCTGAGGAAAGGTGGCAGGACAGGCTGACCCTGACTGGGACAGGAATGGCCCCAGYCCATCCATGGCTATTGCTCAGGGTCTCTGGAAAGGCAGAGACTCAGGGAAGGACTCTGAGATTTCCACCAACAGAACAGAGGAGAGGGTAAAAGCTTGTCAAATTATCCGTCCCACTAAAGCTTTTCCTAAGACAAAAGCTCTGATGAATAATTACTGTTATCGGCACAATCACGGCCTCTGACATCCTTACACTTTAAAAAGTCCTTTTYGCTCATGACCAGTGTCTACAGTAGCACTCACAGGATTAAACAGCCAAAAATTAGCACCCATAACCAAATCTGCACCCAGAATATTTCAGCACCTTCTGTTAGAGGATCTGAAAGCACTTGACAAATGTTAACCAACATTTGGCCTCACAACCCCCAGTGAGGTAGAACAGAGCTGTCCCTGCAGGGACAGACAGACAGATTGAGGCACAGGGTTACTCTGAGACCTGCTCCCATTCAGACACGAAATTCAGCAGTGCCAGGGGCTGAGAGCTGCACTGCCTACTGCACCCAAGCTTTGTCCACACCTTTCCCCCACAAAYCCTCGACACGAGCCCTTAGCCTTTGAACTAACCCCAGGATTCTATTTACAATATTTAAAATGACCATTTAGCAGTCAGAGAGTTATTCAATTAAATGAAGTTATCGGTGAGAACAAATGGTTTCTTGTGCAAAACTCTGGGTGTAAATGATCATGCACTAAGACTACTGGGTGCAAATTTGGTGCATGATAACTCTGACCCCTTGACAATTCCCAATCCTGGCCTCTCTCTGATAATTTTTTTTTTTTTTTCAAGTTGCATTATAAATATGATCACACGAGCCTCGAGAGATGCAGCCTGCACAGATTGTTTCATCCCAGCAATGCAAGCAAACAAAACRTGGAGTGGCTTTGGGAACAGCCCAGCATTTGTGGAGCATCGAACATCACAAGGGKAAAATTCATCCTAATCACAAGGGGTTTGCAAGGCAAGAGGGAGTAGGTGTCTATGCTGAAAAAAAGGCAAATAAAGCAACAAAGAAAGACTTGATTGCACAGATTTCATTCAGGTAAAATTCTGCAAGAATCAGTTTCATCCAAGCTTATTCCATGAGGGAGGGAGGYGATGCCAGCTGGCCTAGGACAGAGCTTCAGCTCAGTAAAAACCACCAGCCCTGCATGAGGAGATGAACTTTGCATTCTGGAGGAGGCATTACTGATTAATAAAAGCAAAAGCTTTCTCTAAATACAGAGAGTTTGTGTTTCTCAGATAGAAGAGTTTCTTAAAATAYGGGTTTTAGAACACCACAAAATTTATCTTGCTATATAAGTAGAGAATCTGGCCATAGTTAGGAATACTGAAGTGTAAAAAACCAAATACGTAGTCTTAAACATTACAAAAACTATCAAAACATTCAATATTTTGAATTGACCATTTTTTCCCCCCTACATGTGTCTGTTTTGGCAGTGATGGCAAGATTTCTAAACTGAGTTGCTGTTATTATTGTTCTGCAGTGTGGTTGGTTTTTTTTTGTACTTTTTTTTTTCTGAACGTGTTTTTTAAACAAAAGAAAATCACCAGCTTTTATAAAAAAGAAGGAGCTTGAATCCTTACTCCCAAAACACAGATACAAGGTTTTCCTTTATAAAAAGTGTATTGATTTTTTGCTATAAAAAGTGACCTATAGGGTGTCAAACCTGAAAACAAATTCTCACAGTGTTTTCAGTGTTGGCTGTTCACAAGGCATTACTGTTACAAACAGAGATAGAGAGATACCATAGGGGAGGTATAAATATTTGTTACCAGCTAGCAGCATCCTTGGATTGCATGTGGAAGGTGTTCTACTCCAGATAACTCAGCTGATTTATGACTTTTTTGCTTGATTGTGAAAAAAAACCCAAACAAACCCCCCCAAAAAAATTGAATAATTTGAATTATCATACTAACCTTACTTAGCATCTTACATGATCATTCCTAATCTCACCCAAGCTTCTGCTGGCATGTTAAGCATCAAACTAGAAAATCATGTCCCTTCCTGCCCTCCACAAGAAAAGCAAGACTGGTGAKAATGCAGGTGCCAGAATTGGGGCTGTGGAGGAAAAGCTGGCAAAGGCTGGCAGTTTGCACTGGTGGAGAACATCATCTGCCCCGCTCCAGCTTGCAAACTGCTCAGCCAGGGATCCATCTGCACACCTCCAGGGGAGCTACTCTACTGTCACTAGGAAAATCACATGGTTGCAGCAGAAGAAGAAAAAACAGAAGAAAATGGGAAAYGCACAGGATCGGTGGCACGTCGGCCCCAAATTTCTCCCAATGCCCATCTTGCATCCCTGTAACTTAGAAAGAATGGTATCCCTCTATCTCTATAGACTGGTAGGTGTTGGTTTGTGGCACAGAGAGGATAAATCACAGAACAAAAACGACATTTAACTGTGTGTCCTTTGACTTGAAAGCACCAGTCACCTATCTGCTTGTTTCGGCAGAAGTTCCTTTGCTGTATCCCAAACGCAATATGGACATTGAGCTCCGTGTCACCCTACATGGAATCGCCCAGGGAATCCGAGTCATCCAAAGACAGAGGCAGGTACAAGTCCTGTAGGGAGAAAGGAGGAAGTGTTAACCCTCACAATCAGCTCCCAGCCTTGGCCATGCCAAAGKAAGCAGCTGAGTTCTGTGCAGGTCACAGGGTGGGAGGTTTGTGCTCTGGTGAGGGGCTGGGCTCACCAGAATCCACAGCTAAAATCAAGGCAGGCTCTTTGAACAGAGGAACAAGAGCTTCTCTGTTCCTYGTGACTGTTCAGGGATGAGTTTGAGAAGTGTTTTTTTATTATTGTGGCTCAATGTGTCCATTCCAGCACATGCCTGGAAAGCAGCACCTTGCCTTTAACACATCTCTCCAAACCTAAGTCCAAAATAAGGAATCTTACCTTGATCTGACAAATCTCCAGGAAGATCACAAAGTAACTTCTATTTAGAAGGKTTAAGAAGACAATCCCAAGTTTATTATTTGGATCAAATGCTCAATGTAAAGTTTTTTCAGTGTCCCTTTCTTGGGTAACCATTTTACTCCACTTGTTTAAAGTTCTGTGTGGGACAAGGCACAGGATCCAGCTCAAGGGCTAAAGCTTTCCCAGGACCTTTTTGAACTCTGACCCACACACAGGTAATGACTGTGAGCAAAATTAAGAAAACACCAAATATTCAGGAAGGAAATTCATAGAAATCTTGATGTAAGAAGAGGAAAAAGCAGGACTCTGTGGTGAACTCAACCTAAGCATTTATCATTTGAGCTTTAAGAAGAAAAAAGAAAAGCAATTCCATCATAAGCAAGAAATTGCTCCTGGGAGAAAGACACTGATGCATGAATATTCTGGTAACTTAAAATGCTTCATTTGTATTTGCTGATTGGCTTAACTTGGTGGAGGAAATCATAGCTGGGTTGGCTTTGCCCTCAGCAGTCACCATCGATTACAAATGGTCCTGGGGCTGCACTGGAAAGGTCATAAATCAGCCAGCTGAAAACCACATAAAACATTCAAAAGGTAAGTTTTATTTGTCTTGATCAAGAAGCAAATCCTCATCTCCAAAGTTCTACATGAGATGGGAAGTTTGGGAAGTCTTTTAGGGTGCAGTCTACAGCATTGCATCTGCTGAATTGCTGATTTGGAGCATGGGCCAGATTCTATTCTTCATGATAAATAAATAACAAATCTGGACACATTGTGTTAAAATCGGTGTGTTTTCTCAAACTTGGACTGGGCAGCTGAGAACAGAGTGAAGTCCTGAAGAAAACACAGTTGTCATTTGGGTTCAGCTAAGCCTTTGTTAAACAGAATTAGTTTGACCCCTGCAATCTGCCCCACACAGGATTCCACATGGCTCCTGACTGCAAAACCTTAGCACCACTAGAATTTTTTAATTACTCTTCAAAAACTTCAAATCAATGCTTTCAAAGTCACTCTCAGGCTGAGAGGTACATTCTGATTAGTAAAGAGAATCCCCCCTGACTTCCTTCCACACCARCATTTGTGTCCAGCTCCAATTTCTGTGTCAAGTGAACACTGGTGGAAGCAGCACAGTGGCTATTCCAGAAAAGCATCACGGAAATGAAAGCCTGAACTCAGCACAGAGAGGCCCTGAATAACAGGAACTGAAAAAGCTGTGGCAGCTGCTGTGCCTTTTAAATAAATCAATACATGAATTATCCATGAGGCAGCCCAGGTTTCCTGGTCTCTGCCAGGATGCTGTGCTACCTGTTAGCCACGCTGCCTGGGACCAGGAAACCCAGCTACTCTTCCAGAACACAATTACCACACAGCTGGAAGAATCACCTGGCTCCTGKAAAACAGAGCATGGCCTTAAATAATTAAAAAAAAAACAAAAAAAACCAAACCAAAAAACAACAAAATCTCRAGGAGCATCATTAAAGTGATGCCTTGGAGCTGCAGTGACATTTGCATTGCTCCAGGTGTTTAATGGGCCTGGTTTGCCAAC
The DNA here is from genome assembly GCF_030028575.1 of Malurus melanocephalus. Taxonomy (NCBI): domain Eukaryota; kingdom Metazoa; phylum Chordata; class Aves; order Passeriformes; family Maluridae; genus Malurus; species Malurus melanocephalus. The sequence continues at coordinate 658,399 of NW_026623352.1, forward strand.
ACTGGAGGCTTTGCAGGAGAGGAGGCTTTACRTGAAACCAAATCCATCAATAACTTYTTCAAAYTGTGATATTATCTCATGGCCAAGTTATCTCCTCTGATCCCTCTGGGTGGGATTAATTGTATAATAACTCCAGGCTGATGCTTTGTCCTCACCATCCTGCCCAAAGGAACAACCCTTACACATAAAGGATGAAATTCTGTTGTTTCAACAGAAGCTGAGCTTCCAGAGAATATGGCCATGAGTCCAGTGCCCCACAGATGTGCTGGAGAGAGGCAGAAAGAGGTGTAGTAAGGTATAAGAAACGTAATACCTTGTGCTTACGGAGGCTCCCTGGGCTGGTGGGCGTGGAGATCGGGGACTGCTTGGATTTGGGGGTGGACAGCTGACTGCTCGAGGTCCCGTTCGCTGGCAGGAAACAAGAGAGAGGCTGCAAATCAGGCAAGCAAGGGGAGGATCTTTCTCCTTTGGGGAGATGGAAGGTCTCCAAACATTTAACACAGAAACACTATGGTTTATTCATGTTAGGCAGGAGAAAAAAATAAAAAYAACAAGTAAACAGTGTAGCTATGAACACAACTCCAGGCTTTCAGCTGCTCAGGGTGACTGAAAAATACAGTGAAATACAAAACAAATTGAAGGATCGTGATTTKACACAACAAATATTCACCAAATCCATCTAAGACACACACCACCAGAAAAACAGAAAGACAATTTCCATGTTCCCAAACAGTTAAAGGGCATGAGTGGAAACCAGAGGCTGAAGATATTCTCAACCCTACCCAAGAAATGTCAGATGTCAATTGTACACATCACAAATTAGACAAACAGCAGCCTGGAATGCCCTGGCTGTAGTTAGCTGTGGGTGGGATTGAATGACCAAAGAGCCTGGTGGAATTATACTTCCAATTGTAACAGCTGAATCTGCAAATCAGTTACTTAAAATTCAGCAAGTCCTTGAGTGTCTGGAGGAGACTGAGGAACGTATAAAGTATCATCCAGCAGGATGAGTCAATGTTGTATTTTTAAGAGCAAAACCAGCACAACTTTTGCTTCAATGCCTAAGAAAGCCTCACTCCCCTTCTCTGTAACCTCCTGGTGACAAACAGGGGACAGCTCAGGTTTGTGGCATCGCTGGCCCAAGGGCAGAGGTTGACCAGGTGAGTTCCAACAAGTGCAAAGAAACACGTGCTCAAAGCCCCAGGACAAAGGAGGAGCTGCCAGCACGTTAAAGCAGCTCAGGTGCAACAAATTCATGATAATGTGGGTCCTCTGCCTTCACATCCATCATTTCCATGCATTTCCTCTGCTGGGAAGAGGAGGTTATTCATCACACACGGCTCTTTTCGTATTACAAATGCACCTTACTGAGGAAATGGATATTTTAAAAAGGTGATAGAAATAATGGGTTATAGATAATTGGGGAACAGAGTGACCCTTCACCTTCCTATCCCACTCAGACCATTCTTCATTGGAAAGAGGAAAAAACTGTTATGGAAAGGCAGAAGCTGTTTCCTGCTGGCCCCTGCACTGTGCTGTGCCACGCTTCTACAAAATGAGCTGCCCTCCAGGTTGGTGGAGAAAAAATGTAGACTTCTCTAACTATATGCCAAATAATGAAAGCAATTCAGTAAAAAAGAACTTGGATCTCTTTTGTGCTTTATTTCACTGAGTGAATTTGTGTTTCCTATTAAAGCAAATGTATGGAGCAAGAGTACTGATATAAACTTTATTAGCTAGAATTCATTTCCAATTTCTAAAATGCCTCTTTCTTTATCTCCTGTTGTCACTGATCCTTCCTAAGCTGAAGAATGCCACCTRACAACTCTGCAAGAAACCCCAATTTCCCTTCCACAAACAAGACTGGGAACAACAGCAGAGTCAGTGTGCAGCAAAATAGATGTAATTGCTGCAGGGCAGGACAGAAATTCCCTAATACAGCGAGAGTTTTAAGTGCTACAGCAGGGATGTGAATATTTTATGAGCATCAACAGAAGCCAGATGTGACATCCAAATCAGAAATCGAATGAGACGGATGGATATCATTACAAACACAGCAGAATTTTGCAGCGGGAGCAACAATGAAGAAGCCCAGTTTAATTTTCTCTGCCTGCTAATGAAGAATAGTGTTCATAAGCAAACTTGCCTGTTTTTCCTTTGAACTGAAATGCAGGAAAATAACAGGAGGCAAAGTGCAGGTCCCAGGTGGTGCACAGCACTGCTGCTCCACAAAATCTGCTGATAACTGTGGGTAGCTCAGGATCTCACCTACACACAGCTCTGAGGAGCTGTTCTTTAGATCCAGTTCTCATTTCAATTCTTTTGGGTTTTCCCCACCACCTTATTGTTTGTGCAGTATGGTTTATTCATGGCATCGTATTTTCTCTGCAGCATCAATTTACCTTAAAGTGCATATGGAATATCTTTTAATTGCATGAACACATGCACTTTTTTCCACAGGATCCTCACCTCGCCCAGGGCACAAGGCAGTTTKTATTCAGGAGAGAAATCAGGCTTGTCCAGCATGTGAGAGGGAGGATGGAGAATATTCCTGTCACGTTTGAGATGGCCATGAGAGGTCCAGGTAAACTGAATTCTCTGCTTCCCCTCACCCAAATATTTTAGAATCACAGAATGATGTGGGTTGGAAGGGATCTTAAAGCTCAACCCATCCCACCCCTGCCATGAACAGGGACACCTTCCACTCTCCCAGGCTGCTCCAAGCCCTGTCCAAGCTGGCCTTGAGCACTGCCAGGGATCCAGGGGCAGCCACAGCTTCTCTGGGCACCCTGTGCCAGGGCCTCCCCATGCTCACAGGGAAGAGTTTCTTACCAATATTTACCTGTCTTCTCCTTCAGTTTAAGGCCATTCCCTCTTATGCTATTACTCTTGTCAAATGTCCCTCTTCAGCCTCTTTTTAGGCAGATTTCTCACATTGAATTGTTCCCTGAGTGTTGTTCAGGAGTGCTTGGGTGTCTGGGGCTCTGGATCTGGATTTCCAGTGGGGAAAAGCACCAAGAGCTCTAAACAGGATTAGCGAGGTCCATCTTCACACTCAAATTTCTATCAACAAACAAAACTGGAAAAAGCAGAGCCCAAGGAGATAACTATTTCTACTAATGTGTAAAATAAGGCTAATAATCCCTGCTTGACTGAGGTTGCCAGGGTTCTGCAGATGAGATCCCAGTCTGAGGAGCTTGCACACCACAGGAGTGAGAGGAAGGACCATGACATTCATGGATAGTTTTGTCTCCAGGCCAGGGGCTGAAGTTCCACCAAGAAAACAAAGAGAGGGAGCAAGCAGAACRAGGACAGCATGAAGCAAATGTAGAAATAGCAGCTTGTTCAGTGAGCATGAGCCATCCTGCCTTCAGGACAGACAAACAAAGCCTCAGGAGTGGAAGGACTCAGACTGCACAGGCACCCTTTGCTCG
>NW_026623352.1:662309-718301 GCF_030028575.1 Malurus melanocephalus
GAGCAGAGAGCAGGGACAGGCGGGGGACAGACAAGGGACAGGCAGGGGTGGGCAGGGATGGGCAGGGGACAGGTAGAAAACAGACAGGGATGGGTAGGGACAGGCAAGGGATGGGCAAGGATAGGCAGGGACAGACAGGGACGCGCAGGGGATGGGCAGGGGATGGGCAGGGACAGGCGGGAATGGGCAGGGACAGACAGGGGACAGGAAGGGACAGACAGGCAGAGGCAGGGACAGGCAGGGGACAGACAAGGGACAGGGGACAGGCAGGGACGGGCAGGGAGAGCAGGGACAGACAAGGGGACAGGCAGGGACGGGCAGGGACAGGCAGGGGAGAGACAGGGGACAGGAGGGGACAGACAGGGACGGGCAGGGAGAGCAGGGACAGGCAGGGATGGGCAGGGACAGGCAAGGGACAGGAAGGGACAGACAGGCCAGGACAGGCAGGGACAGGCAGGGACAGGCAGACACAGGCTGCTCTCCGCCCTGTCAGCCATCTGCTGCCTCCCAGCACGGCCATCCCCAATGACCCCGGGGAGCGCTCTGGCCCGGACAGACGGACACTCCGGGCTGTTTGCTAACTGCTGCTGCCTGCTCAATGTGCTTTTGTCGCTCTCTCCAAACCCTTCCACCCCTGGGCTGAGACATTAAGGTCCTGCAGCAGCCCCAAAGCCCTGCTTGTATTTTCTCCCAGAGCCAAATCAAGGCAAAGCTGGGCAAARACATTTTCAAATTTCAGTTTGGGCACCTATGATTCTGTCTTGGTTTTAAAAATCATAAGCTCTCCTATCACAGCACATGTTTTTATACAGCTAAACCTATATACAATTCACAGACCTTGTTTGGTGTGTAAAATAAATTCATATTTTTATAACAAAGAAAGAAKGAGGAATGACATCATGGTTTTCTCCCCTGAATTTCTCCCCTGAGATTTAGCTCTGCCTTTTGCTTGGTTTGACTTCTCATTGGAGCAGTCTGTTAAAGAAATCCKGCCAAACTTCATGCTGACCCTACTCCAATCTCAGGAATCAGAGCAGCAGCACAGAGACKTCTCTCCTTATGCTCAGTTTCCCCATCATGTCAGGAGGAGGAATTGGATGGTGTCCTGCAGGTGTGGTTTACTGTGGATTTCACTGCTCTGAGCTGTGTTTTTTAGCAAAGCTAAAAGGAAGAAAAACTGAGGCTAGAAATACACAGGAGCTTTGTAACTCCAATTTTGCCAGAAATTCACTGGCATGGATTAAAAGTACATCTGTGGGTTGGGGGTTGGTGAGGGAAGGGAGAAAGATTTTCCTTGGGAATACAGAGATTGGGGTGTGTTCCCATCTCCTCATAGCAGGACACTTCTTCATTCTTCATTCATTCATTCAATTTTCATTCATTCTTTCMTTTCAATGACTGCATGGTAAGTAAAGAGAAAAGCACCGTGCCAAGAAACCAACGTTTAAAATGCTTCTGTGGATGAGCTGCCTCGCTTTTTTGATATCCTGGGAGCTGGAGGGCTCTGGCTGCCTAAAGGGAATTGAGCTTTTCACAATGAAGCTGTGACAGCTCACTGTGAGGAGAGTTCAGACTTCCCTCACCCCAAGATYTACCTCCAAACCTGCCCAGGGATGTCACAAAGGCCTTGGAGACTTTGGTGGAAAAAAAAATACAGAAACCTACATAGAAAAGGACTGGAAAGAACAGGAACAAAACAGAACCAAAGAAACTCTGAAGACAACCACAGCAGAATGGAACACAATGAAGACAAAAGGTACAAATGGGTGGGGGAGCAAACACATAGCAAAGATATTTAATATATTTGAAGTAAAACTGCTCTTAAATAGTTTCACAAATTAAATGGGTGAGTATTCTGTGGGAAAAAAAAATATAGGTCAGATCATCTTTTATTAATAAGACTTCATTCAGAATTCCTTGCCTTTCTAAWGTGATAACTCCAAAACCCATCTAAATGTAAATATTGATTCTTAAAAGATGTGTAAATCCACTTAATCTATTACCAGTTCAATACAAGAATACAAAATGGTATTCTTTTTTCTCTCTGTCCTGAGAAAACAAGAGTCTTCTATTTTTCAATGCTGAAAGAGTTCAGTCTTTTYTATTCTCATTAAGCAGGACCAGTGCCATTTTTTTCTTTTATTGAAATTACAGGAAAGCAAGAAAAGACCCTTGTCTGGACAGATTAAAGAAACCTGATTTGTTCTTCATTACTGACCTTAACTCCAGGAACTGGTCATTGTTCAGCCTTTCTGGTTTTTTTAATCTCCCTCTGAAAGGCTCTGCTAAGTGTGTTCATTAAAGCTCATCAGATGAGTCACCCAATCAGTTAAAATCAGGCACACAATGGTGCCATTTCATATTAAACTCKATATTCATGCACTAAGATCTGGTTCTGGGGGGAATCAGTACCTGATGCTTGTGGAGAAAGTTTAAGGCTGTTTCACAGCTCACGCATGAGCTGGTTCCCTGATCACTCAATGTTACTTTTTGGGGTTTTTTTTTAAATCAACATAATATTTCCCATCATGCCTTCACTGTGCTTACACAGCTTTACCATGCATTTGGGATTGTGAAAGGGGTTTAGATTATGGCAAGCCTGAGTTTAAGCAGAGCCAACAATGGGATCTTGAAGAAAAACTGTGAAGACAAAATCACCTTAGAGAGAAATAATTTTTTAAAAAATTACAGTCTTGGCATGCACCAACCAATTTCACACTGTCTCTTTAGGTAGCTGAAGAACACCCACACAAACTAAAAAAATTAACTTTTTCCTGGGGGAAATCCTTCTGACTACAGCCAAGTGGATTTTACATCTAATAATCCCATACCTAATTATATCCCATACCTTATTTATGTCTAATTAACCCACACAACTGTTGTGTACTGTTCCTATTCAACATGTAGAATGTCAGCATGAAGGTGAAAAGCGATTTCTGGTTGATATCCCCTGTGTTGATGCTGTGGGACACCTGAACTCAAACTGTGAAGCTCTCCTGGAATTCTGATGGACTTTTTTGGTGATTTGGCCATTTCAGTGAAAGGCCRTGTGTGGTTCTCTTTTGGAACAGAACAGGCAGGCAGGTGAGACATGAATCCTAACTCTAGAAACTCYCCATGACTCTAAAAATGATCAATTACCAGAATTCCTGCAGTATGCAGCCCAGCCTTGGATTAACAGCCTCTGCAGCTCTCCAGGTGTGCCAGGCACTGCTGAAGAAGGAGGGAGGCATTTCAAATGGTGCAAGCTGCTGCAGCACATTAGGATTCCCATTTTCCTTCTCTCCTRCTACTGAATGAGGGTCTCAGTGTCACATCAATAATCCCATCACCAGCTCTCCAATTGCAAGGTCACTGGTCTACTTTAACTAATGATTAGGAGGAGCGGCTCCTGACCTGTACAATAATTAGCACTTGCTTTGCACAGGAGGTTACTCTCAATCACTCTGTATCTACAGGGAYCATCAGGGAGCACTGTGGGCCTCGATTTCCTGCCTGGGAAGTGGAAACTTCTTTTAAAATGCTGTTGGGGTAGGAGACTGGGGGAGCCACAACTGCACTTTGCCAACCAGGGAATTCCATCTCAATATTTATTAAGTGCCCCCAWAGCTTCTTGTTTCCCAAAGACACCRGAATATCCTGTGCAAACACAGGGAGTTTGTGCTTTTCCCTGGAGCACAGTTAAGTTCAGACACCAAGAAACAATCACTCACCATCTTGGTGGTTACCTGAATCGGCCGGGGACTTGCTGCGGCGCATGGGCGCGGGGCTCTTGGCTGAGCTCTTCTGAGGGGTGGGGGAGGATTTGCTGCCCGTGGCACCTGCTGGGCTCCCCTTCATCACCCGGCACTCTGGGGAAACACAAACCCACCTGGTTACAGCCCTGCTGCTCCTGCTGCCCACGGGCACCTGSTGTGAACACCCACGGGCAGCTCAGGCTTTGTCCCCAAAGAGACAGAAAATACCGAGGGCGAGGGCAAATCACATCACACAGGTGATGTCATCACTGTTCTCCAGGGCAGAAAGGAGATTTTTTAAGGAGAAGGCAAAGAGAAGAGCTCTGCTCCTCTAGAGGAGGTGCTGAGGCTCGGTCAGGCTGGCTCCTGGCAGGGCTCATCTCCCTTCCTTGTCCTACCAAATATTTTCTGTCCTTCTCCTTCCCTTGGGTCTCATGAGCACAATGAAAACGGTCAGCACTGACTGAGGGAACAATCAGGCCCAAAAAGCCCAGTGAATTTGGGGYAACCTTTCTGTGAAGACCCAGTAATGGGAATGATGGGTGCCCTTTCTGCAGGTGCAGAAAGCTCTTGGTGTGATGCAAAATCCCCACATGGCAGATGGGGCATCTGCCCCAGKAGGATTTCACCCAGCCAGAATCAGCCTCTTCTGCCCTCAACAAGCTGCAATTTTTCAGATGCAGGAAGCAAAGAAGACAAAAAAATGGTTTTAAAAAAGCACATCCTCTGTCCTGGCCACTTTTCCCTTTCAGAAAGGTTTGTATAAACAAGCCCAGCAGATTTATGTACTGGAACACATGAGCAGATGAGAACCCCAACTGTGCTTTCTTAAAAAATAAATAGSCCAGGAAGAGTGGAAAATGTAAACATGATCTACAGGGTCCTGCAGAGGGGAACTGAAATGCTAACAAACCTCCATGTGTCCCAGGATTTCAGGCACGCCTGATCTTCAGAACCAGCCTTTATTTACATTGAGAGCCAACAGAAAAAGAACTTTCCACCCCTCGAGTTATTAACTTAACCCAGTTAAGAGGAAGGCAATAAAAAAGGGATTTCCTTTTTGTCAAATGCTAGCTGGTCCCACCTCATCTCCTCCAACAGCTTGTCCTCACCAAGATGTGAAAAATGTGTGGTTTTTACAGATGGGAATTGCGTGTTCCACATGCAGGCAGGTTTTTATGGAAAAGTTCAGCTGAGCTCCACATGCACTGAGGACCCCCTGGAATGGATTCCCCAATGGAATTAAGGCAGCACAGAGCAGATAAATAATTGGTCAACYGAAAGCAAGTTGTCTGACCTAAATGTATGTGTTATTTCATTATATATCAGCGTATCTATGAAAATGTAATTGCCTTAAATTTTTCCCCAGGCTTTGCTCGTTCTCAGACAGCCAAGGGTCTGTCTCTGCTCCTTCTGGATGGTTTGAGACAGAGTTTTGCTGTTGGGCCATGGAGCACAAGAATGGGAGGAGAGGAGGCCTGGTGCTCCAGGGATGCTGCATGGCAAGAATTAAACTTACAGTCAGCTTATTTTCTCTCCTGCTAAATCGATTTTGGAAATCCTAATTCCGTTGCGGGTTTGTCTGTTTTGGGTTTTTTTCAAAAGTACTTGACWTCTCACAGATGATGTCACAGAAAGGCTTGTCCAGCACCAATATTACCCCAATTTTTTATACATGTGCTTATTTTTTATACAGTACTCATGTGAGAGGACGCAGAGGGTGTCAGGCAGCTGTGTTTAGTCCCCTGAATTACTCACTAAAAAAATTAAACCTAAAAAGTAAAAATACTTCATGTTACATCTCTGCAAGAGCTTCCAAATTTATYTTCTTCCCAGGGGAGTCATTTCTTGGAAGGAAACCTGGCTTTGCTTTTTCCAGCAGAGAAAGGCTGACTCTGAGGAATTCCTCCAGCTCAGCCCTTGGCAAGTGTCAGCACACCAAAGAAATCCCTGAGCCCTTGCAGGAGGAGGAAACCTGGCTGTGCTGRGGTTGGTGTAAAAAGSCCTYTAAATGTCACCAAAGTGTGACATCTCCATGATGCTGAGAGCGATGGGTACAGAAGGGACAGAGCAATGTCATCTGGAAGGCGCTCAGCAGCAGGGATTAGAGGGTGGAAGCTGTGGTGGGCAGCCAAGAGGAAAAAGATGACATAATCCTCTCTTATGCTGTTTCTGGTTTTGTTTCCTGATGTCCTGCCAGAGTGAACATAATAACCAGAAATCYGGGTGTGTGTCAGCCTAACAGGCAAGAAAAATTTCCCCATGACAGAGGAGATTTTAGTAGGTGACACTCATCTGCAAAAGCTCAGGATTTACAGCTCTGCTGGCAGCATCTGACCTGGAACAAGGAAGGGTGATGGGTGCACAGTGGGAAAACAGCACTGAGGCTTTTCCTCTGCTTCCCGAGAGGTGCAAGGCTCCCCTGAAAACATTCTGGGACCTGCAGCTCCTCGGTGCCTTCCCAACAGCAAATCTGGCTCCTTTTGGCTGGAGAAAGCCAAGCTGGGAAAGTGAGCAATGACCACAGTGTGGGCAGGGAGCTGGACTCTCCATCACTTCATCCTTGCCAGGATTGCATCCAGACTTTTCCAGCCTGGAACTCCCTGTGGAGCTGACTCAACTGCTGAGTGGTAAAAAACAATGTGAAGCTCAGGTTACAGATCGCTTCCCCAGCCTGACACAGGTTTTGTTCTCTGCCTGCAAAGTCTCAGCTGAACCTTGGAGACTTCCTTTGAATTACCCAAGACCATCAAATGGGTTCATCTGGAGTACACAGGTCAGGAGAACTGGCACTGAAATAAAATTAGGCTTGCAAAGGAGTCATAAAAAATATGGTGTTTGAAGGTTAGGGGCTGCTTGACTTCCTGGCATACAGAAAAATCCTCTTTGGTCCTCAATCCTCAGCCAGTTTGTAGCATGTAGGAMAGGAGGGGCTTGTGTTCCTTACACAGCACACCTAGAGCTTTGGGAAATGAGCCTAAATGCTTGGAGACCACATTTTCTTTTGGTTTAAATGGTCAAAATGCCATTAATTTCCTCTTGCTGTCCTCACTGGCACCTGCAGACAGCGAGTGCTGTGGGTGGGTGCAGTTGTGAGGTGGGCTGGGTGGTAAATCCCACAAGAAAGCTCTGTGTATTCTGTGAAATCAAATATTGCATGGCTCAATCGGTCACAGAGACTCACATTATCATTCACATAATTACAGAATTCTCTAATAACGTGGCAGTAGTAACAAGGAAAAATAATGGTGGTGTCCCAGTCATGTCCCCAAAAGGGGAATTACTGCCCTGCTTTGTGAATCAGCAGAAGAAAGCAGGAGAAATGTTATATTTTTTTAAACTGTTGCTTGTTCCYATTTTAAATATGCACATGAGTGCATAAGGATCATTAGTTCTGAAAAAAAATGTATTTATCTGACTGTAACTAAATGAAACAGAAAGTAAAAACACTACCAGATTCTGCAGTAATGTCAAAATGCTCTGGGAATTAATTTATTCTGACTTGGGCCACCTCAGTCGGTATTTGCCTGATTATAATATCTGCTGACTGGATAAGTATCACAAAAGGATGTTAAATTCCATGTACTGGGTCTCAAAAACCAGAACAAAAGCATGCAGCATTATTATCTGATCACAAGCAAGTGAAGGGAAATCAAATAAAACCACAGTGTGTGTTTGATGTTACCGCTTTCATCCAGRGAAAAGTCATCCTGTGCATAGCGGAATTTTTCTGGACCACAGGCGATAAACACATCATCATCCCCAAAGAAATCGTGGAGACAGGTCACCTACAGAGAGAGCAAAGTCATTCATTTTATTTTTAATTGGCAACATYCTGACGTGGCTGAAGCTGTTGCTGGAGCAGAAGGGGGCGGCCCCTCTGCTGTTCCCCATCCCATGGTAACGGGGTCCTGCTCTCCACAGGGCTGGTGCTCCTCACACCACTTCCCTGGGCAAGCTGAGCCKAACAGAGTCATCAAAAAACAAACAGAAAGCAGCGAAAATAGCCCCAAAGAACKGCCTTGTAAGTTCTGTGAGGTGTGGATTTCCCACCCAGCTGACAGGACACATCAGTCACCCCAAGGAATGACACAGCTCCTTCTGAAATCAGAACAGAGGTGCCCCCGTGCCACACTGGCAGGGCTGGGACACCACTGCCTCTGTGGGGAGCATCTTGGCACCTACAGAGCCTTAAAAACTCAAAAAACCACTATGAAGGTGAAGCGTGGCTGGGCCCAGCACAGATGGGGAGATGTGACTCCTCCCGAGCAATCTGGATGATAAAAAAGCCAAAAGGTTTATCTGTGCTATTGATGGAGAGAGCCAAAGCATGACTGCACAACTTTCCCACCCAAACCTTCAGACTTGGCACCACTTAAATCCACAGATGTTCTCCAGATGTTGAGSCAGCCTCTCCCTCACTGAGCACCTCGCTCCTCTTTTTGCCATCCTCAACAGGAGGAAATTCCACCCCGCAGTACCTGGAGCTCCAAACTGTGTCTTGCCTTGCAGCATCAAACAGAAGCAAAGCAAGGATGTGAAAGGCTCAGAGCCACTGACTTAATCAGAGAACTGATACCTGGCAGTTTGGAAATCTGTAAATGCATTCAGGTTGCTGGGAGCATTCCAGCAGGAGAAAAGTTTCAAATGTCATCAGGCTGGGAGCTCCTCYCCATATTCACCTGGCAGAGAGCTGAAATTCTGTACAGATGATGGRCTTGTTTTAAAAATTCCTAACAATATCCTGTTACTCCAGTCACAAAGTGACCATATCTTGTGTCAGGAGCAGCAAAACTGCTCCTCTGCAAACAGCTCAATGTGGAACAGCTCCAAGAGCAGCCAGCCCAGGGCAAGCCCACACATCTGAGCACCCAGCAGAGCCCAAGGTGGTTTTCCAGAGTTCCATTCCACCAGGAAACCATTCCAGGCAAGCACAAGGTTGGCACTGACATTTCTAATGGAGGAAAGAGGCTGAGAGCTGATGCTGCTGACCAGTGTTTCACCATCTCTGGGCACTGGGAGGAATTGGAAGAGCACTGGAAATAACCATGGGGGAACCCACCGTAGGCAGAGCTGCATTTCCATATCTACTGATCTCTTGGAGCTGGGCTGTGAAAAGTTAATTTCAAGCTCTAATAAATCAACTGTAAAGAAGGCTTTTGGCCATCTTAATCAGGCTCAGTATTTCACACTGGTTAGTAAAATGTATAATTAAAGCACTGCTGATGAGTGCCAGCACTGGTTCCGATGCCAAACCGGAGTGAAAAGCCTGCTTTTCACATTGTCATGACTTTCAAAACGGAGCAGGCTGAAATCTGCCGTGCCTTTGATCAAAGTTGGAATTTTCTCTGCTAGCTCAGGCGAATTCCTATTTCTGTTTGCCTAAAATTAGACTGCGAATCGCTAACGCTATCTACAGAGAATTCTCCCAAAGAAAAGATGACATTTCCAACCAGCACTCGGCATTACAGCCCTCCCCCTGAGGATGTGTGGCACTGATTCATTTGCAAATAATTGGGTTTGGCTCCATGCAAGTTCCCATCTGAATGCTAAGCACTGCACTTATGGTGCTGAAAAGGCCYGTGGGTTGCTCTGCTCCACTGTGCTGTTAAATCTGCGATCTGAAGTTGGATCAAAAGGCTTCAAAAATTTCCCAGCCTTTTGCATGGAATCAGAAAGAAGCCACAGATGCTTTTGGAGTCCCCAGGTCCGAAGTCAAAGTGTGTGTTTTGTCCTTGACTGCCCACAACCATCCCAAGGGAGAAGAAAGTTCAGGAAATCAATAAAATCTTCAGATTAATCAAGAAAACCYTCAGATTCAGGTGTTCAATTAAACACCCGATTGCATGTCAGGCAGAGATATTTGCAGTTCACTTTCCTGCATTCCTGTCCCTCCAGAGAGCAGTTTTCCTGTGTGTATTTTGGAGTAATGAACAGCTGGCTGGACGAGCACTGGGGGCTGGTAAARGATTAGATAATCTTCTTGTTGAACTCTGAATATTCAGGAAACAATAATTTCTGCATTTGCCTTATTTGTTCTTCTTTGGTTTCCTGTTGTAACTCCCACTATTAAGAGCTCACCACAACATAGTAGAAAGGACAGCCAAAACCCAGCCCCTCTCTCCTTAAACAGTGCAAAACATTACAAAAATCAGAAAATAACTGGTGTCCTGTACTATGGGGCTGTAGCTCTGCTGCTTGTGCTCACCATGTGGGTGGTATTTTCTGTTTACCTTTTGTTTACTCAACTCCAGCCCTCGATCATTGCTCTGTGTCCCTGAAACACGTCCCAGATGGATTCCTGTCCACAGAAAGTCRCTGGAGTAAACTTCCTTTGTGAAAACCTGTGACTTCAAGGCTGGATCCGACAGCCCCAGAGCCAGCTTGTCTGGGGGTGCATGGAAAAAGGAAAACCAGCAGGAGAAAGCCCTGGATGTGCTCATCCCTGAAGRCCATGAGGCTGGGAAATGGGGCCATGCTGGGATAACTGGTTTGGAACCTCACTAACCACTATGGGATATTTAAGGGTTGGTCTAACCTCTCCATGCATTAATGTGGATGGGGCTTTTAGTGATTCCCAACATCATTGGTCTTCTATCCCTTCTTCAGAAGTATTTTTCCTCATGTTTTCTCAGTTTAAAAAAAATAAATAAAAATAGTAGAAGTCTCCCCCCAAAGCAGTGTGGACTTTTTGAAGGTACATTTTCTGCTTTAGCTTGCTCTGATCCACCACTCTAATTATAGAATATAATTCACCTGGAACGCCATGAAAACACTGAAATAAGGTTCATATCAAGGGTAAATTTTTACCCACATGATAACCTGAGAATCATTGTTTTAAAATGCTGCATTTTGCTTTTAGCTGTAAATTTATTAAAGCACAAGACAAAACCCAATAGCTGCCAGACAATGCACGGACCAGTGCTGCTACCTGAAAATGCTGATTTTGTTGGTAACTGTTATCATGCACCCTCAGCAATGAGATCAGGAACCAGCAAAATAGGAAACTTTTACATTTTTTTTTTACTCTTTTCACAGTTTTCAGTCTACAAGCATTTTTCATCTATAACAAAAATTAAACTTGTGTATGTGACTACAGTTGACAAGATAAATAGCATTGATTTCCATGCCTTTGTTTAAGGGAGGATAATATTTAATTTGAAATTCCAGATTGAAAGGACAATATTGACTYGGGAAAGGATCATACTGCATGAAATGTTTGCTCTCCAATTCCTGTAGCTTAAGCAATTCCAATGAAGGAAATCATATCTTCACTCTCCAGTCGATGAGGCACAAATTTATTTTTTACAAAGTCATTACTTCTAATAGATTTGATRGCAGCATTTCTCTTTGTGCCAAGGCTGGATCTTTAAAAACCTTTATCACATATATTATGGAAGGAATAGAAGGTTGTGGAGATTAACAGAGATTTTAGGGGACTGTTTGCAATTCTGTAGGTTTTCCTTGTTAAATTAAACCCTTCTCTGCTTACATGAGGAAAAAGCTTCCCTGAGAGGACAATATAGCTGGGATTTCCAGGAGGGGATTTCTGCAGTGACAGTCCATCAGTGTCTGCTGCAGCAATTTTAATTGCAGAAAGGAAAAGCTGCAGYCTTGTGAGAGCTGCTGAGCCCCTGCCTCATTTTAATAAAGCACTTGTAGAACTAAGCGTTTTTTGGGATTTTGACAAAATGGAGYTTGCCTCACACATGTCCCTGGTGTGAGCTCACAGTTTGCTGAAATCCCTGTGGTGCTACAGGCAGGAATTGTGAGTTCACCTGGACCAGGAGCAGTAAACACACAGGGCACAGAGTAACTGGCTGTCCCCACCTTCCTCCAGGAGGCAGCAACAGTATTTAAAAACTGTCATTTATTAGTAAATAAAACGATTAAAAGGAATGAGAAATCAAAAGCCTGAAGACTTTGTGCTTAGCCTGAATCCCCCAGCAGAGCAGAGCAGAGCCTGGGATGCTCTGAAGGGTTGGGATTGCTCAGCTCCTGTTGTCCCTCTCACCCCTCGCTGTCCCTGCACAGGGGAGGGGTTCCCTCATTGTCACTGTCTCCAGCACAAACCTGGTCCCAGCAGTGACACAGGGTGAGCTGAACTGTCCCCTTCACCTTTCAAAGAAATGCCATTATCAGTTCAGAAAATGTTCTATTTCTAGTTCTCTCCCTYAGTTATAAAGATTTTGTGAACCATTCTCTCTGCAATATTCATCCCCTTTAGGAATTCAGGCAGCAGAACACAGGTGGCTTCAAACTCCCTGAATTTCTGAAAATCTAATGGTTGTGCTCAAAGAAGAAGATCTCCATTTGCTTCTTTAAATCATCATGATTCTTCACTTGTAGGCTTCCAGAGGTCAGAACAGGGGGAAAAGTATCCACAAAAAAAAAGCCAAAAAGGGCCCAAAAGACCCCAGAAGACAATTGCACACCATGCACACATAAAGGCTGTGAGAACAGAGCTGGATTAAGACACACTCTTGTTTTCCAGTTGATTTGATAAGTGCTATAAAATTGAACACTTCCAACCATGGCAGCTAAAGACAATGGATGTATTTGAGAYACCAACCCCTGTCCTTTCTCTCTCAGCACTGAGCTGAGCAAGTCACACCAGCAGCCAGACAGGCACCAAGAGTTCACYGAGCTGGGAATGTCTCTAAAATCTGTTTAAAATCTGTTTTAACTCACACCAGCAATCTGATAGATTTAGTTTTTATAGTCCAGCACCTGTACTCCAAGCCAGCTTGGCAGTGGCCTGTTTGTTTTGGGTCTGAGGAGCCAAAGTCCTAAATCACAAAGGCAAWTGTGCTTTATGATGTGCCATTTGGGTGTTTGCAACCAGCACAGCAYGGTACAGAAACCAAACACACTCAGATTAACCCACAGGAACATCCACAAGGAATATGGGAATTGACGAACATGGGCAGTAAGTTCTTCACTCTGTATCCACAAAGAAAATATCTCAGAAGGCTGAAGGGTTAAGAGAATGTGATGGAAAATAAAGATGTTGGCATCGGAATGCACAGCACTTAATGCATTTTTTCTTTTTAACAGTCTGAAGACTGCAAGCCCAAAGCAGACACTGAATTGATTTACATTTTATTAGATTCTGGTTTYCTGCATTTAAAAATAAGAGATGTTTGGATTCAATTATTTCTTTAAAGTATGCACACGCCCACTCAATCGATTCCACATTTGCATTCACAGAAAGAGAATTACTTATCTGCTTGCCTGAAAAAATACTGCTTTAAAAAGTTGATAAGCAATAGACAGAGGAGCAGGAAAAACACAAATACCAACATTCCAAAGTGGGCCCTGAGCACTCCTGCACACCCAGCCCGTGCCACACAAATATTTAATTGCACTTTGGGGAGCCCTTCTCTGAGCTACTCAGCAGTGAGGGAAGGGGTCTCTGTCACCTCTGTTCCATCTCTGCTGTCCTGAGCCACCAAATATCCACCTGGGGACCTGGCCAGACCATGGCCATGCTGTCCCCTCACTCCTGTCACCATGAAGGGCAGTAAAAGTCACCTCTCCCATCCGGGTTTCACCTCTCAATAGAAACATGCAGAGATTTTTCCATTCCTTCACGCATTATTCAGAGATCTCCACTTTTTCTTGTATTCACCAAGAACATTCAGGCCTCCCTACACAGTTTGATTGAAACAATCAAATTCCACTCTCCTGTAGAGGCTTTTTCCTTCCTTTCTCACCTCCAGAAGAGAAACTTCTGGGCAGTCAGGATGGCCAAGTGTTTTCTTTGTTGCAAGAAATAGTCTTTACACCTTTTTGCTGCTGAAAAATGCAGATCCTGTAAATTAGGCTGAACAGCTCCAGCAGGCTGATCATGAGTGCTTTATTCCCACTTTATGAGGCAATTAAACCAGAGTAGGGACACCAGCTCCTGAACAATATGCGTTATTTCTAGAATACACATTTGTGATGCTCATTTAAGTGGAATAAAAAAAAAAATATTCATGCATGTGTGTCCCCAGCAGCTTGTAGGGCCTCATGCATGAAGAAATGCTGCTCTCAAGGGGCTGCAGCACACRGGGCCTGTTTATTGAAATATTGGAATTGGGTAAGTTTGAAACAGAACGGAATAAARAGCAGGATGGAGGAAGGTCAACAGCCAGGCTACCCAGTAGGAATGTTAAAGCTGCATTTTAATATATCTGATGAATGAGGGGTGCTTCCAAACTGTGTGAAATCCAATTAATCCCTGGAAGAAAGGTTAGTTTGTTATCCCCACTCCCTATACATATGGAGGAGACCATGAAACAGATATTCAGGCTGTTGGCTCTTTTTAAGCAGAAGAAAGGCTTGCTCTTGCATTCATGAGAGCATTACACCGAGGATAAACGTGCTGTGAAGTTTGGGGGAACAAAGAGCACAGCCATCCAAACCGATATATAAAACAACACCACTGCTCCAGTCGGAAAACCATAAAACGAGAAATTCTGGGTGACAGATTGACTTTGAAAGGAGAGATTTCCAGCACAAATAGCCCCAGAACAGGTAGCACTTAGGAATTCAGAAAGCTTAATCCTAATCAGCATCCCCTCATCACTCTTGAGAGGAAACAGTTCTGGGTGACAGAAGAGTGTCAGAGAAGCAGCAAAACTTTGTGGCCAAAGTCGAGTAACACTCCTTGAAATGGAGTCTTGAAAGTAAGGACACAGGGAGCCAGTCAGGGTGAGGCTGGAATATCCATTAAGGGGATTTCCAGCTCCAAAAAAYTCCTAAAATCTATGGCTGTTGCTGATCCTGTTGTGCACAGGTTGATAAGGGGAAAAGCTGCTGTTCAGCTTGGTGCAGGTCGCTCTGAATGAGGCATCAAAATAAAACTAAATAAAACCACACCCTGCTTAAAACACAAACACAACACCAGGATGGTGTGGTTTGGGACAAAACTGGTATATTCCTGCATTTCCATTTTCCAGGGATAAAGCCCTGGAAATGGATCAATTCCAGGGAAATGGGACCAACCCACCCATTGTGCCTGACTGATGTCCAGCCATGGCAGGTACAGGCAGTGTCCCAGCACGGGATTTGCCAGCAGAATAAAATCCTGCGAAAATGGAGACTGCGTGAAATAGCTGGGTTTGTTCCACAGCCTCTGTGATCTGGTGTAAAGAGACATGAGAGAAAATTCTGTCTTGGGCAGTCCCCCAGAGTGACAAAGGAAATGACATTGAATACGAATCCATTTCCATGTAACGYGTGGATGTGTTTTACTCTCTGAAAAATTGAGTTATTTGAGGTTGTCCTGCTGACACCAGGAGCCTCCTTCCAGAATGAGTGCTGGGTAAAACGTGTCAGGCTGGTTGTTTTGACCAGGGCTGAGGAGATCTCGGGGATATTGCGGTTCCAGGAGGGGTCAGCGCTCCTTTGTGGGGCAGGTTTGGGGCTGTCCATGCCTGTCCTGGCACAGCAGCACACTGACCACCCCACCACGGACACCCTCCTCCGCCCTGGCACTCCTGGTACGCACAAGATGTTGATTAGGATTAAGTAAATCACAAAATAAAYACAAATCTCACTTTAAAAGACCCAGCGGCCTGGTCTTGTTTGGCCTACAAAACCTTATTTTCAAGAGCGGGTGATGAAAAATTTAGAAAAACCCCAGCAAAATGCAATAAACCAAGCAAGTATCAGGATAAATGCTTTCCATCTCTCTTTTTTGGCATTTTGGTAACGGGTTTTGCATTTCTCTGTTCCATTCTGGACTCCCAGCCCATGGGGTTTGGGTCACAATCCTTCAGGATGGTCGGGGGGGCTGGACACAGGGACAGGTTTTGTCCCTCGTGTTTTGCTGCTTTGTCCCTCAGATCTTCTACATATYTGTAAAATCCCACACACTCTCCCATCGAGGAAGGTGCTGAGGAGTYGATATTTTTACTTCCTGCTACCAACCTTAATGGAAAAAAAAAGACACCAGTGTAAAGTATTCAACCTCCAAGTAATTCTTCCCAACACACATCTCCAGCCCTGGTGAAGGTCATACTGTCCAGTCCTCCAGCAGAATAAATTCATTTACAGCCCTGTGTCCAAGTCAGCCTCATTCTTGAATTACAGAGAAGATGCAACTGGTCTGTATCCAATTAACCCTGGCTTTGCATTTCATCTCGCTCAAAGCATCAGTGCTGTTGCTCAATTCCTTAAATATTCTGTAAAGCCTCCTAGAGGCATTTTGACTCGTTAAATTTCAGTGTCTGCCAGGATCTTTRTCACACTGTTAATTCAGGAGATTAATGGGAATTAAAAATGGTGGCCTTTAAAAATTTAATTGTAACAGATGCTACACGGAATCTAAAGGAARGGAACAATTGTCATCAAGCTGTTTTTTCAGGGAGCTAAAATTTCTTCCTTAATTATAATTCTGAACCTGCTCTTTGTGTTTTGGGAGATATCCTGAAGTTACAGCAAATACATATCCTCTCCCTATCAGAAGAGTTTTGTTTTCACCCTAATTTCTGTTAATCCTTGAATAAAGCTAATATATTTTTTTTCTAATTAACAGCTCTTTTCAACTCAGCTGACAGTGAACARAGTAGAGGAAAATTCAGCATTATGTTCAGAGCTAAACCACATTAGGGTAGAAATTAACAGTGTTAAGCAGGCTGGGAGATAAAAATACTTTGTATAGCACATGTAGAGAGGCTGCTGAAATGGATGTCCCAAAGCCTTTCACACAAAAATGACTTTTTTTGCCTTTTTTTTTGAAATGGATTCCATCCCTTCCACATCTACAGGACCAGTGACAGGTTCTAGCYTAGTGTGCAGCAGCGTTAATAGAATAATTGATGCAGGAATAGTGAAATAGATGATGTGTAAAATGGCAGGCTGCATAATTGTCTGGAGTGAGTTCAAGTATTTCTGCAGTGAAAAATCGTCCTGTTTTACACTCCCATCACGTCTCCTCGCTGCTGCGTGGYAAGCAAATTTCATTTGGAGATGATCCCAAGATGCAGTTGATTTACTGGCGGGATTCCAGAAGGCAGGAGGTYAAAACCTCCTCACCCCAACCAAACAGCACCTGGGAGAGGCATTACAGRGTCCCACTGCTTTGGGGGAGTAATCACACCAATGACACCGTGGTCACAAACACAGAGCTCATCAGGGTGGATCTGTGCCACTGGGCTGGGGCAGAACAGCTCCTGATTAAAGAATGAGAAATGTCACTTTTTAATATTTGACCCTTTTTTTGCGATATAAAATAACGTCTGATAGAAAAAGGGAGAATGGAAAGAACATGAGTTTTTAAAATCATGACACAATTAATTCCTGCTCCTGTGAAACATGCAAGAACCATTACATTTGCATGGCATTCCTCATCAAATCACTCGTAGACTACTGAAGCAATTAGAAACTAATTGCTACAAGATTCCCCCAAGAGATGGMTGATGGAAACAGGAGGTGGCCAGAGGCTCACAGACAGAGCTGGATCWGTTTCTTTGGCAATCTCTAAGAATATTCCATTTCTGGAGCGGTGCAGAGGTGACTGTGTGAGCTCACACATCACTGCTGCAGATGCTGACACACCAACATTCCCTCTGTGCACTGCCCAGGATCACTGGGAGTGGTTTTGTTTGAGCCACAGAAATCATGCAGCTGGGTTTTTAACTCCTCTCTCCACTGCTGCACCAATTCATCAGCTCTCCACCAATCCTTCACTCTCCAGCTCTTCCCCAGCCCTCACCCCTGCAGATGGACTGTCATTTCCACGATAAATGGATCATTTCTGTTAATGGGAATGACACCAGGCTGGCCTCTGCCACACAGCATTTCCCTGTCCTGCCACAGACAGGGACAGGAGCCGGGCTGAGCTGGTCATTGTCACTCTGTGTGAGGCAATAATGACCCCAGGGAGCACCTCACAGCGCCCTTCACCTTTCTGGGGACAGATATTGTAGATTCTTTCCTCTGCTGACCCTTCCTGCTGATCCTCACCCCTGCACAAAAGAGTTTCTTGTTCCTCGCAGGTTTTGAGTCAGCTTCTCCTCTCAGTTATGCACCCAACAGCCCTGGGTCAAAGCATTCKGAGTCCTCTTTGTGCCTGTGGAAATCAGCAACTTTGCAACTATGGTTAAAACAAAAGGATGTTAAACAACCCTCTGTACATTCATATCCATTAAAAGATGCAGGTGTTTTGTTTGGTTGTTTTGCTGCTGCGGGGTTTTTTTTGTTTGTTTCAGAGTTTTTTTAATTTTGTTGTGGATGCCAGGAAAGATGTGTTGTGTGTTCATGATGGGAATGCTGCTCATACATAAACACATTGCTTAGAGACTGAGCACACATTTGTGAACAGAAATGTGAAATAAAAGGGCCAAAACCCCACTGACACATGAGCCTCTTGGTGCAGATCTRCTGAATTCCACACAGCATCAATCGGACTTTACTTCCTGATTACACTGACAGGACTTCTGAAACTTTGTATTCTTAGTTTTACCTCCTCCAATGTTTTACAGCCTCCCTTTGCTGCCTTCCCCTTTCATCTCAGRCCCAGATCATTTCTGACAGGTAATCCAGCAATATCAGCCTCTCCCGTGGCAATCTCCCTCCCCTCAGTGGTGTGCTTTCAATTTGCTCCAGCACWCTCATAAACATCCAGCACAGACAGCCAGGGCTGAGCTTTTTAAAGAAACATTGAATTTCTGCCGTTCCAGTCGGGTTCAAGAACCAGGGAAACACGGCATTTCAGGAGCACGGGACAGCAGGAATAAGTGGAGAGAGGCAAGTGTAACAACACCAGTGTTATATTTTCCCCGGTGCCTCAGAAGAAATAACGYTCAGCCCAGAATATACATTTCCACCAGGAATGCGGTGCTGGAGTTCACTAAAATGTCACTGCGCTAAAACAACCACACTTTTCCTTTCTCTTCTTTCCCCCTGTGTGCCCAGGCAGCGAAACATCTGTAACCAAATAAGGCAGCACACGAGCTTCCTTTAGAAAGAATTAGGGAATCGTGTCCTGACAATTAACATGCTGGTGCAGTCAATTCCTGGAACATCAACTCAACCATGATACTCGCACACTACAACAGCCTAACAAGCATTTTGCTTTCGCTGTCTTGAACTCAAACACGCCAAAGTAATTTTAAAAACTTGACACTCTTCTCCTTTTGTAGTCCAGGCTAAATATTTTGTTTCTTTCCCCAAGAGAATAGATAATCTACACTATTGTCTTGTTTTAGTTCCAAGGCAGCCTTCTTAGACAAAAGAAAAATGCTGGCTGCCCGGAAAATCAGCCTTAGATAATGAATGGGATGTTTTCTTTGCAACTCCTTTTCACTTCTTGGCAATACCAAGTATTAAATTCACTTTCTAGGCTGACATATTTCAATTTTTCCCAAGAACTCTACTGTCCCTTTTCCCTGGTTATCTGATCTGATCCTGGAGATGCACCCATTGTCCCTGGGTGTGTGTGATGAAGTCACAGTTGTAACCAGCTGGTTCTGACCATGGAAACCCCTGCTTGGGCACACACACAGCATGGCTGGGATGGGCTCTTGCCAAGAGCAGGGCTGGGAGAGCAGAGGGAAGCTCTCCAGCTCCTTGAGTGCAAACCAAACTCTCTCAGTGAGAGGCTGTTCTGCATCCAGACCTCCTTCTCTGGAAGCAAACCCAGACTGTATAATTTATTTAAGGACTTTTATTTAAGTGTACATTTATTTAAGGACTATGAGGGGGTCACAGAATTAAGAATTATATCACAATAAAACATTGACTCAGAACAAAAAGGGTGGTTTTATGTTATTTGACTACTACATGTAAAATTTAAGCTAGTCAGTGGCAGAAAAACTTCTCAGACTTTCCAGAACAGATTTTTCTTCTCTTCAGTATGCAGATGGAAATCTGGGAAATCTGATCTTATGACCTGAACCTTTGTTTTTGCAATCCCATTTAAGGTGCCCATTTAATCCCATTTCAACTGACCAATATTGAACTAAAAATAAAGCATCACTATCGCAAGCTCTGCTGCTATGCTACAGTGGGCCAGTCCAATTCTGCATTAAAGGGACATCTCTGAAGAGCCCTGGGATGCTTTTTATTTAATCCTTTGCAGTTCCTCTAAAGCTAACAAGGGATGTCCCAGAATTTGGGRGWATTTWRGRGAATTTYKTGCTTAYCCTGGTGAGCCCCAATGAGACAGAGGGGCGAGTCTGAGCCCTCAGCATGAGATCAGTGCTCCAAGAACTGTGAGTGCTGCAGAATTTGAATGTGGCACAAGTATTTTGAAACAAATAAGACAACGAGATACAAATAGCAGCTGTATCCCATGTTGTGGTGCCTTGGGTACATGTGAAAAATTATGCCATTCAATGTAAAATTTCCTTTTACTAAATTCAATTTTGAATGTGATGAGAACTTGGTGGTTTGTTTTGGGGTCTTTTTTCCCAGCAGGTAGCTGGACACATAATGACACCCAAGAAAAGGCATCCAATTTGAATTGTGCATATATTCAATTTGAACTGTGTTAATATTCAATTTGAATTGTGCACATATTCATCCTCTTGTAATTTCCCCCTCACGGTTCCAGCCCCTAATAAGATGACTGTTGCTCTCTTGTTTGTGCACACAGCCCAGCCTGCCGTTTGGGGGTTAATGAATGATAGCAAGTGAAAGCATGGAAATAAAATTAGCAATGCCCAGAGCAACCCACTTTATCAAACTCACCAGTTTATAGGATTAGCAATGGATTCCGTGCAAATCTCTGCTATGGGTATTACCAGCAAGATTGATGCCAATTAGCAGTAACAGTGCAGATTATTTGGGAAGAGCATTGACAAGAGTTAAAAGCTGCCTCTACTTTTAACTGTGTTGTTAGGACACTTCAAACTGTGTTGTTAGGACATTTCTAACGGTGTTGTTAGGACATTTCTAACGGTGTTGTTAGGACATTTCAAACTGTGTTGTCAGGACACTTCTAACTGTGTTGTTAGGACATTTCAAACTGTGTTGTCAGGACATCCATTTCAAGCATTCAGATCCACTCACTGGACTGTTTTTAGTCATCTCCCAAGTGCTGTTTGATTTCTCACATGTATTTGTGGCACTGTTTCCTGAGGCACTGAAGAAAGCTGAATTGTTCTTTCCTAAGGTAAATCTTGCACTCTCACCTTCTCTGGATTGGGGTCAGGCTGCCCTCAGCAGAGCCCCACATGGGTCACATCCTCCACTCCTCTGCAGCAGATGTGGTCCTGACCACACAGAGTCCAGAGGGGAAATTCCCTCCTGACCTGAACAGGGATCAGGCCCTAAATCCCCATGGAAATCAGGGACCCAAGGAAGGAATTCCAGGAATGTGTGTGTGGGTGCCTGGAGCAGCAGCAGAGCTCAGCCTGTCTCCAGCAGAGGAACATTCCTGATGGAATACAGCTCCTGAAACCTGCAGCTCTCCTGTGGCAGTCAGGACAGCAAATCCTGATCTAGATTTCATTGATAATCAGATTGGAAAAGGAAAACTGCATGGAAGGTTGACGTTTCCCATACACTCAAACCTATGAGAGAGGCACAAGGCTGGTGCCATGGTAGATAAAACAMCCCTTGGAAAGCCAAGCTTTTCATAAGAGGACCATTACTCTGCCTCTTTACAACCAAGTTTTAATAAACTAATGAAGACAGCAAGCTCTCATCTTTGCACAGGGGATTATTTGGGACCCCGGGGATGTGTGAGCTGGTCCCACTCTGCAGTGACAAAGGTGCTGAGTTTGGCCTCATTCCCCCCACGCACTACAAATGCACTGATGGGTTTTTTCTCTAAAACATTTGGTAATCTCCCAGCCAGTTGATCCTGAAGAAAAGCTGGTTAATATAACTAGGTATTTACAACTGTGACAATTACATTGAAGCAATTTGTGTGCGGACATAATTATGTTTCTAATGAAGATTAACTTAAATTAAGTGCTTTTAATTACAATCTGCACTGCCTTTGGCTATTGTGCAGACAGAATTCTGACATTTATGCCTCACCAGACATGAGATTTATGCTTTGCTGTGTTGAAGCTGACCACAATTACTGGCTGGAGATTCAGTGTGAGRTGCTGCTGACATTGCAAAAGGGCTCAGTGCTGGAAAGCACAGAGTGGAAGGATCAGAGCTTGAACCTTTCAAGAGTTATTTGCTCAAACTCCTCTGATAACACTCCATCTGCCTTTGTGACTGCAAGTTCTTCTACCTGTCTGCTCCAGCTTTCTCCAGAAGAGGGAATGCTGCATTTTATTTCAGTGGGAGCATGTGGAAGTCTCCATATCTGTATAATTTGCTGAAGTCCCTTCTCATGACAACTATGGGAGCCCAGCTTACATATTAGACCCAAATTTGAAAAAAAATTAATTCCAAAGGGTCCTTAGAGGCAGCATCTTCATTATTCAGAAAATCTTGGCATGTAAACTCCACCTACCAGCATTCAAAAGGAATGAGTGATCAAAGCCAGATTACAAATTCATTAGTGATTAATCTGTTCAGGAAAACCTTCCCTGGTGCTTTGCARGAATATGATAGTAATATGATTAATAGCAATAGCTACAATAAGATTATGGCCAAAACCACAAACAGCTACTAAGAAACAAACACAGGAGCCTTGGAGTTCCCTTCCTAAAGAGATCTTGTTTGGTGGGGATGACTCCAGAGCTCTGTGCCCTTCCAGTGTGCCTGGAGACCTTCACAAGCCTGATCATTGCACTGAAGAGTTGGCAACAAGAGATCTCAGCACTGGAGCTGCATTTCACTGCCAGAATTGCAGTGCCTGGCCTSCTTTATGCCCTGTGCAACCGAATGTCTGCAGTAAAATTGGAGATGACATTAGGCAGGGCAGAACTTAGCCCAAGGCTTCCCCTTTCAGGGTTTGCCTTCTCTCTCTCAATGTGTTGGAGTGGGAATGAGTTACAGCAAATATTTCCTCTCTCCTCCCTCYTTTCTCTGTCACAGAAACAGTGATCACTGTCAGCACATGTGACACACTTCACCTCCAGCTCATCCCCATGGCTGGGCACATGAGCACATTGTCCTTCCTTCCCAGGGGGCTGTGACAGCCTCTGCCTGCCCCCTCAGCAAGGGGAAACCAGGAGGTGCTAAATTCCCCTTAAAACATAATCTCAACACAGAGAAGGAGGGTTTTGTGCAGTAAGAAACACAGAAATTCTCCTCCAAAAGTTACAGCCTGTTTGGTTTGTGTCACATCAAAGAATCACAGAATGGTTTAAGTTGGGAAAGAACCATGAGATCGTTGAGTCCAGCCACTAACCCAGCACTGCCAAAGCCACCACTCAGTGAGAATAATGCTCATCCCACTWAGCATTCATTCCAATACATATTTCATCATGTTGATGCATATTTTATTGCACTTTTTGTACCAATTCCTCCAGCATTTTGCTTTTGCAATGGTGCCTAATAACCCATGATTGCATGCAGCCCTGTGTGCATGTTTGTGACCGGTGTGATTCCCTCCTGTCCCGAGGAGGGAATGATCTTTCCAGGCTCCTGTTTTCCCTGTGTATTGCTCCCAGTTTAGTTCTCCCTGCTTGGGTTTCTCAGCCCATGAATTTCCATGACAAGAATTATCCCATTTTGTCTCTTCCCAGCTTCACTCAGRCCATTCCTATAAACATCACCATCCAGCTTTCTAAGATATATCATCTATGGCCACTGTACCCAGATAAACCAAATATTTTAACTTCTACATTCACCCACAGTCCTCCTGATTGGATTAAGACTTATTCACAGAAATGCAGATTATTTGGTAAAATATGAAGAAAAATACATATTTGGACAGAAGATAAACCAAAGTTCACCATCTTTTTTTTTTTTTTTTTCCCTGAGCTGCTGTTTCTGAGTTAAGAGGCTGGCTCATGGGTGGCCATTGCAGTGCACCACATTCTGCAAAATCAGGCAATGGAAACCACGAACATTTGTGAAGTACTTTATTTTCTACGTGTTATTTGACCCGCCAAAGAAACTCCCAGCTTTTGAGAGCTCAGCAAGAAGGATGTACAGCACAGCTGATGATTCAGTTCATTCCACAGCCCAAGCTAATCCTATAAAGAGCCACCTGAAAATGCATAAAAGGTGGTGCCTGCAGAGCTGTGCCTGTGTGTTTATGTTCATATACTTTATGTATATTTATATCCTTCTGTGCAAGAACACAAAGATAATTTCCCATCCTGAAAGAACACACAATATGATATTTTACAATATCCCAGAGGAAATGAGGACAGGTTTCCCCATCAGATCCTCAAGGACAAGATGTCAAAGCAGCTCTTGAAGGTCCTACATCAAATTAGTCCCTGTAAGGAAATTGTTCACTGTCTACAGAAATCACTAGTGGCTTTAACAACCCATGTTAGAACTTAAGGCATTTGAATAAAGCTTCATGAATGTATCAAAATAATTTAAATCAATGCACTTTGCAGAGTTATGTCTTTTTAATCAAATGCCATATATGTTTTTGCACTCAAATTTAACACATGCATTTTAGGCTGTTTCCCTATGAGAAATCGAATAAACAAATTTCATATGTATTTATTTCTAGCAGTACAAAATGCATCCCCTTTCCCAACACACTTCAGGGCACATTTACAGAAACTAATTAAAAAACACACACACACGTATACACACACACTTGTCTATATATTTATATAAATACATATAAAGTTATCATCTTTGTGGACACCCAACCGTGCCCAGGGAAACACAAGAATTAATAACACCACTGACATTTTTTTTATGTGTTTCAGGCTACTGGTGAGGCAGTGTTCAAAGGTGAAGGCTTTCAAATTAAAGTTATTCCTGAGCTGTTGGATTTGGGAAGCCCTCAGGGAACCTGCCCGACCCCTCCTGGTGCCTCAGCCCTCGAGTAAGAGGAGCCCTGTTAGGAATTCACACCCCAAACTTTCTGCAGTTCTGAAAATCCACGTCAATACCCTGATTTTGCTCTTTGACAGAAGAGCATGGAAAGAAAAAGAGAAGGAAAAAGGTGTTTTAGCAAATGACAGCCTTACACTTTTCTTCCCCCTTCTTGATGTTCTCTAGGCAGAAGAGCAGAGAACAAAGGCCAGAGTGSCAGGTTCCAAAGGGCTGGATTAGCACACGGAGGCTCCCCAGCAGCAGATGGCCACAGGAGCCCCTGGGATAGGATATCACAGCCACTGATCCTCCTGGGRGAGCACAGAACAAAGCCTGGTCCCTTGACAAGCACACGGAGAACAGTCCAGATCCCTTCCCTAACTACAGCCAGAATCTTGTCTGGGTGGCTTCAGCCAGTTTGCTCTTTGGCCAGTAAAGCACAGACACTAAACTGGCTGAACTGAGCTAAATTCGACCATTGTGCTCTCTCACTGAAGGTGACATTACCCAGCTTGTTCCCTGATCCACGCAGCACTAAGGAGCACTGACACAAACCAGGGCCCAGAAATATCTCCTGACAATGCAAAGGCACCACAGTGTCCTCTGCCCACTCCTGTGGGTGTCTCAGCAAGCACCAGCCTGGGGAGGGCAGGCACCCACCTTTCCTGCAGCCAGGAGTGTGGATGAGGAGGGGCAGGACATTCCCTGAGCATCCAGGTGCTCCAGGAACAGGWAAAGCCATTTATCTAACCAGCAGAACAGCTTGAAAAGCATCCTCTAATGAACAGCAAGCTTCAATTTTCACAAAGGATGCTGAAAAAGCACCACTGACTCCATTTTAGCTAATTCCTTTCTCCTGTTCTTTCAAATCATTCCCTTCCCTGTGACAGATTAAGGATAAAGAGGCTCCTCTACCCAGCTACACTTGGGGCAAGTAATGATGCCAAGCTTTAGGTCACCAGCCTGTTTGTTGCCTTCTCCTTTCATCCTGCACTCTCCATGCACACCTTTCCCACAAGGAATTCTTTATTCATATTTGAAGCTGTGAAAAAAAACAAGTTATTTCAGCTGCTCACACCTACAGCCCTATTTCCACCTGGAGGTCCTCCAGGGACAAGTGGAGATTAATTGTGCCCTCCCTAAAGTCCTTACTTTGATAAATGGAGTTTGGCTCCATGCTTTGTCCAGGAGGAGCAATTTCGAGCAGGTTTGGAGTGCRGAGTGTGGCTGTTCAGCACAATGCAGTTGGGAGCCTTGTTAATTGACAAGGAAAAATAGAAATAAACCTTCCAAGGACTGTAGGGAACCAGGCTACATCAGTGGGGGAAGTGAGAGTGGTGTGGGAAAGGTTTGCTCAGCTGGGCAGGGGAGGAGGGGAATGCTGAAGCCTCTCTCAGCTGAGTGACCTGGACCAAGAGGGCTGAGGGGGTAAAAAAAAAGAGAAATCAGTGAAAAAAAGGGGTCTTGGCTGCTTTTAGGACCAGTGGGACATCTCCTACCCATAAAATGAGAATGGCAGCCCGTGTAATGCACCTGAGCTGCACTGGGAATGCCCTTCCTGAGGACTCAGCATCACCTCCCACATCCAACACCGAGGTCTCTTYATTCTCCAAAAGTACTTGATTTCCCTGGATTTTGGTCTCACYCAGCCTTGAATAATTTAATCAAGCATGAGGTGCCCGGAGTATTCTTACGCTTGACTAATTGCTTGTTTTGGAAGGTGCTCTTTTTTCCCCCAAATTAAAAGATGTTCTCAGCCAAAGTAATCCTGTTTTGTTGAGCCATAAATCCATTTATGCAAGTTACCAAAGTTACCACCCAGGTTTTGAGGGCTGGAAAACTTAAAGAGCATCCTGTACTGAATCACAATACTTCTCCATTTCATCAATATTCCCTGAACTTCCCACTCTGAACCCCTGCAGGAGGAAGTGTCTCTCCCTATCAGTGTCCTTACATTAAAATTGTTAATCTTTCATGCTGCCTGCTGGGACCGTCTGAGAAAGGAACCCAGAATAACCACAGTCATCACAACAATTCTAAACTTTGAACTTAAATTCATCCATTTGGCACCTGTGATTACTGAATTTGAGCCCAATTTGACACTGCCCTTATTTTGAGGCAGATTTGCCACAGCGTTTCCTTTGCCATGTGCCAGTTCGATTACGGATACTCTGTCTCCTTCCAGATGCACTGAACTCCCCTCCTGCAGACTGTGAGAAAATCACTTGGCTCCCTTTCCACAGCTTTATTTTATTCCATTACATCAGGCAAATAAATAAGACTGGTTTGCATTCACTTAGTCCATCACTTAAAATTTCCTGCACTTGTTTTTTATTCTGAAAAGATACAAAAAAAATAAAGCATCCAAGCCCCATCCATTGGGAACCTGTGTACAAAAATATCTATATTCTTTCTTATTCYAGGAGAAATAAAGGGACAGAAAGAAAGAGGAATTATTACAACATCTCCCCATGAGGTAAATGTTGGTTCTTTCAKATAATTGAATTTTATTACTGGTGTTCAAGGGCCAAATACTGTTTGAGCTTAATCTTCAGTCCACCAACTTTATATGAATTCTSGAGTAAAAGGGAGAATAACCTGGCCAAATTCACTATACTAAGTGAATAAGTACYTGCCTCATACAGACAATTTTCTTTTGTAACTTCCAAGATCTTGTAYCTTTGTTATAATTCACCCTGTGACAATGCTTAGAGCAGCAGAGATGCCAATAAATGGCTCTGCTCACTGTCCTCATGCCCCAGGGACAAGCCCCTGACAGAACCAGTGCTTCCCTTACCCAAGGCCCCTCAGACTGGAGATCTGCTCTGGCAAGCAGATGCAGGTGACTTAGTTGATAAGGTTGAAATAATAATTGGACTGGGTACCTCTTAAAACCATGGAAATGAACKTTTTGACCTCACTGATGTCCCTGTTGAGCTCCCCAAGAAGATGAACTTTTCCAGTCYGGCGCACTGGCCGTGCTGGATTTAGCCCACCCTGAGCATTTGGCCTTCAACAATTTTCTGTCTCCTTGCAAKAAGGAAGCAGCACATCCCCCAGGCACCCTTTCATTCACCTGTGCACACACACATTTTCATTCTCTGCCCACTGGGGTGTGYAAAAATGCCTCTTCCCTTGCCTGTCTCCCCGCACGGGCACTGCTGCCCTGTCAGCCACCTGCACTAATGCGAGCTGGGGCAGCACCTTGGCAGTGCCCTGGGTGAGCCAGGGCTGTTTCCAGGGCACTGCCACCACAGCCAGGCACAAGACCCCCGTGTTTGCTGCTCTTCTGCCCTGCTGTGGCTTTGGGGACCTCACCCAGCGAGTTCTGCTCAGCCCGCACCCCCAGAGCTCTGCTCCGTCATTCGCACCAACACCAAGCGAGCCCAGACTGCAAAGGAAAGAGAAAATCAGGGGCTCTGTGGGCAGCTGGGTGATAAACAAGCACCCCACTAATAGGATTAAACTCTCGCTAGATTACAAGTGTGTCAAGTTTACAAACAATCAGATTGGGGCCGTGCCCTCAATTTGCAGTGTGCGATGCTGCAGGTGGCAGCTCTGGGGCAGGCACACCCAGCCCTTTGCTACTCACATAATTTACACTTGGAAATTAAACACAGTGCCCTCATCCTCCCCAGTCAGACATTTTCTTATTTTCTTTTCAGCACATGAAGGGGATCCCCAGCTCAGCCCCTCTGACCACTCGTGCCTGCTAATGGTCCCTGCACAGTGCTGAAGCCAAATGCGAGCTGGAGCAGATGTCTGCTCAGTGAGTAAAAGAAAAATCKGTAATTACCTCCAAAGGAGTGGAGGAAACCTGGAATCAGGAGATTGTTTTTTGCCTTCTGCAGGTAAACAGATAAATGATTGGATTGGTAAAGTCCAGCTGTCTTACAGATTCTCAGATGAGATTTGAACCCCTCTGCTCCTCCCTGCTCCAGTCTGTCTGCTCAGCACATCCCTGTAAATTAATGAGCCAAAGTGGGGTCTCCAGAGGTGCTTGTCTGACCCTCCACTGGTAGGAGGAAAAGGGGCAGAGTCCTGGGCGAGGGAAGGCTCTGGGCAGCAGGAGCCTGGCTGGCTGACATGTGACAGAATGAAAACAAGATAATTAGGGAAGCACCTCTGAGCAAAACCCCCCTTCCGAGCGGGCAGAAGTTATTTCTTGGAGCCCTTTTCCGCAAAACGCCGCTCCTCTGGCACAGCCCGAGCGGCTCAGCTTTSTCAGCTTTTGCAGCGAGCCGAGGCAATTCCAGACAAAGGATGCGCCTTTGGGAGGGAGAGAGCTCGGTTACATCACTGCTGCCGGCTCCGGCAGGATGCTCTGAGAGGTGCGATCGCAGCTCCGGAGATGCTGCGTGCTCGGTGCCTTCACCTCCCCTGCTCAGGGAACTGTGCTACCGCTCAGAAAATATCCTGAACTGCTCGMTGATGGAGAAATTAGGAGAGATTTTTTTCTTCTGCTTGTTTTGTTTTGCCTCTGCAGCAATGAAGAGGACAAACACTGAGCCTCCTGCCTGGAGCTGCCTCAGACGCTGGCAGGGAGAAAATAGTAAAGGTTGTTTTGTCTGGTGCCTAAGTGGATAAAATGGCAGATTTGCCCTGAGAGAAAACTGGGTAATTTCTAAGACTGGCAGAACAATGTTCTGTTAACAGTATCATGTTCAAAATCYTCTGTACTCCCTTTCCAAATGCATTTTTAAACTGTTAGCACTCAAGCAAGGGACAGAGGTAACGCTGTTAGGAAGGACAAGGGAAAGCAATATGAGCTACACTACTTTGGTTTTAAAAGCAGCTTTAGGAACATTTTATCAGCCAGGGTAAGTCAATAAACCTGCACTGTTTTTAATGGAGTGTCCCAGGCTTACACAAGTTCTTCCTCTGCAAATAGMACCTCAGACCYTGCCGTTCACAGCATCTCAAATTCRTGCTTTGGGGATATTCCATTGTCAAGAAGGATCTATTTTCCCAACAGTTCTCTTGCAAACGCATCCCAAAATGTGACAGCCAGACAACTCCCACACCAGCCCTGCTAATGGATTTCTGCAGTGTCTAGACCTGCATGCTCTGTGCTTTGGGAATATGTTTGTTTTGAGTGCTCCCAGAAATAGCATCCCCACCACTGGGCCATCARTTACATGGGTGCTACCCACGGGTCATTCCTTCACAGCTCCCCASCGAGAGGTCAGCAGCCTGCTCCCAACCACGCAGCTAAAAGGAAGGACGGGGATACAAGCCTGGAGTATCATGCCTGGTTCTTACAAATGGACTTAACTGGTAATTGTGCAGCTGGAGRTGCAGCCTGCTGTCTCTCCCTGAAGCCCTGAGAGCAGCACAGAGGTTGCTGTCCTGCTCGGGAAGGAGCTCAAATATTGGAGCACAGTCCCCAAGTGGCACCAAACAGAGCCCTGTGAGCCGACCCCAGCATTCCTGGTGTGCAGAGACCAGGGGAATGGGGTGAGGGCAGGGTGAGGGCAGGGTGAGGGCTGCTCTGCACCATCTGGCAGGCACAGGATGTGCTCTGTGCCCCACAGAAAGGGGCAGCAGCAGTGGCTGATGGAATATCTGCTGTGCCAGCGATGCCAGGGGCTCAGCTCCCCAGGGAATGGCTGCCAGCACACAGCACTGTGCATCCCCTGCCAGGACAGAGCTCACACTGCATCACTCTCAGAGCAGGGCCAGGGGCACATCTGACACTCCAGCTCACCACCCCYTTCACTGCTCCTGATGGAGACAATRAAATCCCTGAGGCTGTTGATGGTGTTCATTCTCCACGTGCTGCAGCGTGATCYRAGCAGCACCCACAYCCACAGCCAGCCAGGGAGCACCTGYAATCCCCTGAGAGCGATCAGCACTCGCTGCTGCTGTGAATTCCCACTCAACAGGCAGGTTAGGGAGCTTTAGCCTGGCCCTGGCARACTCCAGCTGTCTGATATGGAGTTTATCAGGGCCTGGCTGGTGGCTGAATTCAGACACTGCACATGTTCCCAGTCTGGGGCCGAGGTCCCAAAGTGTCACAGAGTTTGGTCTCTCCTGAAGCTTGGATCTTTTCTCTCTGACAGGGATTTAAAATCTGAAATTAGGCTGAGGCAGCTCCAGTCACGTCCATTTCTGCATTCAATAAGATGCTCTGTTTTTATGGGAGAAAAGGTAGAAAGTGCTGAAACAGCACTGGGCAACAGACAACAGGCTCTGCTCAGGCACCTTTAGCACAAGAAAATGCTGATGTAGGGCATCAAGACCAGAAAATATCAGAATTGCTTTAGTCAGGCTGAAAAAATGACATGCAATTATCAAAACCATTAGAAAAGGCTGCATTTGCAGGGATCCACCCAGAGATTTGATCACTGCCACAGCTTCCTCTGGATTTCTTAACATCCCAAACTGAGCCCAGCCAGGGCAGGGCCATCTGCAGGAGGGGACAGACCTGCACACAGGTCACTAACTCCATGCTGGAGACAAGTAAAACAATACAAAATAAAAGCAGCTCTTGGGGATGCTGTGACCTTTGCTATTACAGATGGGTTTATTCTAAATGACAGAAGCATTTAAATGACCGGGTAATGGTTTCCCCCTCCAAAATTGCATTTCTTGCTCCATCAGACATTGCTGACTCTTAAATTATAGTTTGTCATRAAGGAGGTTTTTCCAGTCTTTGCTCCACAGGAGTTGGCTGGGCCAGTGATATCATTCCCAAGGAAAAGCCACAAACTTTAAGTGAGCTACAGTCAAATTCAATTAAAAACAACACAAGTATTTAGAGTTACAAAGAACAAAACTTTCCACAGCCAGCTGGCCTGGGGGAAATAAAAAAAATCATCAAGGCTTAGTTAGTGTAGCAGCAGATTTGAGTCWGTGTGTGCTGGCATTTTGGATGCAAATGCTGCAAGGGCTGCACTGGGAGAATGGGGATAAAGGAGTGACTGTTGAGGAGCCTCAATCGTGCCCCAGTGAAAAGAAATCCAAAGTGCAGCATGGAGTAACAACGGGGCAGACAAAGAGCAGCCCAGAGGGGCTGAGGCACCGAGAGAGCAGGCAGGGAGCAGCAAGAATCTGCAGGGGAGAAATGGGGTAAAACAAAGCGCTGCTCTGGAAGGGCTTGGGCAGAGGGAGTCACAGTCACACAGGTTTGTTCCTAATGCCAGCTCAGCGCTGCTGCCTGTAAAGCTGTGCTCACACTGCACTCACACTGCACTCACACTGCACTCTGGGGTTATCCCAGCTGGCTCAGACCCACCTGCCCTGGGTGTGAGGAGGCACAGCAACCACGGGGGGAGGATGCGCCACAGGAGCACAGCCTGGTGCTTCACTGGCACCCAAAATTATCTCCAAAACCAGAACAGGAGATACAAGCATGGCCCTTCTGAGGCTGGGAAATGACCCTCTGTGTGYGAGGCAATGAACTCCCTGCTGTGAGGGGACACACATCCTTGTTTTCAGAGGTGACAGTTCAGGAACAGCSCTGCTCCTGCTCCTGCCCTTGCCATGGAAGGCACTGCACCATCAGAGGCCATGGCCTGTCAAGTGTTCTGTACACTGCAGAAAGAAGTGTCCGTGCCTGAGAGATGAATGCACATCAATACAGGAAAGGGGGAGTTGAGGGCACTGCCCAGTCCCTGCCATGGTCTGTATTTCAGCCTTTTTAGTACTACTTGAGGTTATATAATAATGTAAATCACAGGTTTATTCAGGGTGACACCACCTGCACTGATGGATGGACACTGCCTCCAGCTCAAACCCTGGAAGCCCAGGACTCAGGGAGCTGTGTCAAGCTGCAGGGCACAGCCTGGATCGCTGCAGGGCTCGGGAGAGAATCCTATTCCTCCCACTCCTATACTTGCCCAGGGAGCATTTCCAGCCAAAGCAGAGTCAGCCAGGGGCAAAATGAAGGCCTTGGTAGGTTAATGGGCTCATTTGGTGTGGCAAATCCTCTGAAACCCACTGACAATTTGGGAACATAATCCCCTCTCTTTCATTAGTAACATGCTTCAGTCTCCCCTACAAACTGGAGACTACAGTTTCCCTGCCACCCCAAACTTACACACAGTGATCTTCCTCAAAAACGATGGGCCCATCAAAGTGCCTGGTAGGAACGTCTTTGCCCCCGAACACAGTGAGGATTAAGGTGTGAAATTCCTATTAGGGCAAGGGGATTAGGCTGCTGCATTTACATAAGGATTTGACACAGAGGATCAGTTCATCGGTGGTGATGCACAGCCTCTGCCAGGGGCTGAGCGCTGATGTCTCAGCAGACAGGGAAGCTCCTCCTTCACAAATGTGCTTACATCTTCCTGCAGGATGCTGCTGGAAAGGCCAATTCCTCCCTGATCCCTTCAGCGATCGCTGTAAACCCCAAAGCGTGAGCTGCGGGATTGCCCCGATTATCCTCTCCGCACATTTCCATCCCGAGCGCTGCATCGGGGAGTCATTGATGAGGGAAAGTGCAGGATTTGGAATCAGCAGAATCCACGCAAATACCACACACACAAAAAGGAAAATACCCGAGAAGCACCAGCTCGGGGATGAAAACTGTGCCAGAAGTGCCGGTATTAGAGTGACAAAATGTTTTCAGGGCAAAAAAGAGACTGTAGCTTAAGTAGGAGTTTTTAAAGAAAGCAATTCCACCCTGGGTGCTGTTTCCTCACTGAAAAGGTTCATGAAAAGGCCCTGTGCAGGCATGTGGGCATAAATAAAAGGTCCACAGTGTCCATACAACCCCTGCTATCACAGATCATGAGTGAGAGGCACTAAAATTGAGAGTCCTCGTTGTTACAATCAGATCAGAAGGTCACACCAGCATAGCCCTCTCCCCAGCAGCTCTGCACGCCACATTTAGCACTGAGTTAGGCAGGTACCTTTCCACTTCAGTTCACGCTCCTCAATCTTTCCTGACTTTAGCCCTGCAAGCAGAGCAGCCCAACTCTCRAAAGGTGCTTTTACTTCTTGGTTCCTCGGGGCTTTTGATGTGGGAGGAAAAGGCAGAAACCAACAACACTTTCTGGTCTTGAGTTCAACAGCAGAGCCTCAGTACGTTCATACMTCAGTTCATCCATCTTAGTGTGTGTTTCATCAGTGAACTGTAAATATTTAGTGTTAGGGTTTRCTTGTTTGGTTATCACACAGCACTCTGCATGATTAAATGACTCAGAAGCAGTCAACACCTGACTAGARTCAATATATTATTCATTGTTTTATCTTTCACGAAATCTGAGTTGCACTGTGCTCTTCTGAGGCAGAGGAGGAGTCATTAATYGCTATTTCATAGATGGGACCTGCACAGCACAGGATTAGCACAAAGAATGAACAGGCAGGCAGTCACACACCGGATTAAGGAACAATGATTCAGAAATCCAAATCCCTGTCTCACATGTTGCTTTTATGCAGAACCTGGTAAAAGCCTGCCTGAGCCAGCAGTGGAAATCATGGAAATCACACCTTTTCATTTCATTCCTGCATTTCTGAAATAACAAGCCACTCCTGGCACACGCTGTCACTTCCCTGACTCGGTGAGAAAAAGGTGCGTGTTAAAGAAGCCATAAATAGTATCTGCTGGTGCTCCCTTTTCCATTATGTTGTCTTTGATTCGGGTCCTTGCAATTACCGGGAACAAGAGAAAGACAAATAAAATCATCCCAGCTGTTTGTGGCAGCCAGCCCCGGCCTCCCAGCTGAGAGCTCTTTGTGCTGCTGAGAGCGTCACCAAGCAACCAGCCCTTGCAGCTGCCAGGCTGCAGAGACCCCTGAAAGCATGACTTATKGAAAGGAAGCACACGGGAAGGCTGGGACTGAATCAATCTCAGCTTTGTCTCCTGCCTAAATATGGCACCAGAGATCGCCCTCACCCGCTGAGGGGGCAGAACCCGGATCTGATTTGGTTTGTTTGGTTTGTTTTTTTTTTTAGTAGCCAGATCCTTGCAGGACTAAGGCCAGGTATTCTTGAAGCTGTAACTGGATGTAAGGAAAAAGAATGGGGTTCAGTCTGTTGTAAGACTTTTGCTCTCCATCAGCCTTGGCTGGTGGTCCAAAAAGCAGCAAAGGTGGCCCCCAGTGCAGCTGCCAGAATGACTGCATTGTCCCACTGAGTCACACCCACGTGTAAGTCAAGTGGAGGTGAAAAAGGATTGTCTGGTAATTGAAACAATATGGGAAGCAAAGCAGAGCAAACAGGCAAATCCCCCTGCACACAGGCAGGAAGTGAATTAAATGGGAGGAGGGAAAATGGAGAGATAAGTGACCATTCAAAGTGGGCTCTTCTTGGTACTGATTGTACAGCACTTTAGAGATGGCTAATAGACATTTTTTTTTTCCTGCAGAATTTAGGAGGATTGAGAAATCCTGAGCTACAGCATTCCAGCAGCTCTCAGCAGTCCTACAAGCGAGTCCTGTTTTACCCAAAGGCAGCTGAGACAGATGTGTGAGAACTCTTCCAGCCTGGACATTAAAGACAAATTGACAAACTCATTTCAGCTCCCCGTGAGTTTAAATGCGTCACAGCAGCCCTGTCTGAAAGCACCAAATTAATTACCTCACCCGTGGTCACACAGCACAGCTGGATTCGTGCCAGGAGCCCTCAGCYCCACTCCTCAATACCTGCAGCACACTGCCACTCATCTGTGACACCAGATATTTCCGTGGCAATTACCTCCTYGTTTGGAGAGAAAGAAGCTCTTTGTGAGCGGTGCTTGGAAGAAAAAAAAACAAGTTGGTTTTCACTCATTAAGAGATCTGTAAAGCAGTGCTCAKCGCACTTCTGGCCCAATTTTATTTTTCCTTTCCTCCCTACTGTCTGCTTTACACTACCTTGACCCCTTCTCACATGGAACTGGAAACAACCCAAACAATGCATGTCAGGAAGAGATGGAATTTTTTCCAGCATCCCCTTTTTGGAAGAAAGAGTCCTTCTGCAGAAATAGTGTAAAATGGARTAGTTCTGCACTGCTTAGCACTAAATCACCACCTGCTGCCAAGAGCAGYGCAAAAACTTCATAAAGCAGTGCATGATATGGGTAAAAATTCAAGGAAAAGGAGACATTTCAAGAGCTGTTCTCCATTTTAAAMCTGCAAGAAATGCCAAGATTGTAAAGATCTCCGTTGCTCTCCAGTGCTAAAAATAACATTCACCAACAACTCCATCGAGTCTCTCGTACAAAATTCAGCCTTATGGCTTYCATTCTGATTGAGAAACACACACATCATTCTGCAACCTCCGTGACTGGGGTTGTCTAAAATGAAGGAAATCCCCAGCACCATTTATTCTCAAAATATTCAAATTCACCAGAAGCAAAAGAGATGCTTCAAATTTCAGCTGGCATTAAGAGATGTAAGTTCTTGTTTCTAATCCATTATGAAGGGCTTTCAAGTAGGCAAGAATAACRTTCTCAGATCCCAGTGTTGGCTACCTCACTTGACTCTTTGATACACTTCATTTACATGTAATCCTGCAGCCTGCCAGCAGTTGATAAGGTTCCTGATATCTGGGAAGTTGAGTTCATGAGGGGCTAAAGCTGAGCTCCATGATGGGAGGCTGCTCAGGTTTGAGGTTTCACAGAATTTTTTGCTTGTCTGCAAACGCTTCACAGCATTTCTCCCCAAATAATTCATCTGCCAAGTTAAAAATTCTTGACAAATTTGAAATGGCTGCACTGGATTTTTGTGCTTTTTTTTTCCATTATTGAAACATTTTATGGGTTCCTATTAACTCAGGGTGGTATGGAAGAAAAGTGAGGGGTGTGCTTTTCTCTCCACTTCAGTGATAACTGTTTGGTAGATAAAAAGAGTGCAAAAGTCACATATTAAAGAAGTGGCTGAGAGAAATTACAAATGCTGAGGTTGTGGCTCCACAACCCATCTGAGTGAGGAATGGATGAGTCCRTCCCACCAAGAGTAAGACATTGACAAGCACCAAATTTCATGTCCCTCATGTGAAGGGCAAAGTCACTCCCTGCAGCTTTGACAARCCCAGCAATATTTCAAAGGTTCCACCACAAAATCAAAGTTTGTGTTGGAGGGGACCTTTAAAGGGCATCCTGTCCAACCCCCCTTCCATGCACAGGGACCCCTTTCAGGTTCCAAAYCCTGTCCAACCTGGCCTTGGACATTTCCAGGGATGGAGCAGCCACAGCTTCTCTGTGCCAGAGCCTCACCATCCTCCTTGTAAAAAACTTCTTGCTTTCACCCAATCTAAACCCACCCTCTTTTATTTAAAACCACCCTCTTTTATTTAAAACCACTCTACCTCATCCCAGGCTGAAAATGTGTCCCCATCTCTGTGACAAGCCACTTTACTCACAGAAAGGCTGCACCCTGCCCTGCCCTGCAGTGGGAGCAGAGGGGTCACCCCACTGGAGAAATTCAGGGTATTCCCATTGCAGAGTTACAGCTGGAGCTTCTCTCAGCACCTTTGCACAACAACGGGAAGCTCTGGATCTCCAAAGGAAGTGATCCTGGGTTCCAGGCCCCTCCACAGCCCAGCCACAGGAAAACTCCCAGGTTCATCATTGCAGGCACAAAAATACAGCCAAAATCTGGGTGATTCAGCACTCCAGAGGGAACAGGCTCTGACCCTTYGGAATCTCCTTGGTGTCTCAGCAAACCCCAGTTACAAAAGCCTGCACAAGCAGCTGCAGGAGCCAGCCCASCCCTCCTGGCTGCTCCAGAGCATGGCAGAGGGCTCAGTGCAGCACAGACCCTCCAGCAGCTCTCCATTTCCTTCCATGCTCTGAGACACAGCTGAGAATGCAGAGAGGTGCAGTGGAAAGATAAGTGGAATACAGCAATATTTCAAAATGCTCCTTTCTGTGTGAATATTGAATGGGCACCATATGCCTTAGCATGCTGTTTTGATTCTGTGCTGAGATATTATTTACTAGCCTGCCTCAGTGAGACCATCCTCACTGCAGAATAGCTATTTTTAGTCTAAMAAGACAAATATAAGAGTAATTTCTACCAGGGCTGCTCTGAACTTACCATCATCCATTACACTGCCTGCTCATCTCAGTCTCCCAAATTTTTTCATTGGAATAGTTYTTTCACTGTCTTCAGCAATTGCTTCCATTTTCACATCACTCAAGAAGACAGCAAACAYCCCTTGTTTCTTGATATTTCACTTTTACTCTAATAAGAAGTTATTTCTACCTTGTTTTTTTTCTTCTAAACCTATTTCAAATCTGCTTTGTTTTTTCTCYTCTTATCACAACTTGAGGTTYYTTCACAGGATCTTGAAGGAGCTGTTCTTCCCTCATGGCTTTTTGAGGTCCAAAAGCCCACTGGCTCTCCCCAGTCCATGGTTTTATTACTGTATATTAATAGATCATCGAGGTCAAAGGGAGTTTTTGTATGTTACATCACATTTTTTTTTCACAATTTTATCTTCCAGTTGATTTATCTACAGAAGCTGAGTTTCCTGGTGTATTTTCACCACCATACAGAGAAGAGCAGGTACCAATAGCCCCACTCTGCTCCTCTTCCAACACTATTTTGGGCACAAGAGATGATGCCAAGAGCACAGGGACACAGCAATAACTGGAGGAAATGCCTCTGCCACAGGAGAGGGCACACACCACGAGATGATCTCCTAAAACAATCTCCCTGCTCTGCTCAGAGAAGCTGAATGGAGACAGAAAAAACATCTGCAGCCACAAGCTGCTCTCCCAGGAGCTCGGAGAGGTGTTTCATGTGGGGCTTGGGCTGCTCGGCCACAACCAGGGATTGGTGGCCACAACCAGGGATTGGTGGCCACAGCCCCAGGGATTGGTGGCCACAGCCCCAGGGATTGGTGGCCACAACCAGGGATTGGTGGCCACAACCAGGGATTGGTGGCCACAACCAGGGATTGGTGGCCACAGCCCCAGGGATTGGTGGCCACAGCCCCAGGGATTGGTGGCCACGGCCCCAGGGATTGGTGGCCACAGCCCCAGGGGCAGAGTTTCGGTCCTGCAGCCCCAGAGAAGCAG
This sequence comes from Malurus melanocephalus, assembly GCF_030028575.1. Lineage (NCBI taxonomy): Eukaryota > Metazoa > Chordata > Aves > Passeriformes > Maluridae > Malurus > Malurus melanocephalus. Next base: position 700,848 of record NW_026623352.1, read on the forward strand.
CAGAGAGCAGATGGTGAGGGCAGGGCAGGAGGAAGGAGCCCAAGCCCTGCTCTCCCCTGCTGCCCCAAAGGCTCAGGGGCTGCATAATTATTGCTGAGCTCATTGTCCTCCAGGAAACAGAGCTCAGACCATCAGGACTGGCAGGGCTGACCTCTCATGCCACTTCTGACTCAAGCAAAATCCCCTGGAAAAATCCTGCTAATGAGTGCTGTGTATTATCTCATCTTCCCCACKTCTGGTTTTTGTTCAATACTAAATCCCCCATTTGGGGGAACAAAAGAAAAAAGAAACAGTAAAAGGAAGGACAGATCTTTTCAGCTGGAGTGGGTGTAAATCATTGTTCTGAAATATTTTTCAAGATTAAAAAAAAATAGAAAAGCACCATGAGCTAACACCTCAAATTTCCTACTTATTTTAGRTGATGTGGATGATTTTAAAACTGCTAATAACATTGAGATTTGCACTTATCTCAAAGAGTAATTTAAAAGCAAGCAAACATTTTCAAAGTGCAGTTAAAGACTGCAGTGTTTKGGTTTATTAGGGTGAGGGAATCAAAAACAATAACATGGCTTGGGGATATCAGAGCACAATATCCCTGGAATACTTTAAAGAAAGGGTTTGGATTGCTTGGACAGCAAGTTGAGCTGCAGAGCTGTGTTCTACAACATTTATTAAATGTATTTATATAGATTAAAATGTGTTTGCTCACACACACTTGCTGTTAACCAGGAACTAGAACTAGGTCTAACAGTAYAGAATATTCATCTATATCCACTCTACACCATCCAGCAAGGTCTGGCTGCACATCCACAGGGGACAGGGTGTGTCTGTGGCTCGGAGCAGTGACTGCTCTGCTTATTAGCCCTGCTTATTCCTCCCCATTCAGTCTGAGCAAATCTCCAGCAGCAGGCTGTGATTCCAGCTCTGTATTTTAATCGATTCTCCTCWGCCCGAGGAGCCCCGAGCACTGGGGCAGCCCTCAGCTCTCCCTCTGCACCTCCCCACATCTGCCTGCCTGCCTCAGCCAGCTCTGAAAAGCTCCAGGGATTTAATCCAACTCTTTTTTTTCCTCCTCAACCCCTTCAGACACACTTTTATGACACACATTTCTGTGTACCTTTTGTCACTCCTCAGGGTGGATGGAGGCTGTTGTCCTTTGCACATGAGCAAAGCTATCACTCCATCCTTACTGACCCTACAAACATCTTTATTGTCACTGGCATTGTGRCCAAAAGAGAGGGTGAGGCAGCTCTGACAGCTTCACAGGGCTCTTTGCATCATGGATTAATTTCCTTTATATTTAAGCTCCATCAAGACACACACAAAAATGAGTAATCCCTGTTTCAGCCCATGTGCAGTTTCGGAGCCAGGAAAGAAGGAAATGCTGTTGTGCTGGCTGACAGCTCTGTCACAGCATTTTCTTGCCAGCCCCTGTCACCTGGCTGTTTGCCTTTATTCACACCTAGAGCAGGCTCTTCCTAGAGAAAAGTCTAAGTTTGAGCTGTGTCATAGCTTACCTGCTGCTGGGGGAGAGCAGCTGTTTGGTTGAAGGCCAGCAAGGGCTGAGAAGGGAAAAGTGGAGCCAAGCAGACAAGAAGAGGTGAACTTGCAGCCAGATGTGCACCAGCCACATTGAGATTCTCCAGCTGTGCCCCCCAGCGTGGATTCAGGGGGTATTTGCACACTCTGTGAGCTACTGCAGGCAGGGAAAGCTGAGCAAAAATAATCTATATGATACCACTGACAGCGTAACACTAAGGCCTGTGGCGCACTGGAATAAACAAGATATTTTCCCATAAACAGGGAAAAGTCACAGATTGGATTATTCCAGGGGATCAAAATAAGACATTTACAAGAATCCACACCTTGATGTTTGCTGGAGTATTTTAAGTATAACCTTCTCCCTCTCAGAGCAGGAGGAACTCCCATCCACACTGGTGGGACTTCTGCTCCAGCATCACAAAGGAACCAGAAACCGAAGTTTCACATAATGCAACAAACTCACAATGGGAAAAAAAAACCCCAAAAAAAAACAAAAAACAAGGCTTTCTTGGCCTGTCCAGGGCTCCAGATACTCAACATTATTTCCCTTGCTCATTTTCAGCCCATTTATTCCAAGATAAACCCTCTGGCACTGCAGTGAATAATCCTCTTCTCCCTTGGGACCCAGAGTGAAAAGGGAACAGGTCACTCTGGATGACAGAGGGAACTGCTAAAATAAAGATGCTACCGAGGATCGAATTTTCAGCATACGTCTCTTTTGGGGTGTGAATAGCACCAGGATGCAGTAATGGGGGCCACGTACATCTGGGTCACCAGGTCAGCTCTGAGTGCATTTTTCACTCATTCTGACAGGCTGCCATCTGTGTGACATGGGAGCAGGTGCTCATGAGGAGCATGGTCAGTATGTGGCCACCAGCAACGCTCTGAAATCACCCATTTCAGCAATGGAGCCTGCTTGAGAGCCTTGCTGCCTGGAGAGAAAAGCAGATTTACCAGAGATTTTACCACAGCAACATGCCAATGAGCACACAGCACCAAAGGGGTGAAGGCAGGAGGATGGCACCTCCTCCAGAACCTGAGAGTGAGGCAAAGCAGAGGCAAAGCATCCWGCAAAGCCTGCAGTGGATGTTCCCCTCCACTGCYTCCACACAYAGAATTACAGAATGGTTTGAGTTGAAAGGGACCTTAAAGCTCATTTAGTGCCACCAYTGGCCTGGGCAGGGACACTTCCACTGTCCCARGGTGCTCCAARTCCCATCCARCCTGGCCTTGGACACTGCCAGGGATCCAGGGGCAGCCACAGCTTCTCTGGGCACCCTGTTTCAGTTCCTCACWGTAAAGAATTTCTTCCCAATATCTAATTTAAACCTKCCCTCTGACAGTTTGAATCCRTTCCCCCTTATCCCATCWCTGYATRTCTTGGGGAGTGTTTGGAGGCCACAGCAGCAGTAACCAGGTCACCACAACACCCACAATGAACAGGTCTGAGCAAGGCTGGAGCTGCTGGGATCAGCCTTTCAGCAGCGCAGGARTCAGGATCTGCAGCGTTCCAGACAAACCCCTCTTCACCCACATTCCGTGGCCCACAGACCCCGGRAAACTGAAATTAATAAGCATAAGGCTTCTGAATAACATCTCRGAAAGTCTCCTGAATATTTTATCATAAGTACTGGGATACACATTGCTGGGAGCYGGGCTCATCCATTCTAGCGAGCGCTAAAGCCCTGGCGGGTACCTGWGGACTAATTGGTTTTGTCTGTGCTGGTGTCTCGTCCCTGCATGAATCTGAACCTGCAGCTCAGACTGAGATCTCCCTGAAGATGGAGAACTAGGCTGTGCTGTCTGGCTCTCTAAGTGACTTGGGTTCACAAGTTCTCCAGCCCATACATTATTACTAATCCTCCTTGCCCGACACATGGCTGTTTGCATGGAGTAATCTCACGCAAGCACCCTAAGCCAGAGCATCTGCACAGCGCTGGGGAGGAGCAGGGTTGGGAGTTAATCCYGTCCTGAGCCGTGGGGAGAGGTGTGGGCAGGGATGCTGAGGACAGGGATCCTGCCTGTGCCGTTCTGTGCCCTCCAGACCTGTCCTGTTGCTATCCAAATGGGAGATTTACACGGGGCCTGGCAAATCTCAGCTAGAGAGAGAAGCACYGGGAGGAAAGGGCTGAGGAAGAGACACAAAGCAGATGCAGGGTTGCTGTTCCAGCTTTGTGCAGCAGGGAGGGGAGGTGGAACTCGCTGCTCCCCTCTGCAGTGGCTGCTGCAGGAGCTTTAGCAGAAGGTGGGGCACAGAGCACACACAGAACTCCTCTTTCCTCCCATCTCCTTTGGGGCTAAATCCCAGCTTTAACAAATGCACACAACTGCTTTGGAACTGGGGTTACTTCCATGTAGTTTTTCAGTACCCGAAAGTCACCAGCTCAGAAGGACGAGGAGTCCTGACATCCTCTCCCTCGACGTGTGCAGTAACACAAACCAATTTGCTCACTCTGTRACCTCGAACCTCCTGCCTCAGGGTGTGAGTTAATGCTGCCAGGRCTCTGGAGGGAACAGGCTCCCTCTGCTCTTCCAGCAAGGCAGATTTKACTGGGTGCAGTCACAGAGGTGTTCACCTACTTCCTGAGCACCAGTTACAGATTGCAGCTGTTGGAGGCATTTTTGTATTTTGCTGCAAACCTTCTTCCATGTCTCATTGACACAACTTCATTAATACAACTGATAGAGCTACACTATCTTGAAAGAGTTTGATCCACTATTAACACTTTTTACTAGCTTTTTTTCCAAAAACCAGCTTAAAGTCAGTGCAGCAGCTTCAAAGTTTGGTTGGTTTCTCCAGTGCAACTTGTATGGATATCTCAGTGAAGTATTTAAGAAATGCTTTTAGCAGCTAATTTATTGACTTTGATCACCAAGTCCCAGCCTTAAACTTGTTGTAAGCTTAGTCATCCTGCTTCTCCCTCCGTGGCTGCTGCCCTTCCTCAATGCAGAATATCTAAAATGAAATGGCAACTTCCTGCCTGGCCAGGASAGTGGGGTGGCCCCGGGGGCAGTGGCATCAGCTCTGCAAACWGAGAATGAGCTCCACTCATCCCCTGCCACTCAATATCCTATCAAAGCCCAGGCTGCTACAGGGGACCTTCTTATTCAGGGTGGAAATTCTTTTGGGAGCGCAGTCACAAGGGCCCTGACATATGGAAATGTATGAAATTTCATCTGGTGAGACAGCCAGCACTCAGATGGAGCAGCAGCACTGTGTTGGGCAAGGGAACAGCCAACAAAGAGAGCACAGGCCACTTCTYCCCGTGTTTAACAGCTTCAGAGGCCAGGGGAGATCACTGCATGTGACTGTGGCTAAAACCACAATCTGTTCCCTGCTTGTTGGCCAGAATATTTCTATTTATGTGGAGCTGAAGCATGAAGCTCTCCCTGCCCTGAGCAGCACCTATTCTGCTTATTTTTGGTGATGACAGTTGTAAGTTAATTAAGAGACGGCAATAAAACAGCTGAAGAAAAATAAATTCCATGCCACAAAAAAAAAACCACAAACAACAAAAAACAACAACTTAATGCTAAAGTACAACTGAACATGTCTGATGAATTTCTGGCTGTGCCAGAGTATCACCCAACTCAGCCAATGACCAAAAAAAGGGRCTGATTTTTGTCACTACATCTCTGCAGGCACTTGCTGAACAACTCAGACACTGCAATAAAACACAGGGCAGAGTTCAGTGTGCACAGAARACATCAGCTTTTACAGATCACTTAAAAGCAGGAAGGCATGCAGACAGAGCCCACCTGCAAAGCAAGGTGCTGAAAGCAGCTGTGCTGGGCTGTCAGGGATGGAACAGCCTCATCATTCCCAGAAAACACCGACCCATTCACACCATGGTGAGAAGGAAGCTCAAGCATGAGCAGGACAGTAAATCCAGACATTTGCAATGTCTAGTTCAGCCTACTGCATTCAAAATGCCCAAATGAAACTTCATCCCCACTCTCAAATGTTGCTTTCTAATTTGGTTTGTTAACGACRTGCTGCAGAAACTGTCATCACGTGTTTATCAAGCAGCCAGGGCTCCCAGGAATCCAGACTTATTTGGGCTGTTGGGTAGGACTAAGAGTTTAAAAAAAGGAGAAAGAGTCTACCAAAATAATTGTTTTCCAATGAGATCCACAGACCTGACCAAATTAAATCCTGAATGTGTATATTTTAATTATTATATGACACATCTCAACACRACAGCAGTTGTAGTTGTGGAGCCAAGTGCTGAATTTGGTCCCTAAACGCACTGAATTCTTTGACCTACACCATTTCCTACACATGGAAGTTCCAAAGGTAAATCTCTGCTGTGATTCTCTCTGTCACAACTCATTTTTGGTCAATTATTTGAAAAACCTCTTGAGCTCAGGGGTGTGAATCRAGAGGTGATGATACGCTCCAAGGAGGGAAGGAGCTTGAGGACAGACATCAGAAATACATACAAGACCAAGTTCAATAAACTGCTTTAACACAAATGCTAATTTAGCAGTTCCATGGGGCCATATTTCTCCAGCCAGCCYAAGACATAAAAAGAAACAAAATTTCATTAAAATAACTTAACCCCACTGTTGTTTCAAGTGAAGTGGCACATTTATTCAAACACAGCCCATCCAGCTCTCAATTAGCTGCTCTCTCTCTCCAACTGCAGCAGGTCTGCAGTGCATAGAAATGTAATTATTCACACACCGCCCTTCATTGCCACCACTGTCTGTACTTCTGAAGCATCTTGATTACTGCACTGATGAGCACCATGGAAATGCCTATAAATAAAATAATCATCTCCCCTCATTAAGTTCCAGCTCGTGGACTGAGGAAGGATGATTTTCCTTTGTACGCTCCTTTTGTAAATTTTATCATTTCACAACAGAGGGAGTAACGTGCCTCTGATGGCACTCAAAGAGACAGACTGTCAGGATTCTTGTCAGTGTTTCAGCTTTGAGCAGCTTGCGCTTCTGCATGAATATTTCCTCCTGAAAATAAAGCGCTGTTTGTCAGAATTACGCATTCGGTAATCTCTTTTCTAATGTCAGCATCAGACATGCAAAACCCCCAAATGTCATGTCAGGAGGTCAGATTTTCTGGAGCAGTGTGTCATGGAAACCCCAAGAGCCAGCACTGCACCCARAGCAGAAGCTTCCAGCTCTGACTTCCACACTGAGAACTCACATAAAAAAATAATAAAAAACAAGCACTGAGGGAAACCTTCCACTAAAAACAAAGCCTTGGTGAAGCAGGTTTGCTCTTCAGGAAGCTTAAGCAGTAATTGATGCTGCAAACAAGCATCAAGCATCCCATTATTGCCAAATCAGAGTCACACTGTTTTCAGTGACTGCACTACTGGGTGCACACTGAAACTCCCAGCAGTGTCTGCAGTGTGCAGTGAAATATCACATTGCATAAAGGGTGAATTATAAAGCCAGAGAAACAAGTTAAATGTCGAATCAGGACTGATCCTGTTTTGCTCTCCAGACAGGTAGAAGGAAATCACCACTTGCTCCCATAACTGGATAAACAGGGGAGAAGAGTTTGATGGAAGCTCATGGAGGATCCCTMTTTCTGCACAACCCAGAGCAGCATCTCCCCTCCAAAATGCCCAAGAACTGAGGCCACTCCCAGGTTCAGATTGAGATCCCCATTCCCAGCTGGGAGAACAACAGGACTCTGTGTCAGCATGAGCAGGGAGCTGCTGCCAGGCCAGATCCAATGATCAAACCCTCTGTAAAGCTCTGTSATCCACAGGGCACAGTCCTGGGCCAGGTGTGATCACTTCAGGGAGCACAGSTCATCTGACTCCATCCTTCCTCTTTCCCTGGCCTCTCCCAAGGTTCCTCCTCGTATCCCTGCTTGTTTGCAGCATTTTACAGTGTCTGGACAGTGTAAATGGAGAGTCACCCCCTCATGCTCAAACTGTACCTCTTAGGAAAAGTGCTGGGTTGAGACGAGTGGAAAGGAAAGCTTTGACAGGGAGATGGGATTTTTTTGTTTATCTGAAGATAGAACCAGACACCAACTAATGTGCAGGACACAGAGAAAGGGACAAAGCAAGAATCATAAAATCAGAGGACAGTTTGGGTGGGAAGGGAYCTTAAAGATCATTTAGTTCCAAWCCCCTGCCATGGGCAGGGACACCAGACTATCAGAGAGGTCAGAGTGACAYGCTGCTCTCAGCTCCCAGGCATCTGGACCGTGCAGGACACTGTAGGAACCCACATTTGGGCTGGAAGAATGAACATTTTTTACATGTAAAGTAATGCATGCTCTTGGACAGAGCCAGAACTTGAATCATCTCCTCCAGAGACAGGACAGAGTTAATTTAAAGCAAAACCATGAATCCCCAGAACAGCCACAGTCCAAACCCACACAAGAGCTGCACTGCCTCACTCCAGAATCTGGAGCGGGAAAAATAGTGACGAAAATAAGATCGTTCCTCAATTACAATAAACAGAAATGTTAAATCAAGCTCAGAATTGTCCTTGAAGAATCTAGCTGTTCCCAGTTCTAAAAATGATCCCCCACATTCCTTTCAGGTTTTTCATAGATGCAGCAATATGAAATGGCTCGTTGCTGTGTAACTGCTAACAAGAGACAGATGTTTCCTTCAGTTCCAGCAACACAGAGACACGAAGCACATTTTGATGACCTGCTAAATATTTCTGACTCTTTCTGCGTGTTACCTCCTCGTGCATTCAGCCAAGGAAACACCCCACAGCTCCACGCTTTCCCTGCTCACTCTGGAACCAGCCAGAAGAGCACGCTTGGATCAATCACTTGGTCTTAGCAAGCTTTCACTAGAGGGCAAGGAAAGCCAGGCAACACGTTTTCACTGAGAAAAGCCAAAGCTGGAGAGCTCTTCCAGTTYCCCCAGAGCCAGAGGAGCTGTGGCTGTGAGCCCAGCTCCCCTGTTATTTATTTAGCTGGCCCAGCAGACACGCAGCGCACGCCGGCGYGCAGGGCGAGCATCTGTTCCACCCAGACCCACGGCTGCATTCTTTACTTGGTATTAATATCAGGGAAAATTTAGTAACCTAACCACTGGCACGAGGAGCCATACTTCTAAGAGAACAKATGGCAGCAATCATCTCAGCTTAATTTTAGGCTTCAAAAAAAATCGCTCTGAGTCAGCAAAGCCGCGAGGTAAGAGCACGAAAAAGWCGTAACATCTGCAAGATCTCCTACCTGCTTCCCATCCAAGGTGTAGAGCTTTTTGACCACCCCTGTCTCCAGTTTGATAGCCTCAGTGATGTCAGTGAGGACCTGCTCGAAGGAGTGGGCTGTTTTCTTGTTGAGGAGCACGCGCACRGCCTTGCGGGGTTTGACCCCGCTGCGGATGATGGTCACCAGCTTGGGGCGCACGAAATCCTTGTTCTCCTTGGCCTGGGCRCTGTTGCTGCTGGCCAGGGACTGAGGTGCTTTCTGGTTGGCAGAGGTCTTGACGTTGACAGACCAGTTGGGGTTGACATTCTTGGTGTATTCCACCTTCTTGAAGAAGTTGTCGGAYGAGCAGACGTAGCTCTCCCCTGCAGGAAGCAATGGGATTCTACAGTAAGTACCAACAAACAGGCTCTGTGCTCCTCCCCCATTAATCATGCAAACCATTAATAATTGTTCTYATTAGTGCTTCCATGACAGCTTGTTATTAAAACATTTTGCCTTATTTTAATGTTATATWTGTGCTTATTATTATATAATATATCACTAGTGTTTCCACAACGTAAGCAAGTCAGCCATCAGCAAATCCAGACAAACACTCAAGGACATGAACCAGGGATTAWAAAAGGTTGAGTTATGAAAGTATTKAGGTACTGGAAGATGCAACTAAACTTTCCACAAGCTTCAAAATACYAAATTCATTTGACCACCTCCATTATTTTGTAAATTTGCCAGCTTCCTCTTTATCTTCACAGACCTAGCTACAGCTTCAGCGTGCCATTCCCTGCCAAGAGGACAATAACATTCATCCACAAAGTGCCTTCTGCATCACGCCTGAAAAATAATCAAAATCTTGTCCTGAATAGCCTCTACTAAAAGTAGCCTTGATAAATCTAGGAGGCATAGCAAATATTCATTGTTAGAGCATCAGAGGTTTATTAGGGAACAGACCTAGTGGCAGCTGAGATTAACCACTGCCCCAAATACCCCTGCTYGCTTTTACATGGCTGGTTCCAACCAAAAATACATTAAATCCAAATTTAGACATGGCAGAGAAGGGTTACATGGTCTCGTTAGTAATTCACAAAAAGCCCTTCCCTGTCCCACCCAAAATTAGTCTCAAGCTTTGTCKGTAATTTACAGGATCCCATCTATCTAAGGTTTTAAAAGCACCTTAAAGGATTTGTAGGAGCTTCTTTTGGGCCTGCAAATCTGATGGATGCTGGAAGAGTTATTACTAGAATGAGACTGTAAACCAGTATCCCTGAGGGAATGTAGCTGTCTGGTCTGAAATGACTCAGGCTGCTGCTGAGCACTTGAGGATGCACTAAAAAAAGTCACTCAGTGCTGGAGGAAGCAGCTTTAGTCTCGCCATTAGATAAAATTTTAATAGGAGCTGAAGGCATGACATGGGTACCTGTAGGATTTTAGAGTTTTTTCTCTGGTGCTTTCTTTGGCTGACCTTCCAGAATTAAGTTYTTCACGTACTAGGATATGTTTGAAATCAAAATAAAGATTTAACTATTTTGAAAAATGAAAAAAAATTAAATTCCTCCTTCACAAAACCAGACTGGCTGCACTTTCTTGTCAGGTCCCTGACTGCCAACTCCAGAGCTCAGACATCTTTGAAAATCCTATCYCAAAACCAAGTCTGGCTTCCCACCCCAAGATCTCTAGGTAGGATTTGATATCCAGTTCGAAAAACAGGGATTTCCAAACATCCCACTGATTTCTTCACGACCCAGGCCTGTAACGTGTCCAGTGTAAAGTTCCTACTGGAACTCCTTCTGGTGACTAAACTGCTTTCTGATGGAGGCACCAGGTCAATCCCATCATGGAACACATGTTGAGACCACAATAGCACACAATAAACAGGTTTTGACAGGTTTATAACAACACTTTGTGTATCTCTGTCCCTATTGTTGATAAAGATGTGATGCCACAAACAGCCACAGAAAAGATGACAGATTCCAATTCATTTAAACCCCATCTTTGTACCCAGTTTGCCACAGTGGTGCACACTTGTGGTGCTCCTACAACCAACTGCAGCTGCTCTTACAAAAATGACCAAAATCCTTCATCAACAGGAAGCAGATATTCTAAAGATGRAATAAAAATACAGAAGGGAGAAGAGAGCTGACAAGGTTGGTGCTGAACACTCAGCTGGGCACTTTGTCAGCCAGTGTGCCCCAAACTAACACAATAATCCCAGCAGCACAGGTTCTCTTGGCTTGAACAAACAGTAAAAATCTCTGTTTTCTGTCCCCACTCAATCAACTGACCCTGCAGCCCTACCCATAGCTGGGAGCTCCTTAATCCCRTAGATTTTGTGACTCTGACTCAATAGAAACTTAAATATACCCCCCAGAGCACCATACATTATACAAAATTCCCTCTGGGGGTATAATTTTCCAGCAGCTTTGAATACTTCCAATCTTTGTGATTAATAAGTGATAAGTTGTGGTTGATTCATCTGCTCCAGCCCAGGAACACCTGGTGCAGAGCAGAGCCAGGCTTCTCTCCAGTTTCACAGCAGAGAGAAGGGCAGCAGGGGAGTTTGGAATGCTCCCAGGGAATTAACCATCCTAAGAGCCTGAGCCYTCCCAAGCCCATAATCCGGGGTGGCAGAGCCCTCCTAAGTGTGCTCAGCAGAACTGTGCATTATCCTCTGAGCAAAGGGATTGCTCTGTTTAAATGCAGCACTAAGAATAAGTGATTGGAACGCTGCTGTCTCCCCTGCCCCAGGCTTCCCTGTGCCAGCTCCTGACCTCACCTGCACCTCTGCTKCCCTGCCTGGAAAACAGAAGTGCACTATCAGCCACTGAAATGTGGCCAGGCTTGGCTTTCATCTGGATTTGACCTTCATCTGTATTATTTTCACAGTGAACTAYACCTTTGCACTGTGTTCTGTAAATGTGAGGTGGTGGAGCATATTTTCTATCAGTAGGTTCCATATTTTAAATTAAGCTAAAGAGATCCTTGATCTGTTTGGTACAATACCACTACTCAGCTGCAGGTGAATCCTTCTAAACTCTCCACAGCTCTTGGTGCATTTACACCACTGCACACCAAAGGCAACAGTGGTGTAAAGGCAAAACCCTTGTAGTGTTTGTTCCCCAAACGGGATCTGGGGCAGCTGTGCACACCCACAGCCTTTCAAGCTGTGCTCACACTCACTGGTGGAAAATGAAATCTGCCCTTTCTCCCTTTGTGTCATCTAACCCAAACCCTGGCAGATACTTTATTGGATTCTAATATTGGACAGAAATTTGCCTGGAGTGACACTCCAGAACTGCAGTTCAGAGGAGCAGCTCTTCCCAGCACCATCTCWGCAGCACAGCTCCAGGGAAGAGCAGCTTTTCTTTCCTCTCTCCCTGACCGAAGGATGTGACCTGAAGCTTTAACTTAATCTAAAAACCACTTCAACTAATATCTTCCCTAACTCAGTTTATGACCCTCCAACAGCAGCCAAATCATCRTTCAAGTGAGGCACATCCATTTTCYACCAGGAACACRCAGTATTTCACTCCCCACAGTGGAGTTCCACCCAAACCTTACCATGGCAGTAGCAGGACTGGGCAAGCACGGGCTGAAGACCTGTGAATTCCCAGCTTTGAACTGCACACTGCGGCCAGGAGATCATAAAAAAGAGAAATTTTATGGGGAATAACGCTACCATAGAGGGAGGAGCGGGCTCTTTGTGGGCTTCTCTGCCACATCTGTCTAAGCCTATAATGAGAAGTCAAGAGGTACAAAGTGTGGCAGTGACAGAGATGAGTGACAGACACAGCGTGGCAGCAGGAGATGTGAGCAGCACAACACAAGGAATGGCAAGGGGAGGGGAGACCTTGTCACGAGCAAAAGAAACAGCTCCAAGAAGTATATTGCTCCTAAGCACAAAAATGTGTGCACAAATGCACTCAGGAACACACATCTGGAGCCAGCAAGCAGCTGTGCACACGTGCAGAAACCCCACAGTGAGCCATGAGAAGGGACAGGGAGCAGCCACCCCATTAATTCCATATAAAACCCCAAAAGACACTCCTGCACTCGAGGTGGGGAGCACCATCCTGGCAGGATCCCATCTGCTGCTGGRCACAGCCTGTGGTGCCAGGGATGGATTTGTTGCCCTGTGCAGGGCCGGGTCAGCACACGATGCCCTTTCTGTCCTGCAGAGCCAGAGCCCCACAGGGTGATGGGCATTGTCACYGTGCCAGGGTGCTCCACGTGTGTCACAACTCCTCCTGGCCACCAAACCAGCCAAGGCATTTCCCCACTCCTCCTGCCTGCCCTCAGACCCTCCACCATCATCATCATCCTATTTACCATTTGAAGCCAGGCTCGTGTCACACCGAATTACCCCGGCTCCCAGGGCATGACACATCCCGGTGCCACCAATTCGGTGGAAGCACAAGGAGATTATTCAGCTCCTAAAGAAGGGATGATCTCAGCAAAGATAAGGTTTGCCTCAGAGAAGGTTCCTTAGAAAAACCCTAAGCTCCAGATGAGCGCTAATCCTTCAACCCTCTTTACAGCAGCTCCTGTGACAATACCAAAAATGACAAGCTGAGCTTTCAGAAAAAGTTATCCTTCCTCAGCACGCACCAGCWACTTCCCAAGGATAATGAACTGCGGGCAGAAGTCTTTTGAGAAAAATCAGGAAAGCTGGACTGAGGCCATTTTGAATGCCTAACTGTTAACAGTTATTCCAGAAACAGTCTCTGTGGGCAGCAGTCAATTATTTTGGCTGTTAGCTCWGCAGTTGCAAAGCTGAGATTGTGCTACTGTGCCCAGCTTTGGTGTTTTGTGGAATTTACTGGGACTGCAGCAGGAATTAAGTGGACTTAGCACCTTGCAGAGTTCATTCCATATGGTGTTGGAGCAGGCCTTTACTTTCAAATGCACGAAACTTCCTGCTGCTTTGTGAGTTTAAAAGCCCTGCTCCACCAGGGCAACATGAACTCTGAAAGAGCTCCCTTCCCTGGGCTCTTCCACAGGGAGCTTTCCTGTGAAGAAAATCCCCTCTTGGTCTGTTGGAGAAATGGAAAAAGGTGATCAGAAATCACCTTCAAACCCACATGAAGCCTATAAAGGATTTTGGAACCTCTCCAGTCCTAGCACAAGAGCCAGGGTGGGTAAGGAAATGAAACAGACCCTTGAGGAGAAATCTCTTTCTGTAGGATGCAGTTAGCTGAGCTATCAGGCCAACAGCCACCCACGGAAAACAATTCCACAGGTTACCAAGGCTTCAGCATTAAACTACACGGATTTCACTTTTCCAGGCAAACTGGAACACACTGGGTGGAGATTCCAACATGATCCCCATAAACCCCTCAGTCCCAGGGTGGAGGCCCTCCTATGATTGCTCTAAATACTCCTGGACAAGATTTTGGAAAATATTCCCAAGGGCTTGAGAGCATACAAAAAAGCTTGGAATCACATTCTGGAATATCTCACACAGCCCAAGAACATTTCAATGAAACCACACGGAGCAAAACAAAATCCTATTCAGCCTTTTTGCAGGATTTCAGCTGAAGCAAAGGCAAATTTCAATCTAGAAGCCCAGGACAGGGCATAAAATCCATCCTCAGAAGGGCTCTCTGRCCAGAGAATGAGAAGGGCTGAGCCGTTCCCAACAACCTGGGCATCCCAGGAGTTCAGAAGGGAGAAGCTCTACAGCCTCATCTAAAGGTGGAGTCTCTCCAGTTCCAGTTTTAATCTATGTYTGCATTTCTTCCTTTGCTGACCATGCCTAATCCCTGCTAAATTTGCATCTGAGGGGTTTATTTCCACATGCATTTCTGACCCCAGCCATGCACAGCAGARGACATTAATTCATGTGAAACGAGTCACTGCCCAGGAGCAGGTCAATGTTCCACTAAGAACAAAAACCCTGTGAGATGTAAGCACCTCCAAAMCACTGACCAGACCCTGAAAAAGACCCAGCAATGGCTTCAGCAGCCAGGAGTCTGCCTTGTGCCTTTCCTGCCCCATCCCTTCAGTGATGACAAGAAACTGAATATGGGAAAGCAGCAAAATTGTGGAGAGGGCTAAAAAAAAAACCACAAAAAAACCACAAAACCACAACCTTTTGTCCCCCAAAGAACTTATTTCTTTCATTTCTTAAGCCATCTTTGCTGCTAAAGTCAATGCACACCCTCAGCTTCCTTCATCCCCCTTCCATTTAACAACAAAGAACAATCAGAGCTGAGGTGGGACAACTTCCCAGCACAGAGACAAAAGGTGAAAAAATTAACCAAGGACCAAACCACCATGTCCAGATAGCAAAGGAATTAAATTTTAGCAGGAATTTGGATGAAATGGGAGCTGCTCTACAATCACATTGAGACAGGCTGGGAAGGATGGCACATGATTATTTTAGCATTTTTCAAATGCAAGTTTTATCACAGCCCAAGACACAGAACAATCTATGAAAATAGTGACTCACCAGCATATACAGCTTTACATACTGACTGCCCAGAGCCTTGCCCACTAGAACCACTATATATGAAGGGGAATAAAGATCACCTGGTGCTTTTTGCCACAAGATTCACCTGCTGGCTCAACCAGCGTGATAAAGAGCAGCACCTGGGTCCAACACCCCCTCCTGGCTCAGCTGAGAGAGGGGGAYACAAATGGGAGGTGCTGCCAGCATTTCATCTGCTGCAGGGACAGGAGGCTGCCTGCACAGCCAACAGAGAGATTAAGAACAGTCCCAATCAATGGCAGCAGGTGCATTATTTACAAATACTGAAAATACAGACTTGGGATAGAGACAGTGATTGTAGTAAGGGAAGATGCCATTAGGASTGGGAGATGGGAGTAAAAATGATCAGGCAGGTGGATTCTGAGAGAAGGTCATTGGGAGACCAGACAGCTCCCTGGAACAGAATGGGAAAAGCAACCTGTGACCAGTGAGGGAGAGCTCTGCTGACAAAGGGTAAGAGAAACTTCACTTGTTCTCCTTGTGAGAATAACTCTGGATGCCAGGGGAGAGCTCTGGGTCTGGAGAACAAAAGGGCATTTCCAAGCCCCAGTTAATTAGCAGCACACCAGGTGGTTTTTGATCTCCTGAAATGTCTGTCTCCAGGGTATTGGGACTGTGCAATATCATCCTGTACCCTCCGGAACTGCATTCAGGCTACACTGTATAAATGTGTTTTTAAATCACACCCATGTAACCAAGTACTTAGAACATGATGTGAAGTATTGTCAGTAATTCACAAGCTTTTGCCATCAAACCACTCAGATGAGCCTCTTTGATGACTTTTCCTAGGTTCTACCTGTTTATTGGAAATTGCAATGATAGATTAGTCCCATTATAGCAACAAGCACTGGTTTGGTTACCCTCAGCCTCCAAGCAGAGATATTTTTTTTATGAAGCAGACGTGTCCTGGTGGTGTGTGCAGTGTTCTTGTGTGTCACAGCAGAATTAYCCCCAGGTTCTGGGCGCCATGAATGAACCTTGCACCCAGCTGTGCAAACACCAAGCCAAGGGCAGAGTTCACCACAAGGTTGGTTATAACCTCGATGYTGTAAATCGTTTTTCTGCAGCAGCATCCCTAGAAATATGGGMTCAATAGCAGCATGCAGACCTACTCTGGCACGTTCAACAAATGGATTCCTWTGTTTTCACTCTGCTCAGGGTTTATTTTCCTAGATGACGCTCTGCAGAGGACACAGCCACACAGACAATCCCATTTTGGTTTTAKTGCCTCTTCTTCAGTGCTGTTTCCAGACGCTATTTTGGCAGAACAAAGCCAGAACCCAAATGCCTKAACAGRCAGCATCTCCTGCAAAAAAATATWGTCATGAACTAGGTACCCTCTTACCTGTAGCAAAAAAACCCAGTGTAAAGCAGGTGTAAGAGCTAAAGGTTTCCCAACTTCACTGACAAAAAGCAGGAAGAGTGTGAGAATGTAAAAAGAGAATAAAGAAGAGCAGTTTCTCCTGGAGTTATTGATGAAGATTTGCATTAAAACCCAGGACAAGCAGGACTGAGAGCTGCCATTAGAGAAAAGCTGTGGCCATATTAAGAGACCAGAATGAAACATGGCAGAATCTCTAAAATTAAGAGAGGCCACACCTCCACTCGACAGCTGTAATTGGGCTGAGAATAGCTCCACTAGGAAGCATCATCGCTTGGAAAGGCAGCGATTTATTCCCAGGAAAACTCCTCTATGGAAACCAAGATTTATTCTGCGCCCTTGTCCCCGCAAAGTATTTTGGGGAAATGAGCATCCTACTTGACAAACAAGGAATTCCGGGGAGAGCTGCTTTAGTCAAGGTCACACAATGACTCGCTGCCGAGGCTGCCCCTGCAGTCCGTGCCTCCCTCACTCACATCCATTGTCTTTTACCACGGGCAAAAGCCTCGTGGATTTTCGTGGAGTTACCAAAGCGGCCAGAGAAAAACACCGAGCAACGGGGAAAAGCAACTGCGCCCTTGCAACAGGATATTCCTGCTCCGAACAAAAAGGAACCGCTCGGATAGAACAGCGGGCTGGCTGTGGGTGCCCTCTGTCCATCCCACTCTGGTGTGCAGTTTGCCTCGGGCAAGGGGCAGGAGTGGCCATCGGAGCGATTCCACCGTGACACTGCGGGAAGGGCAGCGCAGAGCGAGCACAGGCACGGCCGGCAGCTGAGCTCCGCGGGGGAAAACCTTCCCCCAGGGCAGCTCCTGGAGCAGGGAGCATTTCTGGCTCGTTGTCATCCCACAGTGCCAGTGACACGCGGAGGAGCGGGCACAGCGACACCCGCTC